>NC_134285.1:612500-945000 GCF_949628215.1 Phalacrocorax aristotelis | reverse complement strand
TATTCCCATAGTCTGATTTTCTTTTAGCAAACCGATCTTTTGACGAACAGATCTGCGTTTTATTCTAGCAAAAATCTCCCTCAACGTGCCCACTATGAGATGAGACTATAAGTGTAGAAAACCGCAGCTTGCTTTTCCTTTTCTATTCGAGCACCTTTGGGATCCCGTTGCCCTCGCCCTCCGTGTACTTCAAACGCCCCATTTTCGAACGCCCCCACCATTTGTGCCCAGCTAGATGCTCAAGAGGACACTTGCAAATAAGGAGAGCATTTTGGAAAATAAACTTTAATGCTTAAAACGTACTGGTGTTTAAATTTATACCTCATTTACATTAATCATGATGAACAATGCAGCAGCGCTTAATTTGTATTTCACTTTTCACAGTGGCTTAGCTTGTTCTGAAATGGCTATAGGGCAGACCATATATGTACATAGTATGATGTGACTTCAAAAATCTGTTAGACTTTATTTTCAAATTGCCGGATGTAAGTCATTAACTCTGTTGGATGCCAGCATTGTGTGTTATTAGACACTTATCTGTAACTACTTACGATGAAATACGCTGTCCCAAGCCAAAGCTGGCTTCTGAGGTCTGGTCCGAAACAGTGGTGAAAACCTTGGCAGATAATCCTTGCGGACCCTGCCTCGAGTGGAACTGACATCACACCTGCGTTGATTGTATTGTCAAAGTGTTTGAAATTCCTTCACTGAGCTTGTTACGTGGAAATAAAATGTGGTTGGTTTTAAAAGCTTGAACCTTGTCGCCTGTCCTTCGCTCCGCCGCCTTCAGGCTGTCCAGCTCCTCTCGAGGTTCACCAGCTCCGTCCCCTCGCAGTACGAGCGCGGCCGTCGGGCTTTGTGCTGCGGAGAGAGCGGTTTCGTCCGGCGCTCCCGGGGCTGCTGCTGCCCCCCAGCCGGGGCGGTGGGGCCGCGGGGGAGCTGGGGGTCCCAGCTCTGCCCTCGCAGCCTCGTGCCGCCGCCGCCGCCCTCCCCGCGACAGGGCGAGACAGGGGCGGCCGGGGCTCTGTCCGTGCGCCCCTGCCCACCAGGGAAGCCGCGCAGCCGCGTCGCTCACCGGTCGCTGCCTCGAGAGCTGGTGGAGGAGGGGAAAGGGCGTCCACTGGATGGGCTCCATGGGCCAGCTCGACACCGAGATATCGCTGGCTTTTCCCGAGTCCACCATGGGATCGTTTACGCTGCTGGAACTTGTGTCCCAGTTGTAATGGAAACTGGGAAGGAAAGCCATGGAAAGTTAAAAGGGGGGGAGGAGGGGGTAAGAGCCTGGTGCTGATAGAGCAGCCTGGGGCCCCAGGAGCAGGGTCCTGCTCACGGGTATCTTGCTCCAGCGGGCGCGGCGCTCGCCGCGCTGACGCTGTCTGTCTGCAGTCACGCTCCCAGGGCCCCGCAGCGGCGGCGGGAGTCGTTCCCGAGCTGTGGCTGTGCTCGGCTCGCCCGGCCCCGGGGCCCGTGGGCATCCCTGGCTGTAGCGCCCTTTGCTCGTGAAACTGGAACCTTCCAGGGCCTTTTTTCCATTTACCGTCCCATTTTCTGTCCCTACACACACACAATCGCTCTGTTTCCTGCCAATGTGCACCCTTCTGCTGTTAAACCCCATCACACGCAGCTCCCTACGTCACTTATTTCTCCGTGGACACCAAAGGATGCTGCAGTGTTAAAGCTCCCTGGTGCTGTGGCTAAGCGCAGGGAGGCCAGCACGTGCCGTGCCCCAAACCCCTCGCCTCCCTGCGTCACGCACCCCTGCCCACGGAGCAAATGAAAGCCGAGCCTTCGCTACTCGGGCTCGGCCAACCGCCCTCTACCTGGGCCGGCACGGCGGGTGGGCGGGTGGCACGGGGCGATGCTTGGCGCTGTCGGTGATGCCCGAGTCCTCCCTGCAGCCGCAGCAGCCGTTGTCCAAGATCTGCAAGTGGAGCAGCTCCTCCGAGTTGCTGAAGGCCGGGTTGTCCAGCGAGCTGGCCGAGGGCAGCCAGGAGCGCGACCAGTACTGGGCCGAGACGTCGTCCAGGCGGCAGAACCGCCGGTAGCTGCGGGGCAAGGCGGGGCGGCTGCGGTGGCACCCGGGGGGGGTGGGGGGGGGGGGACAGGCGCGCACGGGCACACACGTGCGCACACACGGGCACGGGCACCTACACACACACACACAGGCACACGCAGGCGCACACAGGCACATGCACACACACAGGGGCACAGACGAACACGGGCACACACACAGGCACACACACGGGCACACACAGGCACGGGCACCTACACACACACAGGCGCGCACACATACAGGCACATGCACACACAGGCACAGGCGAACACGGGCACAGGCGCACACATGGGCACGGGCACACGCACACACACGGGTGCATACAGACACACACACGCACAGGCACGTGCACGCACACGCACAGACGAACACGGGCACAGGCGCACAGGCACACACACACACGGGCACGGTCACAGGCAGCCACGACCCCCGTGACTGCGCCGCAAGCCCAGAGCGCGGGTTCCCACCCAACTGCCCCGAGCCCGGGGCAGGGCCCAGCCCCGCGCCCTGGGTGGGGTGAGAGCCCGTGACACCGACCGCCATCTGGCCGCAGCCCCGCGGCTGATGCGGTGGTTTCCTCGGGAACGCTCCCCCGTGGCACATGACGGCATGCTGGCGGGGAGGGCGGCAGGGCAGGGCAGCGCGGCCGCCCCGGCACTCCCAGAGGAGCTGCTTTGGCGGGGCCGTGCCGGAGCCCAGCTCCCCACCCGCAGCCCAGGCAGCCGGCACACGGCGGGGTGCGGACAGACCCTGTGCTGGGCCACAGGGAGCACTGGGGGGGTTCCTGGGACCATGTGTTCGGGGCCCATCAGCCCATCTCACGCCTCTCTCCACCAGTGGGAGTGCAGCGGCACGGCCGGCCCCCCAGCTCCTTTCCTGCCCGTCACACCGCTTCCCCAGGGCCAGCGCGGGGCTGCGGGCATCCCCCAGGCACTGGCACGGTCACACAGACACCCCCACCCAGCCGGGGGCTCCGCCGTGGCCATGTGGCTCTGTGGGGCGCTGGGACCAGCCAGTCCCGGGCCCTGCACACGCTCCCCCCTCGCCCGCCGCTATCAGCTGCCGCAGAGTGTTTTTCTTGGCAGAGCTTTGCCCAAGCCCAGCCCTGCCTCCCCGCCGAGCTGTGGCTCTCCCTGACCTCGATGGGCTGCGCTGACCCCGGGCACCCCCGCGTGGGGCCAGAGGTGCTGCCTATCGCCCCCCGGCACCCCTGGGGCGGGGCAGGGGCATCAGCCCCGCAGCAGGAGCATCCCCGCCTCGCGGGCCACCTCGGACCCCAGTCCCAGAACCCCCCACCAGCCCCGTGCACCCCACCTGCTGCGGGTCTGGTCGGCCCTGGCCTCCAGCAGCAGCACCTTGAACCGGCGGATGGCGACGGCGGCGACGACAGCACCCAGGAGGACGATGCTGAGCAGGACCCCGGCAGCCATGCCCAGCAGGCTCTGCTGTGTCACCCGGTAGTCACAGCGCAGCCCCATGAACCAGAAATCGCTGCCGACGGGACACCTGCCCCAAGGGGGGGACATCAGCCGCTGGGGGGGGGACAGCACCCGTCACCCCAGGGCCGGTCCCGGGGGCACTCACTGGCAGAGGGGCCCACGGTCCCGGGCGTGGGTGCAGATGCCGTGGTTCTTGCAGTAGTCGCGGTGGCAGAGGGAGGTGCAGGTGGCGTTCCCATCCGCCCCGGCCACGCAGGCGAAGCCGGCCCGGCAGGCAAAGAGCACTGTGCAGGGGTCCAGCGGCCGCTCTGCACAGACAGAGGGGTTCAGCTGTGCCACCCCCTCCCCACTGAGCAGAGGGCCGGGGCCAGGCACACCCCTACCCTGCGACCAGCCCCAGCCGGGCACCAGACCACCAGGGGTCCCAGGAGGGTCCGGTGATCGCACAGCCCCATGTGCGCCCCTCACTCACCCAGAGCCATGTTGCGCAGGACGGGGGCAGTGCCCACCACCAGCCCCGGCCGGACACCAGCAGAGTCCAGCGCGGCATCGAGGAGCGCGCCCAGCCCCGGCACCTGCACCCGCTCCGCCGCAAACAGCGCATCGTACTCCAGCACCACGCTGCCCTCCCTGCGGGGACACCCCACGGCGAGTCAGGCTGGCTCGGACCCCCCCAGTCCAGCACCACACCTCGGCACTGCCATGGCCCCGCAGCGCAATGCACCCCCCTCGTGCCAGGGAGCATCGCAGGCTGCGGGGCTGTGCAAGCACCCACCTGACCCCCGTCACCTCCAGCCGCAGGAACCCGGGCACCGACGCGAAGAGGGGCGCGACCTGTGCAGGGAGGAAGCTGAGCAGCAGGCGGGATGGCCCCAGCCGCAGCCCCCCGCTCGGCAGGGTCCCACGCTCACCGTCTGGTTGAAGCTGTGCAGCAAATCCTGGCGCTCGTGGGACCCCGGGTCCTGCAGGGCAGGGATGAACCCCATGTCCAGCACCAGCTCGCAGGGGATGCGGAGGAGGGATGCTGCAAGAGAGATGGGGATCAGCACGGCAGGGACCTGTGTCACCACTGACCCCCGCAAGCGGATGGCTCCTCAGAGCTCTCCTCCTCCTGCCGTGCCAGGCAGAGGGTCCCAACCCCCAGACCCACCTCTCAGGAGGGGTGGCTGATCCTCCACGATGAACACCCGGGGGGCCCTGCCTGCCGCGGCTGCGGCCGGCGTTGCTTTTGGGGTGTCAGCATCCAGCCACCCTCCGGGGCTGCTCCATGGCTGGACCAGGTCCGTGTCCCCGGCTGCTGGGGGGGACCTGGGGCCCCCATAGTGGCCCGAGGTCCCGGGAGGATTGGTGGACTGCTGGGGAGCTCCTGGCACAATGGCAGACAGTCGAGTTGGGGGCTCCCACGTCAGCCCTGACGCATCCCCCTGCAACACCGTGGCACCAGGATCCGGCGTGACCGTCCCCACGTCCCCGAGCAGTGCTGGGCTGGCGGTGGCAGCTGCGATGGTGGCGGTGGCGCCGATAGCGGCGGTCAGCCCCAGGGAAGATGTAGGCTGGGACGGAGCCAGCTGCCAGGGGGACCCAGTGGCCGTGGGGGGGGCTGAGGTGCCTGGCTCCCAGCTCTGCGGGGCAGTCACTGCCCAGGGTCCAGCATCACCCACCCCTGTTGGGGCCCCCTTCGGGATTTGGGGGGTGTCAGCAGGATCCCGCCCCGAGCCGGAGTGGGACAGCCGGAGCCCTGGGGATGGCCCTGCTGGGTGGGTGCTCGCAGTGGGGCCAAGCCCTGGGACACCCCGGCTGGTCTCCAGGGAGGGCTCTGGGGTCGGCGATGTGGGCCCTGCAGAGCTGCCTGTTGGGGCAGGCTGTGGGAACAGGGGGATGCGGTGGGACCCCGGGCTGGTGTGGAGCACCCCGCTCTGTGCCGCAGCGGTGCTGCCCGGGGCTGCCGAGGCGGGGGGCTGCCCCGGCACGGCTGGTGGGCGCCAGGTCTGGTCCAGAGGGATATGGCTGCGCTCAGGGGGCCCCTCTGTTTCGGGTGGCCCCAAGACCCCTGTGGTTGGGCCCAGGGTGCCCCCCAGACTGAGGGATGTCACCCCCGGGATGCTGGCTGTGGTGGTGGGGACAGGCAGACCCAACCCCTTGCCTACAGCAGGCAGAGAGGTTGGGCCCGTCCCCACGGCTGGCTGGGCAATGCTGGCCACGGGGCCCCCACGGCCACCAGCTCCCAGGGATGGCAGAGAGGGGCGAGGGGCAGAGTGGGGACCCTGCGAGGCAACATCTGTCCCATGCCATGGGTGGGAGTCAGGGACCCACCCTCCCACCAGCCCCTGGCGTGTCCCCGTGGGGGTCAGCAGCCTCTGCAGCCCCCCTGCAAAGGGTGATGTCCTGCTCATCCCTGGTGCGGGGCTGTCCGTGGCTGGCACGATGCTTGGGTGAGTCCCTGGGCTGCTGTCACCCAGCGGGATGGTGGCACGTGAGCCCTCCCCAGCCCACGGCTCCAGGGACGAGGGGCTGTGTGAGCCCCTCTGGCTCTGCACAAGTGCTGTCCCCGTGGGGCTCCATCCCAGCAGGGTGCTGGGGGACTCCCACTGCCCCCCAGCAGAGCTGGGCACTGTCACGGAGGACGGTGAATGCACGGGGGGCCCCTGTGGGGTCATGGCACCTTCCACCACCACATTTCCTACAGGGTCAGTTCTGGGGGCATATCTGGTGGTAGGAGCTGTGTCCAGCTCCGCAGAGGCTGGGGTCCCCACACTGGTCACCCCCAGGCTGGCAGGAGACGGCCTCTCGCTGCCTGCAGCTGCCTGCTCAGCAGTGCCTGCAGAGAGCGGGGGCCCCGGGTGCTCGGTGGCTGCTCCTTCCCACACCGTGGGCCCCGTCCCCTCCCCGCCTGCCTGGGGGGCTCCGGGGCTCCCCTGAGGGCTGGGGGGCTCGTCAGTTCCAGCAGGGGTCCTAGGAAAGGGCAGCAGCTCAACCTCTGTCTGCAGCTGCCCTGTGGCCTCTGGTGTTGGCGTGGGCCCCGTGCCAGCTCCTCGCTCTGGATCTACAGGCAGAGGCAGAAGTTGGGGGGAAGCTGAGCAGGGCTGCCCCACAGTCAGCACCCCAGAGCCGCCAGCTTGGCACCCCAGGCCCGAGCACGGCTCCAACGCTCCCAGCCCTGGCGGTACCTGTCTGGCAGCGCTCCCCCGTCGCGGTCCCTGGGTGGGCACAGGCGATGGCAGTGCCCAGAGTGGAGCCCGTCCCACTGCTGAGACCAGGGCAGAGCTGGGCGCAGCACTCCACGATCACTGGGGAGAGGGGAGGGAGAGAGCAGCGCGCACCGGTGTCGGGCATCATGCACCGGCGGCAGGCAGCAGCACCAGGTGCTGGGCACCGCACCTCACCGCCCCCAGGAGCTGCCGGTGTGGGCAGGGGGACTCCACTCCTCCCCTCTGTTAACCGTGGGCAGCACTGCCGAAGGAGACGCTCAGAAATGACCCAAAACCGGCTGGAAACCACCTGCCTTCCTCTCAACAAACAAAACCGAACCCTGCCCTGCCAGGCCGCGCTCTGCCACGTGCTGCAAACACCCATTTTGCCCCAAACCAAACTGCCGCCCGGCAGAGCCGCCGCGTGCCGCCGCCAGCACCCCTGGGTCCCCGGCGGAGCGCCACGCCAGCGCCAGGCCAGCCGGCGCCCTGGGCAGGTCTCTGGGTCCCCGTGGCAGCAGCGGCTGCTCGCCGGAGGGAGCGGGAAGCTCACCAGGCGTCGGGGTGGGCGATCACCCACCTCGCCAGGGCCGGGGTCACCAGGAGCCCCTTGGGCCCCGCTCTGCGCCAGGGCCTTGCTGGGGCTCCTGCTCCTCCTGCGGCGGGCGCAACACCCGCTGCCTTCGACCGGGCTGGCCGCACGGCCCTCGGCCACCGCTCCCACCGGCCGCGCCCTCGCACGTCCACCCGCCACGTGCCCCCGGCACCCCCCCGGCTGAGCCCACCCCCGGCGGGTCCTGGGGACACCCCAGCATTCATGGACCCCCACCCCCGTGCCACTGGGGAGCGCACCCACACACCCACCCACTCACCGCCCCCACAGCGCGGCTCCCCCGCCGAGGGACCGCCGGCGGGTCCCGGGACCCCGGCCCGGGGCCGCACGGCTGCGGGGTGAGGGGACCCTGCCTGCCCGCCGCCCCCCCAACCCTCGCCCCCACCCGCCCGCCGGCCCCGCCGGGGGGGGGGGGGCGGCGCGACCCGGCGCTCACCTGCAGCGGCCAGGAGCCGGGGGAGTCGGGGGAGCCGGGGGAGCCCCGGGAGCCCCGGGAGCCGGAGCCGCTCCATGGCGCGGCGGCGCTGCCGGCTCTGCCGAGGCGGCGGCAGGAAGCCCCCGCCCGCCCCCGCTGCGGCGGGGCGGAGGCGCCGGGAAGCCGCAGCCCCCGGCCCGGTCCCGCCCCACCGGCACCGGCAGCGCCGCTCCATCCCGGGGCGGGGGGGGTGGTCAGGGCTGGGCCACGGCGGGGCCGGGCTGGGGCTGCCAGACCCCGGGGCTGGGGCGCACGGACCCCCCCCCCCCCCCGCCCCCCACCGGCCGCTCGTCGGTGCGGCTCCGCGGGCGGGACCCCGACTCTGCACCCCGACACCCCCGCACCCCCTCCCCGGGCTCTCCGCCCGCCCTCCTCCAGCAGAGGGGGTTACCCCAGAAAAGCCACCGTCAGGACCTGCCAGGGCAGGAGGTGCAGGCTGCCCCCAAGCTGTCCCCCCCGGCTGTCCCCTGGCCTGTCCCCAGGCTGTCTCCCCCAGGTGTCCCCCCGCCTGTCCCCGGGGCCGTTCTAGTCGTGCCTGGCCCGGCCTTGGGCGTAACTCATGGCAGAAGCCCCTTGGGGGGCACCTCTGGCTGCATCTGGCGCAGCTCCGTCACCAGGTCGCCTAGGGCCACACCACCAAGCGCAGCCAGTGACCGCACCGGCACGCCGGCCTGGCAACGGGATGCTCCCGCAGCCACCGTCACGCCTGCCTCTGAGCAGGTGCCTCAAAACCAGCACAGGCAGGGTGGCCAAAACTTGTTTCCCCCCAGACCCACCGTGCAGCCTGCTCAGAAAACGTTTCAGGACACATTTGGGGTGAAGAAGCGACGGAGGAGCTCCCAACGGCACCGGCCTCGCACGCAATGAAGGCGAAACCGGGGCCCTGAAGGCAGAGGGTCTCACCCAGCCGGCCGAGGGTTCAGCACTGTCTGACTTTACAGGTGAAATGCGGCTCTGGAGGAAGCCCGAGAACACCCACACCACGCTCAGGCACCCTTTGCCACACCAGCAGACCTGGGTCTACCTTCCATCATCTGCGCCCTGATTGCCAGAGGATATGTTACCGAGCGACACTGCCTTGGCTCACAGCCTCGCAGCACCTCTTTGACTTATGAAAGTGTCCAGAAATAACTTGTTTCTGTCTCGGGAGAGATTTAAAGCAAACCTCCTGCACTTGCCGTTAGCTGGGCTTACAGAAACACCGATGCGACTTTGCTTTTCAGCGGCAGGAACACCATTCCCCCCTTCGTTTTCCACCAGGAAAGCAGAAGCCTTTCAAATGGAAGTTGCTTGTTTTTACCAGCACTGAGGAAACGAGCAGGACAGGCGGCAGAAGGGCGGTTTATAGGGAAGAGCCAGCACAGGCAGCGAGATCAGGGCAGAGCGATCGCGCCAGCAGCACAAGCCCTACAGGTGCTGCTGGCGCTGCCACATGCGTAGAACAGAACACCCTCAGTGAGACTCTTGGAGCCCGACAGACCCACGAATGCCTCCCACTGCACTTGGTGGACGTTGCTTCCATCCCACGGGGTAACGGCCCCGGCCAAGCAGAGGCTGCGCCGCCGGCCAAAGCCTGGCTTAGGGAAGGGCATTTTTAGGGCAGGCGGTTACTCATCCCAGAATGGTCCTTCGTACACCTGGAACACTAACACTGTGAGCCACCGAGGCAGAGGGTTCTAACGGAAAAGCCATCAACACAACATGGTCTTATAGATTTATTCATTTTTTTCTTGTTTTTAAAGGACAACATATTCAGACAGCTTTAAATACAACGTCCAAGTACAACTTTCCGATGAAAGCAGCAACGGTACAGCATGTGCGCTTCTATTCACACCCGCCGACACCAGCCCAGTCCTGGTGGTGGGGACATCGCCTGTTAAAAAAAAAAAACCCCACACATTTCATATTTCACGGGCCGAGAACGACCATTTTAAGGCACAAAAGAAGTGGGTTAGGCAGAGCCAGGATGAGCTGAACACCAAACGCAGGCAGGTAACGAGCCCATGTGTCTTTGGAATCACTGTCCGGATCCTCACCGCGGCTCCAAGCAGCAAAGGGGCGCAGCTCCTCCACTGACCCCAGAGGGGGGCTGGGGGAGGCCAGGAGCGCACACAGGAACAAACACACCGTGACCGATCTGGCCCGAGGCCACCGGCTCATTTCCCCTGCAGCCCCACAGCACCTCAGGGCAGTCGCTCCTATAACCCTTTCCTGCCCGTTTCCTTTCCTGCTCCAGGCTCCGGCTGCGGCTGGCGCGGAGGAAACAGTGGCTGCGGGCACAGCCCTCCGGAGGTGCCCACCCGCACGCCCTGCGCGTGGCCCGGGAGCACTGAAAAGATGGGACTTTCACAACTAAAGTCAATCCACCATCTACTAACCGAGCCATGGACAACCTCGGGGCTTGAAGCACCATGCAGGGCGAGATGAAAGGTCGCTGAGCCCCACGGCCTCCCGCCAACAGCAGATGCCTCAGGAGAACACACACACTTTCTCCTCCCGGCTCAGCGCAGGCAGCCCCAGACTTGCCAGGCCACAGAGCCGCAGGGCAGCCAGTCGCCTCACACCCTCCACACGCGCGCCCCGTCGTTACCCGAGGCGCTCGCAGGAGCGCATTCCTACTTACCCGGTTTTGAAGGACTGTTTTTATTCATAAACATCCTTCTTATCTGCAATGTAATCTACAATCTCTTGCGGACACATTAACTTTTCTGCATCTCCATCAGGAATTTCGAATCCTGGAAGAAAGCGCACATGTTTAGCCCAAAACAACGGAAACGGGAGCAAGGCTAAAGGAAGCAATTACTGCTGGCTCAGGCGCCTGCGGCTTGCCAGGGGGCGAGGAGGCAGGGGCTGCTGCTCCGCGGGGTCGGGCAGAGCCAACGCTCCATCGCTACGCCGAGTTTCACGCTGCGTCCGCCTTACGGGACGCCGCTCCTGGACACGGGACAAGGCAGCTGCGGTGGGGAGCGGCGCTGCCGAGGCAGCCAGCGAGGGCCCCTCTGCCTCGCTAAGGCCGCTAAAGGGCCCCCAGAGCCCCCGCAGCCACCGGAGCGCACCGGGAGGGAGGTGTCCCGGTAACTCTGGGCAAGCCGGGACCCGAGGCCGCCGCTGAGTGCTTGTGCAGCCAACAGCTCAGCAGAGCCGCGGCCTGGGGCGGGGAGATGAGGGCTCTCGGCCCTGGAACGGGTCAGAAACACACTCCAGAAAATGTAGGTTCTTCTTTCTATTTCACAGGGCCACACACTAACAGGGCACCCGTGGTACCGGCCAGTGGATTAGATGCAGGGCATTGGCAAATGCTCCGAAGGTGAACCATCTGCCTGGGTTCTAGAGAACAGCCAAACTCCCGGGGCATTTACAGCCCGACATGACAGATCAGGGGTGCACGCCAGAATTGAACAGCTTTAAATGAAAGCACAAACAAGGTCAAAATGATGTAAAAAGAAATTTAGAATATGAACTAGTAAGGCAAACCCCCACTTTTTTCTAGTGGCATCAAGTACTGAGGATGGAAAAACTGCAGGTGAGGAAAAACTTGGAATATCTGTGGCTTTGCAAGCAGGAGCCGAGCCCAGCTGCGGCCCCAGCCTTCGCATGACACCGGCCACCCCTCTCCCCGTCCCGGGGGGTGGCCGGGGGGCTGCGAGGGGTGAAGCGGACAGCGCTCCCAGCGGACCCAGCTTGGGAGCCGACAGATGGACGGACACCGAGCCGCAGAACTTCCCTTGCATCACGTCAGAGAAAAGCCGGCGTTACCATCCCCAGGCAAGCCCTAGTCCCCGCTCGCTACAGCCGCGCCTAGGGACTAGCCGGGGGGCCGAGCCCGCGCGGCTCCGCGTTACCGAACTCGTCCTCCATGGCCATGATGATCTCCACTTGGTCCAGGCTGTCCAGCCCCAGGTCCTTCATGAAGTGGGACTCGGCCGTCAGCTGCGGGAGGAAGAGCCGAAGGTCGCTGGGCCGCGACCGCTCGGGGGCGGCCGGGCCCGGAGCGGGACCCCGGGCCGAACCGGGGCTCGGGCAGCGCCCCCAGCCCCCCGCCGCCGCCGCCCCCCGGCCCCACTCGCCTTCTCGGGGTCGATCTTGTCGTACAGCTTGAGGACGTAGAGGACGCGCTCCTTGATGTCGGCCAAGGTGAGGGGCGGCAGGTCGGAGAGGCGGCGGCACGGCGGCGCGGCGGCGCGCGGCAGCTGCGGGAGGCGGGCGGCGGGCGCCGGGCCGGGGGGCGCCGGCGGCGGCGGGGGGCGGCGGGGCCCGAGGGTGCCGAGCGCGGCGGGGCGCGGGGCGGACGGGGCGGCGCGGCGGAGCCAGGCCGCGAGGACACGGGCCGCCATCGTGACCGCTCCCAGCGCGCACCGCGCCGCACCGGCAACCCGCGCGCGGCGGGGCGGGGCCGCGGCGGGCGGGGCGGGGCCGCGGCGGGCGGCGGCAGCGGCCCCTGGCGGCGGGAGGAGAGCCGGGCAGCGACCCCCTTACCGGGCAGAGCCCCCCCCTCCATCCCCGGCAAAGGCCCCCATATCGGGAAGAGCCCCCCACCCCACCCCGGGCAGCGACCCCTACCCCACGTAAAGCCCCCCCATACCGGGCAGAGACACACACACCCCCCCAACTCCTCCATACCAAGCAGTGATCCCCGCCTCATCCCCAGCAGCCCCCCGCCGACCTGGGCAACTCCCTCCCAGCCCCTCCCCTCCCGGGCAGTGGCCCCCTCCCCATCCCGGGCACAGCAGAGCAGCAGCCCCACAGTCGTTGCAAGGCAGAGAGGTTTAATGGCACAGCACACACTGGCATCACCCCCTCAGTCACCCCAGAGCCCCCGGGGAAGCTTCAGGCCCCTACGCGGCTCACCGGGGTCCAGCCCAGCCACCCCCAGCCCCCCTCAGGCCGCTCCTGGCTGGGGCTGCCGGTACCGGTAGAGGCAGACGGTGCCATCACACTGCCCAGTCAGCAGGCAGGCACCGGTGGGAGCCCAGCGGGCCAGTGCCCACCTCCCAGCTGGGCTGGGGGGCAGCAGGGCCGTGCACCGCCCCAGCAGCAGGTCCCACACTGCCACGGCTCCCGACGTCAGCACCGCCACCGCTGCCGCGCCCGTCACGTCACCCTCCAGGTACCTAAGGCCAGACACAGGGGGGTCACAGCATTGTCCCGGGTTCGTGAAAACACGGCCGCATCATCGTAACTGGTCTTTCACACAGAAAATTAATAAGCAAGTTTAAGCCAAGTGTAGGAAACCAGGCCACGTTAGACCCTGTGTCTTCAGCACACCTGAGACATCCAGACAACCTTTCCCTTGCCTCAGTGTGTACTCAAGAAGTGTTCAGTAAGCCAAGATCTTACTCCACTGATATTTGTGTGCACAGAAGCACGATGGTGGATATAAATGCATTGTAAGGCAGAGCCTGAAACTGCTTAGACTTCAAAACACAAGACATAGGAAGGAAAAGGGCATCTGACTGCAAACAGCTGCTTAATGTAAATAAACCCCGCAAAGTGTGCTCTACCAGCACAAAACGTCTCGTTTGCAGAGGTTTTCCGAGGGGGTTTTTGCCTGGGGAAACCCGCGACGGCGTGTCCACCATCACTCAAAGCGTAAGCAGGCAGATCAATGATCCTGTTTGCCGGCAGAGCTGGGGCGAGCGGAGGGAGCCCCCAGCCGCGTGGTGACGCCGGGGGCTCAGAGGTCAGCGCGCAGACGGGCGCGGGAAGCGGGCAGGAAACGGCCAACGCCCTCACCCCCTTCCAGCCTGCGTACAGGACAAACGGCAGCGACGGATGCAGCCTCCTTATCACCGGCAAGATGGCAAGTGGATCCCTGCCAACAGTGCCACGCAGCGCATTCAGCGATTCTCCCCCAAAACCACCTTGAAGGAGCCAGGAAGCCAGCTCACCCGCCCCCCGAGGTACTTGCCTTCCAGCGTGCCCAGCGGGGAGGGAGGAGAACATCACTCCGGTGCTCCTGGCTGTTTTGGGGTTGAACGCGATCACGCGGAACGCGGGGTTTCCACAGGACTCACTCTCTTTGGCGTGTGGATGACTTAAAACAACAAACAGAAGGCCCTGATACACAGAGGAAAAATACATCACTAGAAACAACAGCAAGAGGGGAAAAAGCCCAAAGAATTTTCCAAAAATTAATTGCTGCATTCTCTATAATCAAAGCCCCATGGACAGTGATGCATTATTTTTACTGAATAAAATAGAAATTGTTTACTTTCCTTATCAAATTAGATAAAAACCAAAGCAGCTGCTGACTGATATGGGCTGATGCAATATAGAATGATAGCTCAGTGACCCAGTGGATTTATGCACTTATCTTTCTGCCCAAAAAAAGCTAACCTTGCTGTAGGATGAGGTGACGTTTAAAGTAAAATTCCTGGGCCTCAATCCCTAGGACCTTATAGATTTAACAGGAGTTCTATGCAACCCAGCACGGCTGAAAACCACGGCTGAAAACCACGGCTCTCAGAGCAGCCACAGGCCAGCAAAATACGGCAGGACAGATACTCTGAGGAAATCTCCGGAGTCTGACTCAAGCCACCATTATCGGACAAGACATTCTTGTCCCAAAGGTTAAACGCTCACTGAAAACAACCAAATCCTTGACAGGCTACAAAAATCCATCTGGAATCACAGCACGGGTGGAAGCAAGCGGGAAAGAATCATTAGTATGAGTCCTGGTTTTAAGCGACTGATGTCCTGTGGGGTACGTGTAAATACTAACCACCTCAGGTAGGTTTTCTGGCAACGGCAGCGTGCCGTCACCACGCCGGCAGCCTCCCGCCTGTGGAATGGAAGGGGCTTACCGAGCACCGGCACCGAGCAACAGTACTTCTGCTTCCCACTACCATGATGCTGCTGCTTTGGAATACACCTTGATGCATCACCCTCCTTTTATTAGTACACTGCAGAAAGCCAAGAATTCAAGGCAGCCAGTGCAGCTTATTTCTCCCAGCTAACCTATTTTCCTTTGAAATATCTTTAGTGTGTCTATTCAGAGCTGACATTTCAAATCCACTCTAGGAAGCCTGATCCTTCAAGTCCCCACAATTAGTTGGTGCAGTCCATGCATGAGCTGCAATGTGATATTTCACAACGTACAGAGTCGGAATACGCTCGATGGCAGATGGAAGCTGGGTAGGAATAACCAACGTGCATCTTCTTCAGGAGCTGGCCTGTCTTCAAATTCCTGCAGTTGGTGAAAACACAAATTCTGACTGCATTTCCATCCTCTACATGTTATTTCCTAATCATAGCTGCGTTGCTCTGCAAAACGGACACATTTTGGTCGCACAGAAACCAAACTAAGACAAGAAGCCCCGTGATGAGATGTAATGAGTATGATGCAAAAGCAAGTGGAATTGTAGCAGCATAGTTTGTTCGCTCTCTGTCCAACCATGTAAGAAGTGCCAGACCGTAGGCCCTTGGACAATTATCATTTCACAGGCAAATGAGCTGCCAACCCACACGCCTGTACAGTGCCTGCAGCTAGCTGCTACAGCCACCTCGCACACCTGCAAGCTAAATCATTTAATTGCAAAGGAAACACTGACCAAATAACAATGCTGTTCACCGCAGTGGTGCCGACCAGGGCGTCTCTCATTCCTTCTACTTCAGCGAAAGCTAGAACAGTTTCTTCAGGGGGCATCAAAGTCTGTCCGTCCTTGCTCCTGAACAGCAGATCCGCAAGAGAGAAAAGGCAGTCAAAATAGCGAGGATGTGTTCTGTACTCAGCACAGCTCCAGAAAGAAGAGGAGCCTGACACTTTTCTACACCTGAGACGTTTCCTTACTTTTCTTCCACTGCCACACTGAGACCAACCCAAAACCAGCAGGCTCACCTTCCCGCCTCTGAAAGCGATACCATTTCCACTTGCTGCTCCTGCACGGTCCTGCTGCTGCTGACCAGCCTCCTACCCTTTAGCCCAAGGACAGCTTTTATATTTCCAGTTTTTACTAGTGATTGCTTGAATGAGTCATTCTCAGAAGAATAAAGCAAGAGCCTAAATTAAGAGAAAAGCATGCCTAATGACACAAGGAAGCATAACTCAATCATGCCGTAGCATATAAACATAAGCATATGTTCAAACAGTCTACTGCCTCTAGGGGCAAATAAGCAAGTCTTTATAGTCGATCTTTAGAAATCCCTTCCATATTTTCCTACTGTTAAAGCAACTGAGAAAGTGACACATTAGTAAGAGATAATTTCAGCCACTACACAAGAGGAGAGTTAAGCTGCAGCTATTCAGGGTGCAAAGCGCTAGTAATAAATAAATATGCCACCTTATTTCTCCAATCTCCAAATCTCCCAACGCTATACACACGAGGTTGCAGGTGTCCGGCAGAGGAACGATCTGTATTACAGGAATCTAGGGCAGCAGAACAAGAATTCAGTGTCACCCACAATGTCTCTTTGATCTTATTCCCATTTTCTAGAGTGTTTCAAGTAAAATGATATGGAGCAGAACCGATTTTCAGATCCCTCTGAAGCACCAGGCTTAGATTAACAGCTGAACTCTCTGCTGACTCTCTACCTACTTAAACAATCCCTGTCGACATAAGAGACAAAAAATGTCTCCAGGGAGCATAAGGGGAAGGAGCACAAGGCTGTGGCCACAGCGCAGCCACCATTCAGCACATGAAGTAATCAAATTCTAGCAGATAACATGCAACCACACAAGGCACGGGCCTTCTCCATCAGCAGTGCAAATCATTCTCCTCTGTTGCCTGATGGAATGAAAAATTGATGCCACCTGAAGAACTTACCTTGCTCCCAAGACTCCAAGCTCTCAGGAACTAGCACACAGGACAAGAAAGTTGCCCTAAATTCTAGAAACGAGCATTGTGTTCATACCTCTCTGAGCTGCCACGTATAGACCTTTCCCCAGCGGTCGGACGCCAGAGGTTTCCAGAGGGAGACGGAACTCTCACAAGCCGTCACCACGCACAGCTCTCTGCTGCCAGCCACTTCCCACCACATGGTGCTCACATCCACAGCGCAGGAACTTGAAGAATCCTGTCCAAAATAAAACAGCGCTGGTTTTCTTCTGACAGATG
This sequence comes from Phalacrocorax aristotelis, assembly GCF_949628215.1. Classification (NCBI taxonomy): domain Eukaryota; kingdom Metazoa; phylum Chordata; class Aves; order Suliformes; family Phalacrocoracidae; genus Phalacrocorax; species Phalacrocorax aristotelis. Next base: position 928,179 of record NC_134285.1, on the reverse strand, counting down.
TAGTTATCTAACCTGGGGGTTCAGCCTGAGAAAAATGCTTGGCATTCAAATTCTCATCACACAGAGGCTAAAACTTAACACTTTAAAATTAAACACAACGTTTGAGTAAGGTGCCAATAAGGCACCGAGGAAAAGAAGGCTGGCGGGTCTCATCCTGAAAGCAGCAAATACATTGGCTCACTTAACAAAAAAATCACTTGTCACTTGAAATGACAGGAAGCCGGGAGAGCCCCGAGCTGGGACGGGACGGGGGACCACGGCACAGCCACAGAAAGCCTGAGTGCCACCTACCTGCAGTCATGCACTTGCTTCCCTTGCTGCACAAACGGGAGCCAGGACTTGCAGTAGCACAGCCCAAGTTTAAAACTGAACAGAGCAAGGGCCTTCTCCCTTGTAGAAATTTTTCAGCTTCAGCAATACTATCGTTGGCGGTTACGCTAACCCCCAGGCTTGCTTCTGGTGTAAAACTTTGCACTTTGGTTTGGAAAAGCTAGAAGCAGCCCAGACCCCAGCAAGCTTATCTGGAGCTCAGTGAGCTTTCCCAGACACGGCTCCCTTGCCTGCCAACCGTTCCCTACACCCTGCCAGACAGAGGGCAGCGGGAGGGCACCACTGCAGTGAGAACACCCGATGGCTCAGCTGTGCTCACGGTCCTGGGCAGGATTTGCCTTGGTCATGGCATGTACAAGCAAGGCTCCATTCCAGAAGGGTGTGAGCATCAACACGCGTATTTGGCAGCGCTCTAGTCCCTCACAAAATGTGCTCCTTACTGGGTTACCTAGTGCCTGAAACACGGGTACAAGGGCTGTGATCATTTCACCCCGGGCTGAAGAAAAACGCAGCAGTTCTCTTTTTTAAGACATTTGCACGTGTTTAGCCATTCATTATTCAGAAACAAATGCCAAAATCCTTTATCACACAGAAGCAGAAATACAGCAATCTAAAATTTCAGAATGCTTTACCACAAGTGAAGACAGACCTGATCGAATTAGACAGCAGTCTGTTTTGTTCCACTAACCATTCTGCACTTTTTATTGCAGTTTTGTTGAACTTGGTATTAAAGAGCTGCTGCTGACTCAGTAAACAAATATCTGACATTATCCCACCTTTAGCTTTGATAGAAGCTGTAAGCTCTCTTCTCTCAGGCCATCAAGCGGTAGTGGAGTCAACTGTTCTGCTACATCTTTTTTCTGCACAAACGAGTAAAGAATGGGGATAATTCAACTCCAAAATTACATTTAGCACCTGCAAGAATGAGGCAGAGGTGTGATTTCACTCTGCACACGGTTGCTGGAGAGCTGTGGTAGGAGCACCTCTTTTGGTACTTGCACGTCTTTGAAAAAATAAGAGATCCCAGGCAGGTTATTTCCTGGTTTCACCTGAAAATTGACTTTTACCACCACTTTGCATCTCTCAGCCTTCAGAGATGAGTCATTCTCTCAGTACCCATCCCGCACACAAGTCACGTAATCTCTTTTACCAAATCCTAGCTGAAAGTTTTCCTTAACATCGACCAACACTATGTGGGTTCCAGAAACTTTTTGTTCATACACACGTTTCAAACATGCCTCCCGCAATAAGCACCAAAACACATCTCCAATTCCACCAAGCAGGATTTTAAAGAATTTTCTTTTAACACCAAAAGACCTTAGGCAACAGATGAAAACCAAACCCTTACTAAGCCAGTTAAAAGACAACATGCAGGGCTAGCATGCAAAGAGGTCTTTCCCCATGAATTCAGGTGAGACTGTGGAAAAGGGGATTAACCCACAAACCCACCAGCTTAGCACCCTTGGCAAAGAGGCCAGCTTGTTACCTGTTCAGGAGAAGCTCTGCAGGAACTCTGCTGTTTGCTCTCTGACTGCTGATGCTTCTCCAAGGCCACAGCCTCATGAGATTTATTATCAGGACCTCTTTCAGCTTCTAAAGGAAACGTTGTACTTTGTTCCTCCTCTTTTCTGGCAGATCCTGCACCGCAGCTGTCCAAGTGTGGTGGAATGGCAGAGTCTTTGCCTTCCCCATCACCCACGACCTGGGCAGATGCACCTTTGGAGGAACGCAGGCTGGCTTCTGAGGGAGGCGCAGAAGGTGTTTTGGGGCAGACCCCACTGCGTACTGAGGGTAAAACAGCTGGGGTTGCACCCACGACAGGGAAAATGGATGAGGAAATCTGTGACTCGGGCTCGGTGGGGGCAGCAGCTAAGATAGTCCCCACAGGAGTAAAGAGCAACTCATGGGTGGAAAGTTCCTTCTTGGAAGTGTGGCTTTCTAAGTGAGGTAATTTGGGCAATCCATTTTTGAAAGGCAAACTCAAATTACTTTTGAGACTTTTTTCTTCTGGATTCATTTGTGCATCTTGTGTGTCCTCTGAAGCCACCCCATCTCCAAACACACTAGGAACAAAAACCTCCAGGTCATTCACAGGAGAGGATTCTAATTTCTCAAGTTTTAGTGGTCCAAATTCCTCATCTGGTAAGTGAAAGTCTCTGATACCCAGTCTGGAGGCCAGCCACTGGGGACTGCGGAAGGAGAAGAGAGAGCCACAAGTATCAGGATCCTTAGCAGGGAGGCCAAGAGAAGCAGGACCCCCTGAAGCCTTTGGATAGCTACGTCCTCTTTTGCTCTCACCTAGACAAACACAAGAATACAAGAAAGAACGTCACATCATAAAATAACCAGCAACTAGGTTTTTCAGAATCTCTCATCTGGAGTGTCACGCTACTCCCCCCTCCCACCCACCCCCCCCAAAGAAAAAAGCCATATCCATCTGAACACATGGAAATGGCACTTTCCTGGAAAGATATTACGCTCCGCAATGGCTCCACGTCAAGCCTTCAGCTAAAATATCATTGCCAAAGACTCCCAGAATTGAGCGAGGCCTTGGTCAGTTTGTTTCGTTTGATTTTCTCCCAACACTTTCTCTTTTCATAATATTCACAGACCCTCAGACTCTAGCGCTACTCTTTGTGTTTCACACTTGACCGCATTAAAAAAAAAAAAAATCATTAATATGCAGGCTTGGCTGGAGAAACAGATTTATATCCATTTGCTGGAAAATCAGGCCCAGTGTGCACAACAGTCCCTTCAACAGCAAAGGCAGCTTAGGAAGTTCTCAGCCCTGCTCCTCATCCGTACACTGCTGTTCACTCCCCGTCACTGTGCTGAAGCAGAAGTTTCTGGAATTGTTCAAGGAACATGTGCACACAATGATCCAAATTTTTAAAATAATCTCTCTTATTTGAAAAACATAATACTTTAACCCCATCAGATTTTCTTGAGTAAAAAACCATGGCAGGGCGTGAACAGCAGTGCATGCACTCACAGGACATTTGCCTGCCTTGCTCTCGGGCTGCAGTTTTAGGGAATGCTTATCTGACACAGTACCTGTTGAGACTGGGCTGGCTCGCTGTCTTGCCGAGGAGCGCAGGGAGCGGCGCAGAGGGACGTTAATCGCTAGGAGCTGCTCAGACCTACAGGCTCCTTGCACGTGCTCATTCTTAGCATGCTCCACTGGATGTTTATCAGCCTGACACACAGTTAGGTTGGCTTCCAGATCTCCTATATGACTGGCAAAGGTTTCACCCCCAGGGTTCAGAGAATCACTGCTCTCAAGTGGATTTTGAACCTGTTCTAACAGAGTCTTATGGCATTTGCCGAGTGCTTGGCTTCCTCTGGGAGGAGGATCAGCGCTCGTTGGCTGTATAGCGCCAGTCACTTCTGCCTCTCCAGACCCTAGAGCAGCAGCAGCAGCAGATGATCTTCTCTCATCTGAAGATGATTTTTCAAGATTAGCCTCACAGTTTTCCTTTTCACTCTGACACTCATTTGACAGCAGGCTACTGCTTTCCCCCATTGGTATGAGATCCAAACTCTCTGTAAGTTCCTGTGACACTTGATGTATGGGGGGTTTGCAGGTAGATGTTCCTCTCCCCTTTTGTCTCCTCTGTGATCGCCTCCGATCTCGCTTTGTGCGAGGGATACTGTCTTGAGAAATCGATCCGAGTGAAGTGCTGCTACCACTGGACGCAGGAAGAGATTTCTGAGGACTACCTGAGTTTGCTGGATCGTTTTCCACACCAAGAAAAGGGAACGGCACGACCCCTGACTCCAAATCATTTTCAGCTCTTTCTTGGGAGGGCTGATCCGAATTTGCATCTTTCTGCTTGCATTTACTTCGCTGACCTTTCTTGCTTCTGCCCAGCTGGCTGAGAATTACAGCATCAAGGTCCACTTTCCTCTGGCAATTAGACATGCGTCGAGTTGTCCTGACGTAGTATTCAACCGGAAAGAGAAGCCCCTCAACCACTGTGCAAGAGTTCAGTGCGCTTTCAGGAGCTGTCACCTTCTCTGGATGAGAAAGTCTTGACTGAATTTCAAGTTGTTGATTCTCCAACAGTTCTTTGGCATTGCCTGGAACAAGATCTGTAGGAAAGGGATTTAAGGTATTAGTGTCACTTTGAGCTCCTTCATGGCTTTTGCTCTCACCAGTTATAATGCTATTTCCATCAGCAGGCAATACTTCATTTTCTGACATTAAATCTAAGAGCCTATGTAATTCTCCACGATCTTCACGCATACTCTCACCATCTGTTTGTTTTACTGTACCGGAGGATTCTTTTCCTCTCTCACCACTGGTGTCAAGTAAAACAGAGTCACCGCTCTCTGAACACGTCTGTGCAGGCTCACGGTCATCAGCTGTGGCCACAACACCTGGGGACTCAGGCTGCCAGGCATCGCAGCTGTCCTTCAGCGCACAGGAGAACAGCTCCGGCACTCGTGGAGGGACACTGTCTTCAAGCACCTCTTGTACGACCCCTAACACTGCATCAGGAGAAGCGAAACTGTTTTCTTCTCTCTGTACCAGTGCTGGTCTGGGTACGCTCTGAGTATTTTCCTCACCGTTCAAAGGACTGCTTCGCCTGAAGACTGGTGACCGAAGCTCGTCTGTGATGGCAACTTTATTTTTCACCGTTTCATCAGCGTTGATTCGATGCACATCATGCACTGATACCTCTTCCTCTGAAACCAGAGCCTTCGTCCGTCTCCTCAACTTCATCAAGCTTCTGGAGGTTTGGGTTCTTTTCTCCACAGGGGCAGGCCTAACGATTCCACAGCACAGGTTTTCCCGGCTAGCCTGTAGGCTGGCCGCCTGTGAGCTGTCCTGCAGGCTAACTTCATTACTGGAGAATTCAGGAACGTGTTTAAATGTGATAGATGTTTTCTTCTCTGCATCAGGATCAGAACAGGTTTTAGTCTGTAACTGAGAGGTTTCATGTTTGTCAGCACTAGGAGACGTGTTATCTCTAGGATCTGTGGGAAAAAATGTCATATGCATAAAGTACTCCCAGCAAAGTGCTGTCCAAGAAGAACATCATGGAGTAAAACCAGACTTTGGTAGGACCAAAAGAGTGGGGTTTTGCAGCCTGGGTCAGACAGCACTGCAGGCCTGGTAAGGGGGAAGGGAGAGGAGATGTTATTGTGGGTCAGCACTGGGGGGCTGGGCGTGGGTGCAGTGGATACGGCAGCAGCTGCAGAGAGGGGAGGCAGAGCCAGGCAGGGCAGCAGAGCCGGCGCCCATCCGTGGGGGGCCAGGACGGGCTGTGGGGGCACGGGAGGGTGAAAGGGGCCGAGCCAGGACCCCCACCCCGGCCTCGCCACCCCGAAGAGGAAAAGGGGAGCGCATGGCCGCTCCCGCCAGCTCCCACCCCTACCTGCGGGTCCCCGCTCCCGCCGGCCGCCCTCCACCGCCGCGCCCCCACCGTGGCTCCGGGCTCGCTCGGCTCGCCGCGCCCGCTGCGGACAGAATACCGGGGCTGGGACCGGCCTCCCGGCGCCTCCTCCGCGCCCGGCCGGGCCCAGCCCCGCCACCGCCCCCGGCCCGGCCCGCTCACCCGCAGCCGGCTGACGGTCTCGCTGTACTCCCTCCTCAGCAGGGCCAGCTTCTCCCTCAGCTGCAAGACACAACGCACCAGGCTGGCACCTCCGAGCCGAGCCCGCCGCCCCGGGACCCGCTCCCGCCCTGCCGGCCCCACACCTTCTCCTTCTCGGCGCCGCTGAGAGCCCCGCCGCCCCCAGCCTCCTCCATAGCCGCTGGTCCCCTCACAGACGCCGGTCCCGCTAGTCCCCTCACAGATGCCTACCCGCGGGAAGCGCGCGGCGCATGGGCGGTACGTGACCATGGCAACGGGGTCGCTATTGGCCGCTCACGCGGCGGAAGCCGGGCTGGCTGGCGGGAGGAAGTGACGCGCCGGAAGGTGGGAGCGGCTGTGCGGAAGCGGCGGCGCCGCCATGGAGCTGAGTGAGATGCTTTACAACAAGTCCGAGTACATCGAGACGGTGCGGGGGTCGGCAGGGGTCGGGAGGGGAGGGGTGGTGCCGTGCTGTGCCGCTAGGGGCGGGGCGGGGGCTGGGGGGAGGGGGCGACGCCGCTTGGGGCGGCGGAGGGGACCGAGTCAGGCTCGCTGGGGCGTCGCGGCGGTAGTGGCGGGGCCCGGGAGCAGCCGCAGTGACTCTCCTCTTGTCCCTGCAGGCGTCCGGCAATAAGGTGAGCCGGCAGTCCGTGCTGTGCGGCAGCCAGAACATCGTTCTCAACGGCAAGGTAGGCGACGGGGAGGGGGACGGCGGCAGTGCCCCCGTCCCGGTCCCTCGGTCCATCGCGGTCCCTCGGTGCGCCCCGCGGCGGGGCCGGGCAGGAGGGGAGCGCGGCCCAGGCGTGGGGTCTCTGTCACCGCCAAAGCAGCGCCCGCTCTGCTCTGCTGCCTGCCGACAGCCGTTGCCGGCTCTGTGGTACCAGGGCTCTGGGCTTTGAGGACAGGCAGCCTCCCCTGCGTGGGAGCAGGTTGTGGTGTTTTTATCCACCCGACAACGTGTTTCTCTTGTGCTTAAGCCTCGCTCTGTGTGTCGGCTCGCTTTGTGCAGCTCACTGGCACAATGAGGGCATAACTGGTGGTTGCAGGCTCCTGTGCATTTGCTTTGTTCTCACTTCTCTTTTGACTAAAAGAACCCCCTGTAATGTAACGTAATCTTGCTGGAGTGGCCTGGCCCCTGCTTGAGTCTGTACAATAACTGGTAACGCAGTTGGAAAATGGAGCTGATTTATCTCTCTTTTCTTCTCCAGACAATAGTTATGAACGACTGCATTATCCGCGGTGACCTGGCAAACGTACGGGTTGGGCGGCATTGCGTGGTGAAAAGCCGAAGTGTCATTAGACCTCCCTTCAAGAAGTTTAGTAAAGGGTAAGAGGTCCCCTGCCTTTAGGGAAGGTGAAGATAAAATCTGTACACTTAGGGCAGGAGGAAATGGTCTCAAGCTGCATCAGGGGAAGTTTAGATTAGATATTAGGAGAAATGTCTTTACTGACAGAGTGATCAGGCATTGGCACAGGCTGCCCAGAGAGGTGGGGGAGTCACCGTCCCTGAGGGTCTTCAAAAAACATGTAGATGTGGCACTTCAGGGCATGGTTTAGGAGGCCTGGGGGTATTGGGTTGACAGTTAGACTTGATGATCCTAGAGGTCTTTTCCAACCTCAGTGATTCTATTCTGTGATTGTATAAGAAAATATGTCAGCTTGGCTGAGATCTCTGTTCAGAGGGTTGTGCTCCTTTTGCTGGAACTTGCAGAAATCTGTCCTTCTAAACCTGCCATCTCCTCAAATTTTCAGCTTTGCCTTGAGGGTTAGCATTCCCTTCAGATGACAATATGGGAAAGCTGGGGTATGTTAAAGTAGCTGAGTTAAGAACATATTTCACTTGTTCTTTGTTTATTCACAATGTCTTTCTGCTGTTCATTGGGGTCATCCTTTAGAAAGAGGTGAGAACAGACCAGTTGCTGCTCAGTCTTCCTTAGCGTCAGACCTACCTCTGGTAATCTAGCTGGGGAAGGGAGACTTCACACTGTGATTTTGGGTCTGTGTCATGGATCGGTCCGTCTATCATATACCCGAACAAATAACTCTCCTGTCACAGGGTGGCTTTTTTCCCTCTCCACATTGGTGATCATGTCTTCATAGAAGAGGACTGTGTTGTCAACGCGGCCCAGATTGGCTCCTACGTCCACATCGGCAAGAACTGCGTCATTGTGAGCGCCGTTTCTTTCTTTCCTTTAAACCGTTCAGTACTGTTGAGGCTTTGTAACAACAGTGGAAGGTACCCACACCAGCTGGCTGGAGCAAGCACGCTTACTCTGTGCTGCTCCTTTCTCCTCCTTTTCCTTCTCCACAGAAAGCGGTGCTTTCAGTTTTGGTGCTCTGAGGAGAGCAGGCTCAGCTGACAACTGTTGGGAGGGTCTGTCCCAACACTGTCATGGCTAATGCAACTGTCCAGGAAAGAGCCTGTCCACGAAGCGCGAGTGGAATTGGGTTAATGAGCAAATAACGCAAAACAGCCAAGGTTGCTGTCTGCCGACTTAGAGAAGGCCTTGCTACGTTACTGCATGGCTCGGGTTCTAGGTTCCAGTTTGTGCGTTGGTGTGCGTTAATATGCAGCTGCCTGTACATGTGTTAGTCAAGAGCAAACAGACTGTTTTTTCCTCAAAAAAGGAAAAAGTGAATCCTGTTGGAAAGAGCATCCAGTCAGGGTAAAGATTTATTCCTGTCATCCCTTACGCAGAATGTGTTTTGAGCTGTTAAGTTTGTTGAAGTTTAGGTAACTTACCAGGAATAAGCAAAAACATATAGTATTTTAAGTATAAACTTTACCTAATCTCTGTTTTAGGGTCGTAGATGCGTTTTGAAAGACTGCTGCAAAATCTTAGACAACACAGTGCTACCTCCAGAAACAGTAGTCCCACCTTTCACAGTCTTCTCGGGCTGCCCAGGTACGCTCCCTCTAACTTCACCTGTACAAAAGTGTGGATAACATGGATATTCTTATTTTACAATTAGATTGCTATGGCAAAGTCGCCTATTAGCATTTGGTTCGTAGAAAGAAAGGTATAGGGCACTTGGTGAACTGAAAAATAACAATTTTAACTTATGAAACTTGCTGCTTTGGTGTGTGTTAGGTAGCTGTGTCCATCCTGTACAGTAAGCAGTACACCTTTTCAGGCATCGAGAATGCAGCAGGCGTTAGGCTCTGGCAGAAGGAGCGCTTTTCCTTCTGTGGTTTCTGCTCTTGCAGGTATTTCAGTGGTTCAGGCTGTAGAAATTCCACTTGCTCGTTGTTCGTATGTTAATAGGGAGGGAAGTAGGTTAAATTGAGGTATATGGATATTTAGTTCCTGCCCATGTGACCTGGCTGTGCCAGAGGTCTTGTACAAATTGCACACTCCGTTGTTCCTCTTCTGCTGGTGTTCTACCGGGAATGGTGGAAGCCGTTACAGGACCCAGCTGCAGCGCTGTCTGGCGTATGCCCCGGGGTGCACTGGGAGCGGTCCTGCTGTGTTGCTCGATGTGAGAGAAGAGCCCTTTGCTGTTCTATTAGTATTTACTTACATTTTAATTCACGTCACTGCTTTGAACATTGAATATAAGCTTATTTTCCCTTTCTCCTGCATGAACACTGATGGTCGTACTCTTGTTCTTCTCCCAGGACTCTTCTCTGGGGAGCTCCCGGAATGTACCCAGGAACTCATGATTGACGTTACGAAGAGCTATTACCAGAAGTTCTTGCCACTCACTCAGGTCTAGTAGCCTATTTACTGTGTTTCAGAGCAGTAAAGGCATGCAGACGTAGTCTGGGGCAGGGAGAGGGATATTTTTCAGCAGGACCAGGGCACGGCCCTCCGCTGTTCCTGAGCACCTCTGTGAGTGTTCCTCAACACTAATGGTCTGGCCAAGCACTCCCTCGTGAAAGCTGCTGTGTCACGTTGTTTAAACTTTGCGTGCTCATTTGAATGTAATTCATTCCATGTTGTCTGAATTGTACCATTAAATGTTCTGGAGCTAGGAGAGCTGATAGAATTCCCTTTAGGGCAGTACCTCCTTGTTGCAGCTGGGGACAAGGCAGAGCTGACAGCACATACTCTGCAGCCTAAGCCTGTCTTTCACATCAGTTCTGTTCCTGACCCAAAGCAGGTGGGTTTATGTTTGCTACAAGCAACCTCCATCCTAGAACAGAAGTGCCATATGGCTGATGTGTGTGCTGTGGGCAGTTACTTGCCAGGGTTCATTAGACCCAGTGCTCTCCTTTGGAAAAACATCCGCTGCTCTATAGGCCTGCGTGTTGAGGTGGATGGCCTCTTCCTTTTCTCCCTGTGGACTAAGATTCTCTCCTGTAGGGACAGGTTATCGTTCATCATCCTGGGATTGGCTTTAGGACTTTTGGCTGACATTGAAACCTGTCTTTCTATGCCTTGCCTGACAGGAGACTTCTTCGCTTTTAGCTCCTGAAGTAGATATCAGTCCTCTGCTCTCACCCATCACACAGGGTTAGCATTCTTGTGGCCAATGTGTGTTCTACTTCCTCCTCAAAGAGCCGAAGGGCTTTGGAAAGAGGATTGCCCTGCCAGTCAGAGTTCGGTGCAGCAGAAAGTGGGTAATTCAAAGCAGAAAGCGGAGGTGGGTGAGAGAATGCTGCGATTGTCCCCATTTATTACCCAGTATGTGTATTTGCAGAAAGCTCTTTGGTGCTTTTCTGCACTACAAAACTTCAGAAGGAGATTCAGGCTTCTTGGAAAGAGTGAACATTTCATTTTGGACATATAACAGAGCAGGAACAATTCTTGCTGGGAGCAGCTCTGTGAAAGCTGGAGACAGCTGGCACTCGTGTGTTCCCGGCTCAGTACCAGACAACTGGCTAAAAGCGGATCTGCCTACGGTGGTTGTGTTATATTAAAGCTTAGCATTGTCCTTCTCTAGCTTTTAAAACTGGGGCCCCCACATGTTGTAGCGTAGCAGCTGGGGGCCAGGACGCACGTTAGTTATGTAGTAGGTGTCTGGCTGTGAGATCAGCAGCCCTGCAGCCGTCAGCTGTCCCGTATAACGCAAAGTACTGACACACCTTAAATTGCAAACGGCTGCACAAGTCCTAAAGTGTGTAGTAACTACTGTTAATCAAATGTAAAACCACTGACTGGTTCGTTTGTATTTTTACTGTACATAAATTAAAGCCTCATCAGTTGTTCAAGTGACTCAGGGTTGTGACTCATATCAAACTTGAGACTAGAGTGAGGTTTCTGCTGTGCCTGGGCACCTGAGCCGCAGTCTCTTGTTCTGCGACTGTTGCAGGCTGTTACTGACTATTGCAGTATCAGTGCATTAAAAAGGTGAACTACAGTGTGAAACAGCTGCTTCCTGCCACTGAGCTGGTGACTTTCACCCACAAATGATGCCAGCGCTGCTGTTTTATAACGGCTCTGACACAGAGTGTCATTGCTTCTGTTCTTTGTGCTGAAGCGAGAATCCTAAAGCCACCAAGGTGAAGTCCTCTCCTCGGAACTGAAACATTAGGCACACCTATTTGGTGCTGCCTGGTTTCAGCAGAGGTGAAGTGTTTCACTAAAAGCCTGGGTTCAGCGGGAGGTGTTGTACCACCTAGTCCCGTGCTGGCTAGAAGTGCCTGTTCAGTGGCAGCTGTGTTCCTCGAGCCCTCCTGAAGTGGAAGCGGAGACAAGCGCAGAAGGAAGCTGTGTTCTTCTTGCGGTCTCGTGTGGGATCAGGGGGCTGTCTGTGTGAAAGACCTAGGCTCGCCACTTTTTCTAACTATGTGAAAAAGTGTGAAGTGTTTATACCACAGGCAGCTTCCTAACTGACTTCAGTCTCCAAAAATGTGTAGTTCATTGTCTCCAGGATCTGACTAGCCCTTGCAGAAGCCACTTGTGACAGCCTCCCCCGTCACAAGACTTGACCAGGTTTGGGGACTCTTGCTAGATTTCCTGCAGGTCAGATGTTTAGGGGTTCATGACGCCGCTGGCGAGTACTGCTTTGCCGTGTTACCACGCCATCAGCTGGCTCTGGAGGCGTGGGTGTCTGGTCAGGAGGGGGCTGTGTGTGCTGTGTCGCCATGGTGTCACTTCAAAGTTTCAACACCACATAGTACATTTCACCGGGATCGCTTGATGAGTGGCCACAGTTGGGCAGCATGGAGCTGGGTTGCTGGCGGGGGAGAGGGGTGTGAGGGGGCGCTGCCAAGTTGAGGGATGCGAGTTTGAGGGTGGGAGTGGGGCGGCAGCTGGAAAAGTGCTGCGTTTCCACGATCACTTGCGCAGCGCAGCTGTAGCACACTGAGGTATTCATCACTGCACCATCACTTGGGCATTTCTTGGCCTATTCGTCCTTCTGGCAGGCTGAGCCGACCCTTCTGCCTTAATTAAAACCTCTTTTATTGTCTCTGTTAAGGTGGCCTCTGCCAGGGTCTAAAACCAAGTCGCCACTGAAGATCCCAAACGCTCAGCACTGTTAACATTCCTTAGATTTGGCCACTTTATCCTCCTGTCCTCTGAAACATCCTGACCTGGGCTCACCTCCATGCCTCTGCCAGCTCTGGGAAGACGGAGCGCCGGCGGGTTGCAGTGTGCTGCTGCAGCCCGGGGAACCACAGCTTTCTGATGGCAACATTCGGTCTAGCGCAGTGCAATAAACGGTGACTTCCGAGGGAGGGCTTTGCTGCACAGCCAGAGGAGCTGTAGGCGCGTGGGGAAGCATGCCCTGTGGGGAGGGAGGCACCTTCTTTCAGGAATCCCTGTACAAACAGTGATCGCTTCAAACGCCGAGTCGCTGTATTGCTTCATTGATCCTGCGTGCTTTGCTCCGACAGCTGGCGGCCACGCCGGTCGCTCGTGTCGCGGGGCGTTCAGGGTCCTCAGGAGCGGGCGGCAGAACCCTTTGGTCTTTCGCTCTGCATCCGCTGCCGGCTGCGAGAGGCGCTGGGCCAGGAGCCGATGGCTCTGCAGCTGCTCGGCGTAAGGAACAGCCGAGAGCCGCTGCCGGCCAGGGGCTGTGCGGGGAGATACAAAGTCACTGGCATAGTGGAGCCCGCGTCCGCTTTGCATGGAACGGAATTTCCCAAGACAATCTGGCTCCACTGGTGGAAGTGCGGTTTAACTGCCAGCTGCAGGGCTCATGGCTTGGTCCCAACCCACCCCGGGGCGACCCACGGCTGTGTCCGTAGCTAAAGGCTAGCGGGTGTCACCTGTGGTGCCCACAGGCCTGGCACGCCGCAGAAGCACGGAATACGGTGGCCAGGGCCGCCTGTTCTGCATTAGCCGGGGCTGAGAGCAGCCGCCTTCCTTGATGGGGCGGAAGCACGCGGGGGCCATCACCGTCCTCATCGTGGTTTCAGCAGGGCGGGATGCGCGTGCCTGGAGGGAGAAGGCGGGCTGCCGTGCTGCGGCTGGTTTTTGGGCTCTTCTTGGTTATTTGTCGCTGGCGTTTGTCCGTGTGGGCAGGCAGTGAGGTGGGATGAAGAGGTGAGGAGGTACGGTGAAGTTGCTTCTCCCAGCGAGCGGCGTGGGCCTGCGGGAGCCGCTCTGTGGGGCGAGTGGGGAGAGGAGAGTGGAATTATATGGCCATGCCAAAATGTTACCCTGGGTGACCGAGGGGCACCGGGACCGGGCCGGTGTCTACGGGATAAGCAATTGGCTGAAGGAGCAGGTTCCCGGGTGAACGTGGGTATCTGTTGTGGAAACGAGGCGGGTCTGGGTTTGGAAGTGACACAAAAACGCATCACAAAAAGCTGCGGGGGAACGAACGGTCTCGTGGCCGTGTTTTTGACAGAAACGCCCCCGCCAGGCAGAAACTCCCACACGAAATGGCCCGTCACAAGACGCCCGGCGCCCCCGTGCTGGGCAGTCCCGGCCCTCGCCGCGGCCTGCGGGCGCTGGTGCCGGGAACCCCCACCCGCGGAGGAGGGGGCGGCCCTTGCCGTGGGGCCGGGGCACCCCACGCGTGTCCCGCTACCGCTTCCCTGCCCCACGGAGGGGTGGGGCGATCCCCGCGTGGCCGCGACCAACGGCCGCCGGAACAGGCGCCGCGCCGCGCCCCGCCCCATCCCGCGTGGGGGCGTGGCGCCGCCTCCCCACCCGGCTGCGGCGCCTGTCTCTTTAAGCGCGGCGGGCGGGGCGCTCCCATGGTGCCCCGCGGCGGGCGGCGTGGATTTTAAATCCTCTCGGCCAATGGGGAGCGGCCGCGGTCACGTAACGCTCCGCGGCTGCGTTTGAATCGGGCAGCGCCTGCCGGTCCCTGCCCGCTCCGGCCTCCCGCAGCCCCGCTCCGGCTCCCCGGCTCCCCCAGCTCCCCCAGCGGCACGGCCCACCATGAGCGCGGCGCCCGGGAAGGCGGCCCGGCAGGTGGTCCCGGTAGAGCCGGCCCGGGCGGCGGCGGCGGCGGCGGCGGCGGGCGGGAAGGAGGTACCGAAGGTGCTGGTGGACCCGCGGACCCGGCGCAGCTTCGTGCGCGGGCGGTTCCTGGGGAAAGGCGGCTTCGCGAGGTGCTACGAGCTGGCTGAGGCGGAGAGCCGGGAGGTGTTCGCGGGCAAGGTGGTGCCCAAGTCGCTGCTGGTGAAGCCGCACCAGAAGGAGAAGATGTCCATGGAGATCGCCATCCACCGCAGCCTGGCCCACCGCCACGTCGTCGGCTTCCAGGGCTTCTTCGAGGACGCCGACTTCGTCTACGTCGTGCTGGAGCTCTGTCGCCGCAGGGTGAGGGGCCGGGGTCGGGGTGGGGGGCGGCGGGACCCGCCGGGTGTGGGGGGGGGGTGCCGGTGTCCCCCGGTGCTGACTGTCCCCCCACAGTCGCTGCTGGAGCTGCACAAGCGGCGGAAGGCGCTGAGCGAGCCCGAGGTGCGGTACTACCTGCGCCAGACCATCCTGGGCTGCCAGTACCTGCACAGCCACCGCGTCATCCACCGGGACCTCAAGCTGGGCAACCTCTTCCTCAGCGACGACATGGAGGTGAAGATCGGTAGGTGCCCATGACGTGACGCCCTGCCAGCCCCCCACGGCAGGGACCCCAGCCCTGGGGACCAGCCCTCCAGGGCATCTCCAGACACTCCCTGTCTCTCCCAGGTGACTTTGGCCTGGCCACCAAAGTGGAGTACGATGGTGAGCGCAAGAAGACACTGTGTGGGACCCCCAACTACATCGCCCCGGAGGTGCTGGGCAAGAAGGGGCACAGCTTTGAGGTGGACATCTGGTCCATTGGCTGCATCATGTGAGTCGAAACACCTCTGTGTGGCCATGCTGTGTGCTGGATATGGGGCTGGCGGTCCCTCCCATCCAGGCCCCGCTGGACCCTCTGGGTTTCCATGTGAGCCGAAGCTTTGGGTGTGCTGTCTCCAGAGCGCCTGCCCTGGCTGAGCCCTGCTGCCAGCCAGCACACGACCCCGCCATGCTCCGCACACACTGGTGCACGTGGGTCTGCAGGCTGATCTGCTACACAGCATGGCTGTTTCGAGGCATTTCCCAAAAGCCTGCACTTCCTATCTGGAACTCTCCCCAGAGGGTACTAGATCTCAGCTTCCCTTTTCAGGGGGCAGGAACCAGGCACAGTACACATAGCCGTCTGTGCTGCCGCATGGCTAATGCCAAATGCGGTCCCTCTGCCAGGAAAGCCCCAGCGTGTGCTTAGGACAGAGTCATTTCTGCACACAAGTTTCAGAGTCTATTTTGCAAAACTGACACCCTTTTATCTCTAAACACGCAGGTACACTCTGCTGGTGGGGAAACCACCTTTTGAAACTTCTTGTCTAAAAGAAACATACATCCGCATCAAGAAGAACGAGTATACCATTCCCAAGGTATGGTGCTTCCCATGGGTGGATCCCTTCACCTCGCGGCCGTTCTTGGTCAGCCCTCTGCTGCACCGTCCTGCTTCTGGCACTTAATTAACGGGCTCTCACATAACGGTGAAACCGCTCTTGTTGCGGAGTGCCAGGAAGGGGGGGTTTCAGTTGGTGGTGGAGTGAACCCATAGGGCCAGCTTCCTCTTGGGGAGCCAGCAGCTCCTCCTGCCCCCCGTAATCCAGCAAAAATCCAAGCTGGGCAGTTGGCACGTGGGGTTAAATGGACATGCTCAAAGTCCACAAGGTCTGAGCCAGGTCCCCAGCTCATCCCACTGCTGTTGATTCAGTCTTGCTAAAGTCAGTTGACTTTAGGTTTTGCATGCTGCTAGCAGAATTGGGCAGGCACGAGAGCTGTCTGTTCCCTCAGGCTTGCATCCTGCTTGCCTGACGCAGCACAGGAGCTCTGCTCCGAGCAGGACTTCCCCCATGTTGTGTATCCAGTGCATTTGCCATTAGTACACATTGTCTCCTGACCCTTGTCTCTAAACTCTACCTGTCTCACTTTAGCACATCAACCCTGTAGCTGCTAACCTCATCCAGAAGATGCTGAGGTCCGACCCCGCCACGCGCCCAACTATCGACGAGTTGCTGAATGACGAGTTCTTCACGTCGGGATACATCCCCAGCCGCTTGCCCACCAGCTGTCTCACCATTGCACCTAGATTTTCGATTGCTCCCAGCGGACTTGAACTGAACGGGCGAAAGCCCCTGACTGCACTCAACAAAGGTAGGCGCAAGCGTGTGGAGGCGCGGCTGGGCTGCAGCGCTGGGTGAGAGCCTGCCTGGCCTCCGGCAACATCCAGAACCGTCAGTGGGGAATGTGGCACTGCCTCGCCTCTTCTCCCGGTTCTTATGAAAGCCTGGAGCACTCTGTGAGTGGGGGAGGGGCCTCCTCGCTCTTTGCCCAGAACCAAAGCAGGGAGGAAGTACCAGCCCTAGCTTTAGCTATATGGTATATGATGTGATTCTTATAGCTAGGGCAGAATGTACATTTGGTGGCTTTAGAAACCTGCTCCCTGGTCATGGCTCCGCTCTTCTCTTTCCTGGCCCAGGACCAGACAGCCCTGCACTAGAGAACTTGCCTGAAAAGGAAGATGTAGCTAGGCTGCGGGAGCTGGGAGATGCTGTTGACTGTCACTTAGCTGACATGTTACAGCAGCTGACTGCAGTCAACTCGGCCAAGCCCTCCGAGAGAGTGGCAGTGAGACAAGGTGAGTCTGGGCACAACCCCACCGGCACTGGCCTTCCCGGGTAGCTTGCTTCTCCATCACTCTGATGCTGAGAGACCAGCTGACCTCGGTTTCAGCCTGGAAGGCTGACAAGCGATGTAGTAGCTACTTGCCTTCCTTTTGGCCTTGCTTGCTTGCTGGGGGTGCACAGGATGCTGTGAAGTGTCTTCTAACAAACTCCTTTCCTTTCTGCAGAAGAAGCTGAAGACCCAGCCTGCATTCCCATCTTCTGGGTTAGCAAATGGGTGGACTACTCAGATAAATATGGTCTAGGTAAATAACATGGGGGCAATACTTCAGCCTTTGCTAGTTTCCGAGGAGGCTGGGGGAAGCTTTGATTTGGGCATCGCATGGGCCTGGCTCTTGAATCACAGTATGCCAGTGTGTGTGTCCAAGACCACCACCGGGAACGTTACCAAATACCCAGTGAATCCAGAGTAGTGGTCGCTGAACAGCAGCCCTTGCCCCTTTAAGGTGGAAAATGGCTACTTGCTGCATAAGATGGCTGGCCTCGCTCTGCAGTGAGCGCATGGCATGTACCCACTGTGGCAGCTAAACTTGCTTCTGCAGCAAGTGATGCAACAAGGATGGCAAGTGCAGAGAAGGAAAAGTGCCACCCAGACCTCTGCAAAGAGGAGAATCTTTGGACTTGGTGGGGATTTGGTGGGGTGGCTGTCGGGGAACCCCCGGACGATACAACCTTTGGCCTTAGCGTTTCACGCAGCTGGTGGTCCCGTGTATTTGAAGGCCTGATGGGCTCCCTTTTGAACTAGGCTACCAGCTGTGTGACAACAGTGTTGGAGTTCTCTTCAACGACTCCACTCGTCTTATTATGTACAACGATGGGGACAGCTTGCAGTACATCGAGCAAAACAGCACCGAGTCCTACTTCACTGTGAGATCCTACCCCTCTTCCTTGAACAAGAAGGTCAGTCCTGGGGACAGGAGCCCTCGCTGGGGGGTGGCTGCTCCTGCTGAGGCTTCTGCCAGCCTTGCTGGGTTTTGTTAGCAGGGTGGGCTAGAGAGGCTCGTCTGTGACCTGGGGTCGCTGGCATTCTGCAGGCTTCCTCTTGGCTGGTAAAATATGGCCCCAAGGACAGATACTAGAAGCTCAAACTGTTTATTTCTAGTTGCTATCTGAGGCTTATTTATGAGCAGCTTTACATAATTAAGCACTCACAAGACTTGAATGTACCAGAGTGTTCAGCAAAGTGAATCTCAAGTATCACAGAGTTAACTCTGAGTATGAGGATTTGCACAAGTTTGTGCAGTGACACCTCCAGCTCTGAAAGATATAAAGAAGGCTCTGGGGCTGTGATAGCAGCCCCTAGCAAATAGCAGGGGTCATCCTCAGCCTGCCTGCTCACAGCCTTTCCTCACTGCAGATAACACTATTGAAATATTTCCGGAACTACATGAGCGAGCACCTGCTGAAGGCGGGTGCTAACATCACGCCACGGGAAGGGGACGAGCTGGCCCGTTTACCCTACCTCTGCACATGGTTCCGGACGCGCAGCGCCATCATCCTGCACCTCAGCAACGGCACCGTGCAGATCAACTTCTTCCAGGTGAGGCTGCTGCTCTGTGCTTTCCAGGGCTGTAGCTCCAGCTGCTGAAAGAGCCCTGCCACACGCAGTGCTGTATGCAAAGGCAGCGGGAGGGAATAACGTGAGCCGAAACCTTGCCCAGTGAACCGAGCGCTGGGAGGCTCCTTGTTCCCCTTGCTCGTACACAAGCCACCCCCACACTCGTAGCTGGGGAAGGGGCTGTGTCCTTTGTGCAGCAGTCTCCCTCCTGCTAGTCTTGGGCGCAGCGGTCTTGAGCTGGCTGACCAGATGGATTTGTTCCCCTTTGCTGCGACCTACGAACGAATGGTGCAGCACGGTGCTTTGTCAGCATGCTTCTGGGTGCAGCTGAGATGGTTCATCCTGAGAAAACGCAGTCCCCGAGGAGAGAGTGCTCAGGGTGATGGTGTGTTCCCTCCCCACAGGACCACACCAAAGTCATCTTGTGCCCTCTCATGGCTGCTGTCACATACATAGATGAGAAACGGGACTTCCGCACGTACAAGCTGAGCCTCATCGAGGAACACGGATGCTGCAAGGAGCTGGCCAGCCGGCTCCGCTACGCTCGCACCATGGTGGAAAAGCTCCTCAGTTCAAAGTCTGGCTCTGCCCGTGTGAAACCCTCTGCTTAGACCCTGTCCTCGATGGACTCAACATCTGTGCCAAACTGCCCCAGCCATGCATGGGGAGGTCTAGTAGCATCCCTGCTCGCACCGTAACCTCCCATGGCATAGCTGGGCTCCCACTCCTGGCTACGGCCTCGTTGCCACAAGGAAGCCCCTGATGCTGTGGGAACGGTGTTGTTCACTCTGACTGGTACCCAAAGGTTTCTTGCTCCCCATACTTAATAGAAAGTCTATTTTTAATTGCATACCTAGTATTTTTTTCTAACTTCCCAAAGCCAAGAGGCTGATTCAAAAAAACAACACTCTTGTTTGAGGCTCCTGGGCCTTCTCTTGAGAGAACAAAGCACGAGGAGAGCAGAACTATCATGTAAGTTATTTGTACATGTCTGCACTGGTGCTCTAGGCTTTTGTTTCCTCTTGTAGACATTCAGGTAAGATATTTAACATGCCCAGGCTCAGACTGAGCAATCAGCCTTTTAATACTGAAATTAATCTACATGAAAACCTGAACTTTTGTATATTGCATAACTTGATTAAAGATTGTTTGCTGCAGTGTCCAAGCTGTCGTGGTTCCCTTTGGCTTGCTGTGAGGGAGGGAGCAGCACCTTGCCTCTGCTTGCCAAGCAAGAGCTGTCCTCTTCAGGAGCTCATGCTGTCTGCTTGATTGTGCTCATCTGCCCAGCTGTGCTGCAGGAGAGGAGAGCTCGGGGGTATCTAACGCAGAGGCTAACAGCCCTACCTTCTCATTTCCCACCTGACTGGCTCTTTACTACATAAAAGGTGTTCAAAAATCCGACTACAAGACTGAGAAAAGTCACCTACTGTAGCAGACTTGAGCAGGAGCCCAGTAAGCTGTGTTGGCTTCTCTCCCACCATTGCTGACTGCCAGCACTTACTGGTGCTCTCAGGCCAGTCTATTTTTAAGCTGGACAAGCTTTTTAGTTTTTATTTTTTATAACATTTTGTATAAAATGCTCTAGGCCATACACTATTCTGAAAACAACCCAGATACAAACCCCTTGTTACCTGTTTAACAATAATCCCACGCCCCAGCACAGAGAGGAATCAGACTGTACAAAATTATTGCTGTTCCAGAGGCAGCCTTGCCGAGGGGCTCCCAGGCTGCCCCCAGCCCCAGGGCGTGCTGCATGCGGAGGCTGCCTCCTGTGAAATACCTGCCCCGGGATGCTGTAAAATAGACCACGTGTGGCACACCTGCCCTGGGGTGGCAGGAGAGGCTGCGGGAGCTGCAGGTGTGTGTTCAGGGGGAAGGGATCCCTGGGGAGAAGGGAGGTCCCTGCCTTTGTACCCTGAGGCAGCTCCTGAACAGCCATGCTGCTGTGGGAACTGCTCGGCGCTCCCGGGCCCAGGGCTGGCGTGGAGGGCTCTCACTTGGCAGAACAAGAGGCTGCTGGGGACCAAAAGTGATTAAAAACACCAAACTTTTTCTCAGCCCAGCTGAGATCAAAAACTTCATTACTGGGGTGGTGCTGGAGGCCTCATGCCTCCTTCTGGGGTCGGTGGCACCTTGCCCTCAGCAGCCCTGATGCAAAGAGCCGGTCCGAGCCCCGGCGTGGCTGCTGAAAGCCGACCTGCTGTCCCTCAGCGGCGCTGAAGGATCAGCTCCAGTGTCAAGACTGGTGTATCGCTCCCGGCCAAAGCTGTGTTGGACGCTCGAAGAGCAGCTTTCCCAGGGCTGTGGCACAGCAGGACACAGCGCACCGATCCCCGGTAAGTGCCCCGTTGGGACCTGGCCCCAGCCCAGCTGCAGCGCCCGCCCTCAGGAAAATGCAACACCTTTTTCTTCTTTCTTCGCAAACGCTATGTCCACCACAGAGGTTTGGTTTTTTTTTTTGGTTCTCTGACACAAACACCTTCAGGCCCTTGAGTCTGACTGTGACATTTGCAAAGGTGGGTGCCCAGGTGGTCCATCTTGGGCTCAGGATATGCCAGGTGAGCGTCCAGTGCCACCCTATGCCCATCTCTTCTGGCCCATGCTGCTTGTAACCCCCACACGGGCAACCAGCCGGTCCTGGGGTCCCGCCTTGCCCTGGGGAGGGGGAGAAGGATGCCAGAGAACTCTCAGGGCTGCTCCAAGCTGCTGCAAGACAGGGCTGCAGGTACGGGCAGGGAGGAGCGGCCGCAGCAGCCTCGCGCCGCGGGTGCCGTCCCGACGCGTGTCCCGCTCACTCGCCGTCGCCTCCGGGCCCCTGGCAGTAGTACGAGTGGAAGAGCCGCTCGTGGGCACAGACCCTCATGGCCCCGTGCGTGTGCAGCAGCAGGCGGGGGAAGCGGGAGGTGAAGTACTGCACGAAGCCGTCGGGGATGGAGCCCAGGGCTGCCCGGACGTCTGCTGGCAGCTCGTGGTAGTGATGCTTCTGCAGGAGAGAGGGCGAGGTGAGCGGGGGGCAGGTGGGCAGCAGGGATGCAGGGGAGCCGGGGGGCACGTACCTTGTTCCTCATGGCCCGCAGGAGGTCACGCACCAAGCCCCCCTTGTAGGTGCGGAACTTCCGCAGGTCTGGGGAGATCAGGAGAGAGGCTGAGCAAGGGCGGACGTGGCGGAGCAAGGGGCGCACGGCTGCCCCAGCCCCTGGCACTGCCAGCACCACCCCGAGCCCTGGGGTGTGCACAGGGAGCACCGCAGCCTGCGGCAAACCCGGGCACCGCTCTGCTCTGCCCTCCCACCCTGGTTTTTGGCTCCTGGGCACGAGCAGCTGCCTCCTGCCCAGTAAAGGGGTCTGGACCTGGGAGCCCCACTCCCTGCCCAATTCTGCGTGGGGGGCACACCAGGCTCGGGCTGTAGCAGCAAGCCTGGACCCCTGCGGGCTCACCTGTCTGCAGCGGGAGGGAGATGTGCATCCTCCAGTTGGTCCTCACCACCGACCGCCCCCCTGCCTCCAGTGCGGAGACGATGGGACCCTCGGTAGGCTCCTTCTCAACGCGGTCACTGACGTCCTGCATGCCCAAGAGCAGGGACGGGGTGCGTATGGCACTGCCCTCGCCCCACACCACCCCATCCAGCACCAGGGAACAGAGCCAGCATTGAGGAGGGGATGACAAGGGTTTGGCCCTGACCCCAAACCCAGGGACCCCCCGACCCATTGCAAAAGTAGCTCACAATGAGCATGTTGACTTAAATACAGCTGTTTCCAGCACCTGTTTTTCAGAGCACACCTACATTCGCTGCCTGGTGGGATGGCACATGCTCACCTGGAAGAACTGCAGCTGCTTCTCCTGACTCCAGAAAAAGGGGTGCACAAGGACCATGGGGGCTGAGGGCCGGCGCTGGGGCTCAGGACTGATCATTGCTGCAATCAGCTCTCGCGCAACAAGCTTGTCTGGTAGGTGAAATGACAGAATGGAGACCACCACCACGGAGAACTAACCCCCTCGCCCCGAGAAGGACCGGGAGCTGCGCTGCTCGGCTCAGGGCTTCCCTGCAGGGCCACAGCTGTGGGGAAGGGTCTCACCGTGAGCTTCTTCCTGCAGGCAGCTCAGCTGGTAAGAGCCTGACAAGATGTTGGCCTGTCGCCGCAAGCTGTCCCCAAACGGGTGCTGCCCTCCTGACACCACGTAGTAGAAGACACAGCCGGCTGAGAAGATGTCCACAGCGCACGTCTGCAAAACACAAAGGGGGAGGTGGGCCCTCACAGCAAAGGGTGAGGGAAGCTTTGGCCCCCCCACCCCCCACTTTTCCAGTCTTTTATGTGAATGCTTGATCACTTCCTACAGTGCTGCTGGAAAACGCATTGCACCAGGGCTCCTGCCCGCCCCGCTTGCTGGAGTCAAGTGAAGCACCCATCGCATCAGGTCCTTATCAGGGACGAGGTTTTCCGAGGCACAGACAGATGTCAGGACTTCGTGGACATGCCAGGGCTGCTGGTGTCTCACCCAGCTGTGCAAACTGACCCCAGTACGAGGCTATGTGGAGCATGCTGCCAGCACCAGCACGTGCCCCGCCAGGGACCAGTACGGCAACTGGCTTCCAGTGGGAACAGAATTCCCTGGGCTAAACAGATGAACAGGAGCGTAGCCTGTGCAGCGAGCCACACCCCCTTCCGACCTCCCCATCCTGAATTTCCAAGGACTGTAGCCAGATGAGACACCCTGTGCTGAACAGAGCAGGCACTGTCCCCACCAGGGCAGGAGAGCGGGGCAGCTTCTGACTAGGGTGGTCCTGGCGAGGAGCACCAGTGCTCTGCATCTGGGCTGGATTGGGCTCTCAAAGCTTTTGGCTTAATTGTGCATTTCAGCAGCAGGCTGTGGGGCTGCTGCCGGCACGGGGGGCTCTGCCACAACCAGCTCAGGGAGGACCCTAGGCGAGGGGAGGCATCCACAGCTCACTGACAGGGTTCTCCTTCGGGGCCTCCTGCAGCACCTCGGGCGCAATCCAGCCCTCGGTGCCAGGGATGCCGGAGCGGAGGCTGAAGCTCTGTCGTCCCCCCTGAAGCTTCTTGCAGAGGCCGAAGTCAGAGATAACAGCTCGGATCTGCCCGTGGCGATTTGGGACGGAGATGAGGATGTTGCAGGGCTTCAGGTCACGATGGACTGGAAGACAGAGTGCGCAGCATCACCCACCAACGCGGCAGCGGGGCTGAAGCAGCACAGGGCTCTGCCTGCTGCCCTGCCTGCTGTGACCCTGCCGGCTGCTGCCTGGGGACGGGACCAAGAGGGGACCATGCCCTCCTGCCCCTGCGTGGCGCTGGGGCGCTGCCCCCTTACCGATGCTGAGGGAGTGGAGGTGGGCCAGCCCGGACATGGTCTGATGCAGCAGAGACACCGGGTCCAGGCTGTGACGATCGAAGTTGGGGCTTTCCACGTACTAGAACCACACAGAAATAGCAAGAGGTGAACTGAGGCCTGATTTACTGGGGCAAACCAAGGCAAGGCTTGCTGGGGGAGAGACTTCTCACTAGGCTGACAGAGGTGGAAGGGGAAAAGCCCATGCAGAGACCATTTGGGCCCAAGGCTTGCCATTTCCAAGTCTAACGGTCGGCATCTATGCCCTCTGCAGCAAACTGCCCTCACTTGTGTCCTTGGACCTCCACAGCTTCAGCAACATGCCTGCTTTATGGAGTGGTAAAAGGTTGCTTCTCCTACCCCATGCCAAGTCTCTTCCTGGCTGATGCGGAGGCTCGGAGCTCCCCTGCTCCCTCCTGAGGGGGCAAATCGGCAGGAGAACAAGGGCAGGGGCTTGGCTGGCACAGGAGCAGTGCTGCTGCCCGCTGCTCTGCCTCTCCAAAGCACCTCGCAGCCTGCCCGTGCCTGGTCCGACCCCTGGTCCCTCGGACTGCTGGGAGGCAGGTTCGGAGCAGGGCTGTACACCTCAGCCCAGGCAGGAACAACAAAGAGGGCTCTGAAGCTGGGTGCTGCTGGCTGCCCACCCAGCCCTCGGGCATGCACAGGGCGCTGCTCCCACGGGAGCACTGCAGGACCTCCCTAACAGCACAGAAAACCTGATGCATGTCCCTGGGGACCAACCTGCAAACACGGAGGTGGGGACAACCAGGATCGATCGATTGACAGACCCCAGCAGCAGCCCCATGCAGGCCACCCCGTGCCACCAGGACTGGGCAGGCTGGGGGCTGGGGGCTCACCTCCTGCAGGGTGGCGGAGCAGAGCTCGATGGCGATGTAGTGGAACTGCTTGTCCTTCTCGGTGCAGAAGTAGCGGACGACGTGGGCGTGCTCGTCCGACTCCCGGAGCAGCTGGACCTCACGATCCACAAGATGGAAACACTCGGGCAGGAGGCGCTTCACGGCCACGTTCCGGCCATCAAACTGTCCCCTGCGTGGAGAGCCAGTGGCAGCGCCGGTGCAGGGCCCTCCCCGGCCAGAGCAGAGCCCAGCGCTGCAGATGCACAGCCCAGCCAAGCTCTGGCCGATGCTGGAAACTCGCCCCTTTGGGTCCTCAGCATGCATCACCATGGAGTGACTCCCAAAGGCTTGTCAAAGCCCTGGGCAGGCAGAAATCTCTGCAGGGAGCTGGAAACTGGGGGTTCAGGTTCCCCTTTTTGTAGGAAAATAACCTCCTTCGCTTTAGGCTGGGTTTAGTGCCTGGGAAAGGGGCTCAGCCAGAGCCAGGGGAACCGTGTGAGGGAGTAGACCTGCCACTGCTGAGAGGTGCCTGGAGCAGGCGCAGCCCAGCTGCCTGGCAGCCTGGGGCAGGCAGGAGGGGAAGGGGAGCACAGGGCACTGGTGTGAGGTGGAGGCCTGCCCTGCATACCAGTAACTGGTTACCAAAGACCATGAGTCCATCTCTCCAGATGGGTTTGAGGAGGACCACGAGAAGAGGAGG
This sequence comes from Phalacrocorax aristotelis, assembly GCF_949628215.1. NCBI lineage: Eukaryota > Metazoa > Chordata > Aves > Suliformes > Phalacrocoracidae > Phalacrocorax > Phalacrocorax aristotelis. The sequence goes on along the minus strand of NC_134285.1, from coordinate 902,744 downwards.
GTGGCAACCCATTCTCCAACGCCCCGGAACCACCAGGGAACCACCAGCCAGCCAGGGAAGGAGCTGCCTTGTACTTGCGGCTCCGGGCAGAATCAGGGCTGGTACCCAGGGTACCACCCACCTGAAGACAAAGGTTCCTCCAGCTCCGTGGCCCAGCACGTCCTTGGGGTTAAAAGAAATTTTCCCAACTACAATCACGTCTGGTTCTGCATCTGCAGAGGAAGGGGAAGACAGTCGTCCTTCAACCTATGACCCTCAGTGCTATATGAGGGACATCCAGTTCTTTAACCACCTGGCTCTTCTTTGGGCCCTGCTACTCTTGCAATTGCTTTTGTAGCCCATGCTTATCCAGCAGCAGGTTTTGCACCTCCTCTCCCAACAGCTGGGGTGCAGCCCCCTCATCTGTGGGGCATCTCTGCTCCTGCTTTGGGTGACAACACCTACGGACAGAGAGCCCCTTGCACCTTGCCCATTCCCACCTGCACACACCTTCATCAGCCACCGGGACAGCCGGATCCGAGCTCACCATCCCATTAGCCAGATCCTCCAGGGAGGCCGAGGGGCCTGAGCTCTGTGAGAGCTGCATCGTGCTTCCCTGGCTCAGCCCCGGCTCCCCAGGCTCTGCAGGGACACCCTCCCCAGAGACCCGGCCTGGGAGCAGCATCTCCCGCTGCTGCTGCAGGAGCTCAATCTGCTTCTCCAGCTGCTGCTGCTGCACCGCGTGCTGCTTCTGCACTTTCTGGAACACAAACCAAGGGGATGCTCAGCTCCTGCGCCCAGAGCAGAGCCGGGGCATCGGCAGGGCTCGGCACAGGCAGCGTGTCTGCCCCTTGCCTAGCCGGCAGCGTGCCACCGCGGCTCGTTACCATAAGTACGTACGAGACAGCGCGGGAGCTGCGCGGCTCATGGCAGCCACGACACCGCTGCTTGTGCCACAAGGAGAAAAAAGGGAGTCCCCGGCCATTCAGAAGCGGCATTTCTGCGGCAGGCGGTGGGCTCTTCCACCGGCCACCACTCACCGTGAGCAGGAGGAACAGGACTCCCGCGCCGAGCAGGGCCGTGCTGACGCCAGCCATCACCAGGTCCCAGGCGCCGGCCTCGGGGTAGACCTCCACTTGCTCCCTCGGCGCAGGGTCTGGCTGGAACTGCCCCTCGCTGCGGACAGCCGGCTCCTCCGGGCCGCTCGGGGCCAGAAACTGCAACACATGCATGCCCGGGGCTGGGTGACACCAGAGGGACAGACTGCTGGGCACTACAGCCTTGCATCAGGACCCCCACCACGCTGGGGACCAGCCGCCCAGCCCCAGACAACCCAGCCCCTTCGGTGAGACCCAGCACTGCCCAAGGTTCCCCCCAAGCGACCCAGCAGAGCTCCATCACTCACATCATTGAATACGGTCCTGCCAGGAGGAGCCCTGGGGATGATGGTTTCTGTTGTCTTCCTCAGGTTCTCTGGGAAGGCTCGTAGCATCGTAGTGTGGACCACAGGAGGCGGCTCGTGATGCCCTGCAGTGGGAGGGAAACAGAGACAACCATCAGCTGGTCTCTGCTCACAGGTTCAGTTCCTCATCTCTGCACCCCGTGTCTGCAGCGCCGACGTGGGCTCGACAGATGGCTCCACCTTTCCTGGAGAAGGGGTGTTGCTTCTCATGGAACACACAAGAAACATCACAGCTATAACCTGCCAGCTCCGTCCCCAGGGACAGGGACCTGGAGCAGCAGCAGCCAGCAGAGGAAGGCAGAGGGCAAGGCCCCCTGCTCCCAGCACGCAGCAGGGGCCTGACCCTGCTCCTCTGTGCCTCCCCTGCCATCACCTCGAGACACCACCCTGATTTCCAAACATGCTGATGCAGTGTGGCGTCTCCTGCCATCGCACGGAGACAGCAATCACGGCGCGCCAATTAGCCCGGTGCCTGCGCGCATGGCTCGGCGCGCCACGGCACACCCACCAGCACGGGTAATTGTGAGCCCCGCTTCAAAAGGTCCCTGCACACCCTGGGTGGGGGCGGTGGGCGGCCCCTCCTGGGGAGGGGACAAGGATGGGCTGCAGCCAGCCCCAAGCCAGAGTCACTGCAGTCCCCGAGGGTGAGTCACAGCTCCCATTTGCCCCGCTGAGCAAAGCGGGTTGGGCTGCCGCCCCAAACACACCGGCAGCTCGGGCTGCCCCTCCCCGGGGCACCCTCCAGGAGCAAGGACGCAGGGGAGACCCGTGCCCCTGGCAGGTCCGCACCTATTAGGAGCCACTGGTTGTGGAGCGAGGTGATGCTGCCCTGCGGGTACTTGACATCGGTGCTGGGCGTGATCTCACATTCCCCCGACTCTCTCATGGTCACGTCATCCGTGGTGGGGCCGTTGATCCTGGCCAGCGTGATGCCCTGCGGCTGGGGGTCCAACAGCTCGTGGAGCACCACGCAGCCGGGACGTGCACCGGCCGTGTCTCACCCCGAAAGGTGCCAGCAGGGACACTCACCACCAGAGCCACGCTGCCGTGGACCAGGGAGGTCAAGGCATAGAAGCTGGCCGCATACTTCCCCACGTAGAGCGCTGGCCTGCAAGGCAGGGACAAGCATCAGCCTTCCATCTGTCACGGATCAGGGCGGCCGAGCAGAGGCAACACAAATGCCACCAGCTGCCAGAGCGCAGGAACCACATACAGCAGCTGCGTCTTGGTGGCAGTGAAATCCTTCATGGATGGGTAGCTCCACTTGAAGGGGTGGGTGCCCTGCGAGTGGAAGGTCAGGTAGCGCAGGGTCTCCATGGCCAGGTTGATGTGGGGGATGCGGCGGAGGCTGTCCTGGTGCCACACGTAGATGCCGACCACAGGCGAGCCATAGTTCTGCGCCCACAGGACCTCCCCGCTCTCCTTGTCCAGCGTCACCACCAGCCCGTCTCCGCTTGAGGCGAAGTGTGCCATTTCTAGGCAGAGCCAGAGGGAGGGGGCGATGCAGCCGTGACGGCCACGGGGCCTTGTGCCCCTCTGCTCCCCCTCAGTCCTGCCACCAGCCGCGGGCTGCCGCCTGCTGCTCTGCTCCCATGAGAGCCGTGGCCGGCACAGCGGCTGTTTTCCCCAGCCATCGGCACAGCCGAGACCCGCTGGCCATGGCCGCGCCTCCCCAGGGTCCCCGCGCAGGCAGGGTCCCGCCGCGAGTGGCGCAGAGGAGCTGGCTCCCCGGGCTCCCCGGGCTCCCCTGTGCACGGCGGCCACTCACTGTAGTGGTAGGACTCCTCGCAGAGTGGTGCCGAGTAGTCGGAGAAGGTGGCGTTCCAGCGTAGCTCCCGCGACTTGGTGTCGTACATGGTGATGACGTACTCTGGGGAGGAGAGCAGGGCACCAGGTCACTGCCCAGCACCCCGTTCCTGGGACTAGGCGGATGAACGGGGAGCAGGACTGGCTTACGGGTACGGCCGATGTAGAGCAGGGGACTTGACGGGCACAGCCCATCCCAGGCCTCTGTTGAGAGAGTGGTCTGCTTCTCTCCTGACTTGGGGTCCACGATGAACCAGGTGTCCTGCTTCTTCCCTGAGAATGAAAATACTTTTTTTTGTAAGTCTCTGCAGTCCTGCTGTCTGTCCCCAAGGCTTCCTCGTGCCTCCTCTCCATGGACTTGCTCCCGGGAGGTTCCCACTCAGCCTCTCCTCCTCCCTGGCCCCGGGTCCGGCAGAGCGGCCGGTCTCTGCGTACCGGTGTAGAGCACGCCATCCGAACTGCGGCATGGCGAGGACTGGACCAGCTCCGGGATGGTGAACGGCAGCTTCTGCAACACAGAGAGCAGCGTGGATGTGCGGCCAGAGAAACGCCTCCCCGAGCAGCAGCCTTCCTGCCTGCAGGAGCAGGGTGGGAAGGAGATGTCCCCGGGGACAGTCCCCTCCTCCTCGCCCGCCTTCACTGCTCAACCCCAAAGCAGGACGGAGTGGCGGGGAAGGAACGGGTCCCCGCTGTACGTGTCCCACACCCACTCAGCTGACATCTTCCAGGTGCGAAGGACATGCTGGAGCAACCAAAGGCCTGGGGCTCGCCCTGTCCAGCAGGTCTGCCCCGTCCCCAGCCCGGTGAAGCCTCAGGTGTGGGTGGGCAGGATGAACGCAGCCCCACTGACCATCAGGCCTTCTTTGTTTTTTCCTCCCAGGATATAGAGGCTGCCGTCATTGGGGTCTGGAAGGAACGCTGGTCTGGAAAGGGAGAGAGAGGAGGATGAAACGTGAGCTGTCCCCTGCCCTGGGCACATGCTCAGGACTGGAGAGGAGCTGCACTGAAGAAACCCCTCAGCAGTTTGCGCCACGGCGCTTGACCTTTCCTGGAAACCTCCAGCACTGGGTTTGGTAGGAGATGAACTCCGGCTCTGGGTCAGCACCGTAACTCCATACGGCCGCCCTGCGCCTCCCAGCCGTGCTGGCTCGGTGCCCTGCCCGCCCCAGGGGAGCTCCCTGCTCTCCTGCCTTCGCCCTGCACTTTCGGGTGGATTTCCCTCAATTCCTGCACTTTCAGGTGGGTTTTCCTCAATTTCACTTCTACGCTTTTGCGCATGGTGGTGCTGAGAGCTTCTGGGCTGTCTGTAGAAAGGCTACAGTTCAGGAGCAGGGAGCAGCTACTCCTGCTCATCATTGTGTATGTGGTGCGAGCACAAAGGGTAGCTTTAAGGCAACGCTATGGCGTGGGCTGGGGGGTTCATTTCTCCCGGGATGCCCTTTCTTGCTGTGAATCTGTTGGTGCATCAGGGCGGCCGTGCACCTCCGAAAGGCTCCTGCACAGCGCGCAGCTGCCTGCCCTGCAAAGGGCCCTCTGACCGCGGGGGGATGACACTCACTCTGCCACGTAAACCGGCACCTGCAGAATAGGATCTGAAAAAAAAGAGTGAAACACAGACGTCAGCAGCCTCTCCCTGCGCGCGGGTACAACGTGGCAGTGTTTACCAGGCGCAGCCACGAGCTGCCGTGCCCAGGTCCGCCGCCTATTTGCATTTCAGACCCAGAATAGGCACCACCGGCAGCGGGGGTCTGGCCCCCCCCATGCTCTCTTCCGCGCACAGCCGTGCCTGGGGCTGGAGCTGCAGCTGGCAGCGTCCCCCGGGGCTGGAGGAACTGGCCCAGAGCATGACCAGCAACAGCCAGGCTGGGGGGTGCATCCCTGACCCCCCATAAGCGACAAGCCCAGGGTGCCGGGCAGCACGAAGCACCCCCAGGATGCTACTCACCATCCTTCAGGGTCCACTTGATGTCACCTGTGCTCTTACTCACTGCATGAAGGTTTCCATCCAGAGTGGATATGAAAAGCAGTGTTTCCGGGACAGTCACGGCATTGCCTTTGAGGCACTATGGACAGAAACACCATCCTTAGAGAGCAGGGCCAGGCTTGGGGATGAGCCCCATGGCCCGGGCTGCCCCAGGCAGCTCAGCAGCCCCCCGCACCCAGCACGCCGCAGCAGCAGGCTGCGGGGAAGAGCCCCAAGGTCCCTTCTTGTCCCCAGTGAGGCAAGACTGGGAGGGACAATAATCTATTTCCTTGCACCGACATATTAAATCTGCTTGTTCCTCCAGCTCCACCCGCACAGGAAACCCGCAGAATTGCATCTAGTAACAGCTGTTTGGAGATGCTGTGTTTTATAAATCCCTGGCATTAAGCCCTGGCGCTAAGGTTGCTGTGCTCACAGTGAGTGGCACCCCGGTGGCATGTGGTCCCCGGCTCCTGCAGCACCGGTCATGTCCCACCGGTGCAGTCTGAGGGCTGGCGCAGCCTTTCCCCTTGTCTCCCCCAGAGCCAGCCTTCCTGCTCGAGGGGATGAGCTGCTCCCAGCCACGACTCCCGGCTGCCTTTCTAAAGGTGACACAAACAGCCTGACACCGGCTCCTTCCAGAAAAAAACGAGTTGGGTGACTTTTCATGCCAGAAATGCAATTAATGCCTTCAAAGCTACAAATTTCAGCTACCCTGACGTTGAGGGAGTAATTGCAAATTCATGCTGGGAAGAGGAGCTGCTGCTTCCGTGTACAGCATCCATATAGCAAATGCCAGCTCAGCCGCCGCAGCCTGGCACACACGCCAGCCTCACCCCGTCAACAAACAGGGATCAGCAAACAGCACGGGGACCCAAAGGGCTCCAGGGAGAGGCAGGGCTGGCGTGGCTGCCCCTGATGCCAGAGAGCCCGAGCAGCGCCCGGGCTCCCGCTGGCTGCGATGGAGAAGCCAACCGAGCGAGGTGCTGCCCCGGTCACTCGTGGGGGGCAGCCAAAGCACATCCCGTGGCCCCCGCAAGCCGCCCCCCAGCAGCCCCCTCGCTGCCTCTCACCTGTGCTGCACCAGCTCCGGGAGCCCGCGCTGGGCAGAGAGCCCGGCCTGGGGTCCCGGCCAGGCTAATGAGCAGGGACTGGCCGACAGCCTGTGCCAAGACGGTGCCCTGCGCACGAGCACGTGTCCGTCTGCAGAGCAGAACCTGATGGCAGTAACAGACCGGCCACAGCACCGTGGGGCAGGGAGACACCTTCTACATTGAGTCACCGAAATTCCTCCATCTCTAACAACACAGCAGCCCCGGCGGGCGCCAGGTCACCTGTTCTGCGGCTGTACCTCCTGCCGGGAGCACACACCAGCTCCCTCCCGACACACCTCACGACCACCCCTCTGCTTCGAGCTCAAGTCTATTATTTGCCCTTCCTCTTGTTTAATTTTTAAGTGAAATCAGAACGAGTTTCCCAGCTCTCGCCTTGTCCAGAGGACACGGCGGGGCAGGCAGAGGAGGGCAACTGCTACCCACCGCCTCTTCTCCAGCACGGTGCGGCCACGTAGGCAGGCTCACTGCCGGCTCCGAGGGACAACAAGCCAGGCCAGCAGACACAGAGCTCTTGTGGTGTGGCCACCTGCACGAGGGAAACAGCACCGAGACCGCCGAGCCCCCCAGCTGTCAGAGCTGCAGCAGGCTCTGCACTCCTGGGCTCTGTTTTTAACCTCCCCCCAGTGTTTTGCAGTTTCTCTCATCTCTTCTGCAACTACTGTTTTTTCGGAACAAAGACCAGGCTGCCCAGCCCGCTCCCCGCACACCACCACGGGCAGAACTGGGAGCACTGGGCGCCCGGGAGCAGCCTCCCTCCCCTCCACTCCCAGCCCTGGCTGCCCCAGCCCAGAAGCGCGGCTGCTGTTCCCACGGGATGTCCCCAGGACCCGTCCTTTCCCGAGGCTCCTCGGGACCTGGAGTCCGCAGCGATGCCGCTGAGGCTGGAGCTCAGCCGCGGGCTCCGGGGGCGCTTGCTCCCCCAGTGACAGAGGGGGACGGCCGAAACATGGCACCGGTGTCTGCTGCTTCCTCTGCCGGAGCCCCGCTGCTGGCATCTGCCAGAGCCACCCTGGCACGCCGCCCTCCCCGCTCGGAAGGCCAGCGGCGGTGGAAGCCGCCATCCGGCTCCGAGGGGCAGCCCCCGCCAGGCAGCGGCTCTGCGGGCAGGAAGGGGCCGGGGGCTCCCGGGGAAGGGGGCTCCGCTCTCGACCCCGGCCAGGCCCTGGGGTGAAGAGGCAGAGAACGACCTCCGCCCCGGGCGCTGCGTGTGACCCCTCGTGGATCTCCATCACGCACCCGCCAGCACCGCTAACGTACGGCCACGGGACCCCGCACGCAACCGCCCCGACCCCGCAGAGCCACCCCAGCCCCTCCGCCCCGCGAGCCACGCTCTCCGGGTGCCGGCCCCTGCACACCCACGCGCTCCCAGCGCGGATGCTCAGCCCCCGCGCTCGCAGGCTGTCACAGGCTCCTGCCTGCATGGCCGCGCACTCGCACCCGCGGGGGCCGTGCCTGCCCGCACCCCCGCGGGCCGGGCGCTCGCACACGCGCGGAGCGCAGTGCCTGCATGCTCCCACGCTCCCGAGCACGAGGGGGGTGGTGCGGGGGGTCGCTCGTGCCCCCCCCCCCCTCGCGCCCAGGGGACACGCACTGGCTTGTGCCGGTGCCCCCGCGCAGGACGCGCGCCCACTCGGCACCCGCGCTCTGGCCCCCGCGGGCTGTGGCCGTACCTGCGCCGGGAGCGGGAGCAGCAGCAGCGGGAGCCGCAGCAGGAGCCGGAGCCGGAGCGGGAGCAGCCCCCGGAGCAGCCCCGGGCGCAGCGGCGCGGCGGGGCCGCCCATGTCCCGGACATACCGGGGCCGCGGCGCGCAGGGCCGGGCCGGGCCGCGCTTATCGCCGCGCCCTGAGTCAGCGGGGCCGGGGCTGGGGCCGGGGCGGGCCCGGGAGGCGGCTTCCTCCCCCCGCCCGGCCCGATCCGGCCCCCCCCGCGCGGCGCTGGGGCAGCGGGAGGGCGCCCCCGGCCCCCCCCCCCCACCCCGTCGTTTTCCCCAGCCCTTCGCAGGGAGCCGGAACCCCGGGGCTCCCGCGGACCCCGACACCATCCCCACCATCCCCACCATCCCCATCCCCGCGGTTTTAGCACCGTTCTGGGAAAAATTCCTCCCGCTGGTAACGTGGGACAAGGCGTAAGGGCACCCACTCACCCACACCCTGGCCGTGACCCCAGCCCTGCCAGCCCCACTGCGGCCCCCGGGCCTGCAGGGAAGCAGAGGGCTCCTCCTGGATGCCCTACGCACCAACCCACCTTGAATTATCTTCAGATTCATGTCAGGAAAGAGCAGGGCACCGGTGCTTGTGAAAGAGCTCCTTCCGAGGAGACAAACCCGAGCTGAAAGGGATTTTGAGCAGGACCCCTGGATTATTATATTGCCCCTTGCTGTTCGGGCACAGTTTGATATTAAACCGAGCCAGAACCTGCCACTTCATGCACAATAGGTGGACGATATATCAGACATTCTGAACTGTCAGTAATAACACTCTGAGCGATCTCAGCCCTTTCTTTTTTTGAAGTTTCTAAGCCAGCAGCAAAGACGAGCAGCATTAGGAAGCCGTGGGTGCTGTAAGGCCCCGCACAGGGGCTGCTCCTGAGCACCTGCCTTCGTGGCTCTTGCACCCAAGTGGGACTTGGGGCATGGCCACAAGCCGCCTACGTGTACGGCTTACGGTGAGTGGGCTCAGCACGACAGGGACTTTGGCAGTTTAGACCAAGGTTAAACCCTGGTTCTGCACTGGGGGCCGGGGGATTGTCCCGCAGCTCACAGCCTTGTCGTGCGAAGGGATGTACGGCAGCAGTACGCCCAAATCCCCGCCCCGGGAGAAAGGCATCGGTGGCATCACGCGTGACAACGAGCACGAGTTCCCATGGATTTCTGCCTGCATCCGTCTTTCTGCAAAGAAACTCACTATTTGCTAACAGCTGTTCATGCGGTCGGAAGTAGATTAGTACATGCAGAATGTTGAAACACTCAAACTCAGAAATACTTAATTATCAAACTTTAATTCATAAGACTAATCTTACAGAGTAAAACAATAGGATAACCAGTCAAGGTTACACTTAAAAAATCCAGCAGTGCAAATCTAAGACTAAATAATTGTCATCTCCCTCTCCCCTGAAATAGGCAATACGTTATTTAAAAATACCATAATGCATGGTACTTACATATTCCATTTAAAATAAATCTGCAGTGGACACAAATATCTAAGACTGTTTTTTATTTTTAATATAAAACCAAAGAATGAAGTGCTTAGAACATGGCTAAGACACAGGGAACATCCACGCGCCTCAGAAAGCGAATCCTTGGCTAGAAGGTAAAATGGCCGCGTGTTTCATAGGAGACTGGCTACGGATCTCCGGGCCCCCCTCCTCCCTCCCCCGGCGACGAGGACAGGCATTAACAAGACAAGATGCCAACAACCTAATCCTAGCAGGTGGCGGGAGGCTGGGGTACAAACCTGCGCACGAAAACAGTTCCATTGGAAAAAAACAAGTTACAGAGGAAGCAAAAGTAAAAAGGGAAGTTTGGAGACAAACCTTGCTCCGCGGCGTTGGCGCAGCAGCAACCGGAGCAGGGCGCGGGCGCTGCTGCCGCCTCACCAGCGCTTGCAAGGGAACGCTGCGACAGGGAAGGGGAGCGCGCGGAGCAGACCACCACCGCAGCGTGGCACCTCGACCGCGTCGCTGCACGCGCGCTGTTTCTCTTTGGCCCTTGAAGTACGGAGGCAAGGGATACGAACAGCGCCCCGTGTGAAACGTAGCGGGTTGCGGGCACGCGTTACCCGCTGTAACGCATTGCGCGTTAGCAGTTTCCCATCGCTTTTTCTCTTCCATCATCACAACATCCTTATTTTAGTTACACAGTTCTCATCAGTGTCACTAATGGAAGTCGATGATTTACTTTCGTCTTAAACTTGATATGAAGAAATTTGTGAGCAATACAAGATGTTCGTGCACGACAGTCTCTGTTCAAACCCAGACAAGGTTCAGCGATATACTTTTGCATTCCTCATGCAACTCTCATCCAGGAGCTGCTCACGCTTGGAATGCACAGAGAAGGAAGGAACGCTCAACTCGGGACAAGGCGAGGAAGAAGCCCCCGGCAAGGGGAAGGAGAAGGGAAAGGGACGGCACGCAGGTGAGCTGCGGCACTCACCGCCACCGAACAGCTTGCGGAGGGCTGGGGGGCGCAGCAGGCCTCCTCCCCGAGGACGGCGGCAAGGGCAGCAGGGAGGGGGACGCTGCCCGGGCGCGGGGAGCAGCCGCCAGCACGGTCTGGGAGGCACCGGCTTTGTTCCGTGGAAACCCGTGTTTGCGTTACGGGGGCTTTAATCCCCAATTGATAAACCCAGCAAAGCACTTAATAGGACTTCGTACCCCAAAATGCTCACGGGGAATTACACGCGTACGCACCAGGGAATCGAGCTCTGTTGAAAGGAGAGCACTGAATTGTAATTTAACTGAAATAAAGTTTTGCACAAGAATCACCAGATATTACCATAAGCTTCCTACAGAAGAGTACGTGCTGGATCTCCAAACCATCTTTAGCAGCCAACTCAAAATACTGATTCTGTTTGCACTTTACTCACAACGCTTGTGTCTCACGGAGGACTAATTGCCACGTTCCTCCATGGGACCCTCCATTACGCTGAACCTGCCCTGGAGGCGATCGCAGCTACTGGAGAGTAAAGCCCAAAGTCAAGAGAGAGGCTAGCAAACGGCTCCCCACCTAGGCATGCGGTGACACCACCCAGCTAAAGAGATGGTGTTTTCTTAGATGTTAATGAACATTAGTTAATGTCAATAATCGCCTTGGAAAAATGGTTACGTACCAGAAGGTACAAAGCTGCACGTCATTCGGAAAGAGAAAGGATCTCAAAGGCGGTGCTGCTAAGTTCAGTTGGAATGTTGATTTCAAAGAGCTCCCAAGAAACCTACTCTATTAAGCTAACAAACACCAATTAAAACATCTTACATAAGTATCACTTTCCTGTATTTTAATTAAACTTTGCACATAGCCAAAAAAGTGAAACAATTTCATTTGTCAAATCAAGTTCAACTTGAAAAGAAGCACCTAAATAGGATCACATTTTCTTAGTTTATAGTGTTTTCTCCTCCGTGTTTAAAACTGCTTCATAACCAACTGTCTTTATGTTCAGTTTCTTTTGAGGTGACCGACTGTACCTGGCACTGGCCGCAGTCGTGCCCTTGGGACCGGAGCAGACAGGAACGCTAAGCGCTGCCCCGTAGCCCTCGCCCCGGGCGCCCTCCCTGCCTCGGCAGCCGCAGATCAGGTCTCTGCCCTCCCTCAGCACTGGCGGCGGAGCGTGCTCACCCGGGTCACCGCATCGGGCACAGAAGCCGCAGCAGCTCCTGGGGGGAGCTGGGATAAGACACGTGTCCCCTCAAGGAGCAAGCAAACGGGAGAAGAAAGGAAAACGGCACATGAAAGGATGTACAGACAGGCCCACGCAAGTCAAGGGGCAAGCGGGAGCCGACAGTCCCAGCACCAGCAAGGCAGCGAGCACAAAGGTGACCCCAAGTGACGGGAACCGCTCATGTCACCGACTTTCCCTACACCGCGGCGCGCACGCCTTCCACCGGGTCCCGAGTTTTAAATTTAAGCCTTTAACGCCAGGACTGGCTATTGGAAATTAAGAAGCGTGACAGCTGCACTGAAGTTGTAATTCGGTCTGCAGTTAACTCACGCCAACACCGGTACCTGCGCTCGCTTGCTCCGAGCCTCGGGGGGGCTGTTCCAGGGAGCTGACACAGCACTGCCGCAGGAAGAGCTCCTGTCTCAGTGCCTGTACATCAAGACACACTGCTGGTGGCTTGTACACGGAAAGGAAGTCTCTCAAGCTACAAGAGTAACAAGCACATCACTATTTTTTATGTAGGATATGAAGCACCTTTAAAATCCATATTGCGTGAATGTTCTAACTGAAAATACAAAACAAAAGCTGCTTACGTTGCTATCAAGAGTCTACGGGTAAATACGTAACCTTAACACATACCATAAAGTGAACGCTTTTCCCAGTCTCTCAAATAAAATAAAAATAAAATAAATACTCATTTGAGAATTTGCACCTGCTGAGTTTCAACTGGGCTGTTTCAAGGAGAGTGACAACGGACACGGACTACATTAAGATCAGCTATTCCTACACGGCTATTTCTCCAGCAGTTTCACAAGACGCTGAGCTACTTGCTTTGAGCAGTATCGAGCCTACAGCGTTAAAAAAAGAACAGCAATCTGTTAGATGCAGGTCTAACACAGAGCAAGACTGGTTCAGTCTGACTGCACGATACAGTCTGCGAAGGGTGTGCACCGTTTCAGGACTGAAAGGTCCGTTCAGAAAACCTGAGATAAATGGCACGTGAATTGCTGAGATGACACGCAGAACGTCTCAAACCAAAGGCGAGGAGCATTATTTTGGACAGGATGAGATGTAAAAACTTCCTGTAAACTTGAGCAAGAGAAAAGCTGAAAGGTGATTTAAATTTGGGAAGATCAGTTGCTGGATAGTCTAAATTTGGTAAGATTCACCGAATAAGATCACTATGAATTTTCAAATCCAGGTCACAGAAGACTACTGCGGTTACTTAAGACCCAAAACGGCTCCGAGCTTCTCTCCCCCCTGCTCCCCCCACCCCCGAAGAGGGCAGGAAGGTCTCTTTGGTTCAGTCCCCTCGCGAGGCCCGTGTCGCCGCCTCACCCGGCTGCAGCCGGACAGCGTCACACGGCGCAGCGCGCTCCGGAGGGTTTTCCCGTCGGACAGGTAAGCGTCATCGCAGCAGCTGCAGGAGGACTGTGGACCGCAACGCGCACGCTCGAGGGAGCGCTCCGGGAAGCGCAGCACCCCCGGGCAGGAGGCAGAACAGCAGCAGGGAGGGATGGGGTGGGGGGAACAGCTGCGGTGGCACAGGAGGGGACAGCAAGCGGCGCTGGGTCAGTGCGAGTACGGAGCATCCACAGTGGTATTTGTCACAGAGAACCAACCCAGAGCTCCCGGTACGGGGGAGAAAAGGTGTGTGGGGGGAGAGAAGCAGGGCATCATTGGGTTGGAAAACAAAAAAAATTAGCTTCGCTACCAAAGAGTTAAACCTGAAATAAAAGGGCCAGCAGAATATGGCTTACTAAACATCAATTTTGCATACTGTTTAAAGTTTATTTTTAAAAAACTGTTTCTGAAAGTCTCAGTCACAACCAAGTAACTAAATTAAGTCTAATGCTCGTAACTGAAAGATTATGAAAATATTTTTGTTCAAACCATGTAAAAAATCCTCAATAATACATTGTAATATTTTCTTTTTAAAACTAAATTGGAAGATCAACTCTCAGCAGATTTAAGTGTATTACACACAATATTTTGTGAATTAAGATTTATTGATTTCCATTGTATTTGCTTTAAATATGGTTGAAGCTGACTGCAGAAAAGGGATGGTGAAACTTTTTAAGTTAGAAGTAAACTAATGGTGAAAGAACATCACCTCTGGCTTCCATCAATGCCTCATTTATCATATTTTATTAATAAGTTCCAGGACTATCACATCCAGGGATGTTGGAGGCCTCTCCCAGCAGTGTCCTTAGCTTTGTGTCATTTTCCTGTGCCAGAGGTGAGCGTGCTTTCAAAAATACTGCCACTTCCCCAGCACCGTGTCTTTGATTGCATCAACATATTGAGTTGGTACCCAATAGACCCAGTAGTAAGACGCTTCTGTTGGGCCCAGCTGAAACGCCTGCAAAGTTAAAAACGACAACGTTTACAAACGGGAAACAGCACAGCCTACACCAGCGGACAGACACAGCTTGTCCACTGCAAAAATCAAACAAGCCCGTTATACCTACCGCCTCCTTCAAACGCTTGGTGCGCGCTACAGATATTTGGTAAGCAATTAAAAAAGAAAAATCCATTCCTCAGAGAAACAAGAACTGCAAAGTACCAATTAAAACGAATTGCTCTTTCCTGTTACGATACCATAGCGGCAACGAAAACTCTTGGCCAGTTTCAAGAACATGAGGAAATTATTCTGGAAGAGAGAATCTGAAGCGTATCTCAAAGTCTCTATAGAAATGCCCGGAACGCACAGAGCTGAGAAGCCACGTGGGCACTAAATAAGACAATGACCATGTTTTCAGTCATAAAATGTCACAGAATTTTACTTCTAGACATAATGTCCTATTCTCAACTTATGTCAGTATAAGTAGGAGGGGAGCACCATGGCACACCAATAACCTCTATCCTTGCTTTAGGATAAGAGTTTATTGCAGCATATTCTGAAGAGGACATTTTCTTACACAGGTGATCAAAACTCAAGTGTTTGGCCAAAGACTAGGTCGGCGCCCTCCTGCAGACAATAATTCTAAGGTGTAATATTTCCCCATTCTTCCCCTAAAGAAGGAAACAGACTTTTATAAGGAACTTACTTCAGCATTAAAAGTTAGTTACCGTACTTTGGAAAGAAAGACCTCAAAACCCCCCCCCCTACATTAAGAGCAACAGCCAAAAACTCAGTAGAATTAGTACAGTGCTCTTCTTAAATGTGTCACTTTTCTAGACCCAATACCAGTTTTTCAGAAAATTACATGTGGGGGGAAAAAAAATATTACAGCATCAAATCAGTATTTTTTTTAACCTCCAGCAAGGCCTGCTGTTTATATAAATACAACAGGAAGTAGAAATAAAACTAGATATAGGAAAATATCACTAACATGAAGAAATCATGAGCTGTATTACATTTTTACTTAGCATTTACTTTATTTACTTAGCATTTACTTTAGCATTTTTACTGTTTTATCAGTGTCACAAGACAGAAGATACAAAATAACGCTTAAGCACTCAAATGTTTGTGTGAAATCAGCCCAGATTTCCACAGAGTAGCAGATACTCAATATACCACCCCAAATATTTACACTGTGGCAGCAGACCACGTCCACATTCCCATCTTCCACAACAGAGGAGGCTGGCGTTACCATCCATCTCCAACTCGCTCCACACTAAGAGCCTCACTTCTATGTATTTGCATGAAGTAATTACTCTGGATATTATTAAAGTAGAGACATTACTCACCATCATGTGGTAATCCTCATGTCCTTCAATAGGTTCACTCACCACATTTTTAATGGACCCCATGGGTAACTTTTCTGTTCTCTCTACATTAAAATTGATAAAAATATTATTTCCGATGTGTGAGGAAGTAGCATTTCACATTAATTTCAAATACCACCCCCATTACTTCCAAAAGCTCCTCATGTCAGCAGTCTCCTCTGCGGGTGACCTTTGGATACCTGTCCGTCTTCCACATCACCGTGTGACCCCACAGCGGGCACGCTAAAACTTTAAAGGAACCCAAAACTGGATCACACAGTTGTTCATATTTTGTGTCTCTGCATCACACAAAGTACTTCAGCGTACGTGATTCGGGCCTAAACTGAGTGGTGGGAAAACCCTGGCTTTATTTCATGTTTCCACATAAGGAACTCCACTGGGACCAGCAGCGTCATTCGCCAGTGACAGCTGGTCCAGCTGCAGGAACACTCAGGACTGACTACCGGGGATTATACCAAGCTCCGCGGAAGGGGCAAGGCTGAAACCTGAACGAAGGTAGGCTAACTAACTCTTTGAAAGCCTAGCCCTGGTTTTGCCGAGGCAGTGTTCAACCGTTACTATAAAAGCACAGGGAAGGAATACAGAGGGAAAGAAACAAAAAGAGAAGGAAAAAAAAAAAAAAAGACTGCAATTACACGACAGAGGAATGCCAGCCAGCCAGCGGTCACCAACAAGAATGACAAAGTATATGGTTCGCGGCGGTTCTGCTCTCTCAGTTCTGCCCTCACTTCTTTCTGAACACTTAACTCCAAGATCCTTCCTTTCAGTTCCAGCTTTCGGTGTCAGCCTAAAATTATCTTCTTGGATATAAGACAGAAAACCGTAAACACTCCACACAGAGAAACTGGACAATGAGTTCCTTAGACACATCTAACTGATTTGTGTGATCAAAATAAAAAGCACCCACCTAAAAAAGGCACGCAGGGAGATAAACTTAGTGATGTAAAGACAAATATTCTCTCCCTCAGTGCTGTAACTAAGCTGGCCCTGAACTACCCCACTCAGACTCACGACATTCACTCATTAAAATCTTAACTCTGCACTCCTCTAGCATCCCGCGAATCAATTACTCTTCAAGGTATCTCAGCTTTAGACAAATCCATATTATCAAAGCCTCTATGGGAGTGACACAGAGCAACTGAGAAACATCTGCCTATAGCAAAGCTTAGACTACAAAAACGTACCAAGTGGCCTGCGAAGCACAGGGAGGCTGCGTGGGGGAAGAATCAGTTTCAACTTTCCAGGAGCAGCAAGTGAAAAATTGCGTTAACACCCAGCTGGTTTTATTCTAGCCCTTACGTGCTGGCATCTGCCGTGAACTTCTCGGAGCAGGAATGAGTTTCCCCCAACAACACCCAGCAATTACAACTATTCCCTAGAGGAAGCAAGCTGCTGCTAATTTTGGGAAGTAGGGAAACAGGTTACATGAGAGACAGATGACTAGGAAAAGAATCAAATTTCACAGCTTAAGAAACACTCATCCAGGACACTTCAGAAATACTAAACTTGGAACTCGTTTAGAAGGTGAAGGAAGAAGATGAATTACCTAAATACTAAGCATGTATTTAGAACACATTATCAGTAACAAAAAGATCTGGCTGCCCAACCTATAGAGGGGGAAAAAAACCCCAATGTCTTGCTCCATCACTTGGCCCAGGAGAAAAATCACCACAACTGGTACCAACAGAGGTTTTAAAGCTAGAGAAGCCTTCAGTCAAGTCTGTCCTACAAAGGAAAGGTCACAAACTTTCAAGATTTCTGCTTACTTTGGAAATAGCAAAGCAGCTGGAGGTGCCACCCAAAGCTAATGTTACCATGCAGTTAGGTTACTTTACAGGGACAGTGAGCAAGCACTTCTATCCCTCTTGCTCATCACTATAATATTGCCCCATCCTGGTCAAACTAAAGGAGCCCAGCTTCCTTTGGAGGCAGGGGGTTATCTGAGACATCCTCAGCAACGCACGTTATCACCACAGCACATTCAGCTCCTCCTGGCACCACTCGAGGTGGCAAACCGATTCCTCTGCACAGCAACACATGCCATCATTTCTGCAGCTGAACATCCCTGAAACAAGACACTCAACTAATCCTGGTTGGAAGGACAGATACCGGCAGAGATGCCAGCACTCCTAGGTTCAATGCCGGTCCTAAGACTCCCTTTTGAGTCTTAGCCAAGTCATTGAGCCTCTACGTGATGTTGGCATCAAACCAATGTTTATGAAGTGCTTTTAGAGATATGCTAGAAATGCCAAATGTTATAATTTACATTTGGAGCTATGAATAGCAGACTGGAATGTTAGACTACTGGCACAACTGAACTCGAGTTTTTCAAGAACAGAAGTAAAATATCAAGTAACATTCACTGATCTGGGAGGATGGCATTTGAGAAGAGGAAGCAAAATTTAGTTTTGAAGTATTGCAATACCGACATTATTCCCGAAACACAATTTAGAGACAGCAGAAACTATTTCTAGGTCACTGTCCTGATTCTGGCTGGGATAGAGTTAATTGTCTCCCTAGTAGCTGGTACAATGCTGTGTTTTGGATTTAGTATGAGAATAACACTGATAACCCAGGGATGTTTTCATTCCTACTGAGCAGTGCTTACACAAAACCAAGGCCTTTTCTGCTCCTCACCCCACCCCACCAGCGAGAGCCTGAGGCGGGCACGAGGAGGATATAGAGCTGAGGGGAAAAGAAAGGGGGATGGGGGCATTCAGAGTGATGGCGAGTATCTTCCCAAGTCACCGTTACACGTGATGGAGCCCTGCTGTCCTGGGGATGGCTGAGCACCCACCCCTCCCTGGGAAGGAGTGAAGGAATTCCTTGTTTTGCTTTGCTTGCACACACAGCTTTTGCTTTACCTGTTAAACTGTCTTCATCTCAACCCACAAATTTTCCCACTTCTACCCTTCAGATTCTCTCCCCCCTTCCACCACGGGGGAGTGAGCGAGCAGCTGCGTGGAGCTGAGCTGCCGGCTGCGGTTAAACCACGGCAGTCACGCAATTCACTTGTAGCCCAGTTACCAATTATTCACCTCAGAGTTTTAGAGTTGCTCACCTTTTGTACCAATCCATAGCTGGTCTTGCTCAAGTTTAAAGGTCAGTCTTACTTTCCCCCCTGACTTGTTGTACATGCCAGATAATGGCACTGTTGGCAGGCGCTCCTACAAAGAGGCAACACAGTAAGGTGAAGGACTTTAAGAAGAAAAGCTATATCCTCTTAACTTCTTAAGCATAAGGATGACCCATCTTTCCAGTTTTCTACTACGATAGCAAGGAACGACTGAACCAGCAAAGAAATGTCTCAAAACACAAGGGATGTCTCTCTCCCCCGATTATGACGATTTCTCAAGTACTCATTTACTTACCTGAACACCTTTAACAGAAGGCATCACATCATCAGGTTTTCCTTTATCCAATACTTTTCTGTGTTGCTACAATATAAAAACAGAAATTAGAATTTACAGAAACGCAACAGAGCTTTTCAATTGACTTCCAGCTGCACCCTTAACCGTATCCCAATCGCACTAAGAGACAGTTAAGGACTATTCACAGTCATTTATCACGCAGGAAACGGTTAATTGTCAAAGTTAACTGAGCACTTTCTACAACAGTCTAAAGAAATTATACAAATGAGTAAAACCCCCGTATAATGCAAAGGGTAACATCCCTTCTATACAGAAATATATATCTACATAAAATTAAAGACCCCTGAGTCCCACTTTAATATTGTACATGCTGAATCACATAGTTGGCATTTGGCAAGACACCTTTAACAGTCAAGTGTTACACCCAGTGAACGGCAGAAAACCCTCCGCATTTGACAGTGCAACATACCGCAACACAGCAACAAACCAGAACAGATTAGAGCAGCAGTAACTAAGAAAACCATGCTCACAGCTTGTAAGTTGCTGGGTACCTTTAAACAATGATGGAACTTAGAGTGAACGTGAACTATGATAAATTATAGAAAAAACAAAAGCATGTTTCATAAAGGTTGCAGTTCAGTGATGCACTATTTAGTTTTTTATCAAGTTTATTTTGAGGAAGGTACGGGGCTGGTAACACCTTGAGCTGAAAATCCTTTATCAGCCCCACTACACTGCGGTGCTGCTGCCAAAGGAAGCCTCACTGCACTGTGCTTCACTCCCTACTCGCAGGCAGAGCTTCAAGATGCCAGTGGAGTGTTCAAGATCCATGTTTCCCTCAGTGCTGGGGCAGCTGAAGGAACTGCTCTCTTGGTGGTCATTTTAAAGGCAGTTTTTGGAGATCAAGCTCTTTTATGCCAACAAAAACTAGTTAGTTTTCAGATATAATTAATTTAGACTGCGTTTGAGCTAACACACATGAAATATTTCTATTATTTACTGTTTCTTGCCTGAAATGCTAGGCTGTACCTAGCACCAGCACAAGGGGCGTCTTGCAAAGCCGCAGCCTTTGCTAGGGTAAACATTTTTCCGCCGCTAGACCCCCTCTGCACAGAGCCCTTCTCCTATCGCTCAGCTGCCAGAAAAGAAATCCCAGCCTGCTCCAAGGAGGAGCGGGACCCAGAGGTGGGTGCAGAGCATTACGAGAGACCCATGTAAACCCTACAGCTCCCCCATGCCAGGAATTACTGAGACATCAACAACCTTCTGTCTGCAAAGTGGCTCCTTTTTGTTTTCTTCAGCTTTGACCTCCTGTTGAGCAGCTTCTTTGGGCGTATTTACCGCTAAAACGTCATTGATAGTAGAGCCAACAACCATAATTTTCGCTCCGTTTGTTACTTTGATTTCCCGCAACGTTTTCTCCTCTGGTAGAAGTCCCTTGAACATAACTTTCTGCATAGCAGGGGGAAGGCCTAAGAGGCAAGCACAGCGGTTACGAGGCGGCCGGGGAGCGGGGAGGGGAGGCGCGGGCTGGGGAGGCGGCGGCGGCCCTGACACACCTGTGAGCGAGTGGATCTTCTGCTTCAGCTCGGCCCCCGTGCTGTCCAGGCAAAACTTCACGTCGTACTTGTTCTTGTTCCAGATAACCTTGAGCTCCACCAGCTCCTTCCCGCCCTCCGCGTCGCCGCCGTTGCTGACAGACGCCTGCGGGGGGTCCCGGCGCTCCTCGCCCCCCGGAGACCTCCCCGCCGCCGGCGAGCCGCCCTCCCCGCCGCAGCCCAGCGGCAGCTCCTGCGCCCCCGCCTCCATGCCCGGCTCCTCGGCACCTGCGGGCGAGCGGACAGGAAGCGCCGGGCCGGCGGGAGACTGCCGCGGCCGGCCCGCCCGCCTACCCCCGCCCCCCGCCCGGAGCGCCGCCCGCCGCCCTGCCCGCGGCCGGCTCCCCGCCCCGCCCCGCCCCGCCCCGCCGCCTCCCCGCCACCGCCCCGCCGCCGGCACGGCGGGCTCCTACCATCGGCGGCGGCGGAGGCGGCGGCGGCGGCCATGATGATTGTGTACAATCTGCCGCGGGGCACGCCGGGAAACGCCCGCCGCTCCCCGCTGGGCCGCGCCGGCTCCCGTAGCCCGCCCCCGACCGACCGCCCCTCCCGGCCCCGTGGGCGGGGCGGGCCCCGCAGGCCACGCTGCGTGGGGACGCGGGTGGCCCAGCCCCTCGGGGCGCCGAGGCCCTGCCCGCCGGTTCCCGCGCTGCCGGGGCCCCGCACGGCGGCAGCGGGAGGGCGGTGCCGCCTGTACCGTACGCCCCGCCCCCCGCCGCCGGCTGCGGGCCAGGGGATTGGCTGGGGGCGCTCGGGCGGAAGCAGCGCCCGCGGCCACGTGTGCGGCGCGGCGGGATGGCGCGAGCGCTGCGGGCGGCGCGGGGCGCGGCGGGGCCGCAGCGGGGGCCGGCGCCGGCACCGGCACCGGCGGGGCCGCGGGTGCGGTTCGGGCCCAGCCCCACAGGTAACCCCCCGCCCCGGGGGGGTGGGGGCGTGCCCCGCTGCGGGCGGGGGCGGGGCCGGTGCCGGCGCCACTTTGGGTCGGAAAACGTGAATTTAGACATTTGAGGAGCGCGTGCAGGGGCGAGGGTCCCCAAGGCCCCGCCCCCCCCCACCCGCTGGGAGCCGCCGGGTCGGGCCGGGCCCTTCCGGTTGGTGCGGGCACAAACACGCTGCGAGGCGGCTGCGGGCGGCGCCGGGTGCCCCCGGGACAGGCCGCGGCGTTCCCCGCACGGCCGGCTTGCGGGCGCTCTGCGGGCCGCTTCGGGGAGCACGCTCTGGGAGGGCAGTGAGCGGTAGCCCCGCAGCGAGGGCCGCCAAGCCGGTGGGTGCCCTGCGGCAGCCCCCCGCACCCGGCAGCCCGCAGCAGCGGCTCCCGTCGCGGGTAGCGCTGCTCCTCCAGCTCGCGTCTTAAAGCCTCTTTATTGGGTCTAAATTACTGTGGTCTCCTCTGATTTCCACGTGATAACAGGTTTTCTGCATTTGGGTGGCCTTCGGACCGCTTTGTACAATTACATGTTTGCCAAAAAACACCAAGGGACCTTTATTTTGAGAGTGGAGGATACGGATCAAAATCGAGTGGTGCCCGGAGCTGCAGAAGGAATAGAAGATATGCTGGATTGGGCAGGTATTTACAAACATCTTTCATTTTTTTACTTGCTGGAAGACTCTTTTTAGGGATTAACAGCACCCAAATTGAGAGTCTTTTGCACGATAGCAAGCTGTGCAGTGCTTCAGATGATTAGTTAGTCAAAACATAGTTATTTCTACAGCTGGGCATTGGGAAAGGCCTCCTGGAGGTATGTTCTGTAGCAGAAATAACAGAGCCAGCATGGTTTCTCTTGGCTGTGTTGTCTGACACGCAGAAAGACCCAAATCTGTGACAGTGGCCCAACGTGCAGTTGTAACAGAGGCTGTGCACGAGAGACACGATGGAAAGGTCAGAACCTGGAGCTGACAGACCTCGCTGAAAATTGATAAATTGCGTACAGAGCATTTGCTGAAGGGGATCCGGAGGTGTCACTTCTCATTTCGAATCCTCTGCTGCTTTCTGAGCTTAAGAACTAGAAGCAAGGGTAATTTTAGAATACAGAGTTTTGATAAAGTTAGAGCCGGATGCCACAGGTGCTGCTGTTAACGGGCAGGTAAACTTCAAGGGACTAGGACTTTGCCAGTTGAGTAATAACTTTGGAGTAAGTAAAATAATCAGGTAAGGTCTCCACTGTATTTTTGTGGTTTGAGTGTTCTTCACTACAAAAAGGGCGGACAGTGCTTTGCACGTGTACACCTGGCTGCATTTTGCTCTAAGCAGCGTATCAGCTGCTCAACTACTTACTAGGTTTAGGTGGTTTTTTTTTTACTTTTTCCTTGTTGCTTCACACACAGTACTGTAAATTCTGAAGACGTTGGCAGCTGTTTATCTTCTGAGTCCAGGGGAATCCTGCCTCCTGTCCCAGACAGGTGCCGTTAGCTGGCTGCCCTGGAGCAGAAACCCTCTCTGGACGCTCTCCAGGACCTTGCTGTTTCATCTCCATTCAGTGTGCTCTGATGGTGGGTTTCACGCTGCCTTTTACGGGCTTTCTAAGTGCCGTCATACTGATATTTCAGGTATTCCGCCTGATGAGAGTCCTCGCCGTGGTGGTTCCTTTGGACCCTACCAGCAGTCACACAGACTTGACCTTTACAGGAGAGCCAGCGATGCACTTTTGGAGAGCGGCGCGGCGTACCGCTGCTTTTGTACCCCTCAGCGCCTGGAGCTGCTGAAGAAGGAGGCTTTGCGGAACCAGCAGACCCCGCGGTAGGGATTCCTTGTGCCCTGTGGGGTTCCCTGTGCTGCACACTTCCAAAAACTTACAACATGCGTGTGTGCTGATAGGATTGTAATCTCACTGCCTGTAGAGAAAGAAGCCAGCGTAACCCATAGGGGCTTCGGGGAGCGACCTCCAGAGATGAGGCAGTTTGACTGGATGTGCAGTGGTCAGGTTACAGCTAAAATTCAGGGATCGCTTTAGAGTTTGGGGAATGTAGAAGTGGCTGATGGTGTTGGCCTCTATTGAGTCGAGACCTTCGTTCTCCTTCCTCAAAGATACGACAACCGGTGTCGGCACCTGACGCCCGTGGAAGTGTCTGAGAAGCTGTCACGGGGCCTCGACTGGGCAGTGCGCTTCCGGCTGGAGAGGGGGGTGGAACCCTTTCAGGACCTGGTCTATGGCTGGAACAAGCATGAAGTGGCTGACGTGGAGGGCGACCCAGTGATTCTCAAGGGGGATGGCTTCCCCACTTACCACCTGGCAAATGTGGTGGATGACCATTACATGGGCATCAGCCACGTTCTGCGGGGAACCGAGTGGCTTACTTCGACGTCCAAGCACCTCCTTCTCTACAAAGCCTTTGGCTGGGATCCCCCTCAGTTTGGTCACCTCCCGCTGCTTCTGAACAAAGACGGCGGCAAGCTGTCGAAAAGGCAGGGTGACATCTTTGTGGAGTGTTTTGCTCGGGATGGCTACTTGCCAGAGGCTCTGCTGGACATCATAACCAACTGTGGCTCTGGATTTGCGGGTAATGGCAACAGGCCTGGTACTTGCTAGGACATTTCTTGATGCTGGCTTTGGGGAATGGGTTAGGTTCATTTTAATAGCTGAGAACTTTGACAGTGTTTGAAGGGGTCAGGAAACGGGTGTCAGGCGACCACTCCATCACTGAAATGCCACCAGGGCTTCTGCAGAGCTCCTGTGAAAGACCAGGTGGTGTGCTGCAATGGTGGGAATCTTTCTGCCTCCGTGCAGCCATTTAAATTGAGTCTGATGCTTAATGGGTTCCCACTTGGGACAACGTTCATCTCAAGGTGAAGAAACTGTCTGCGAACTCTTGGGAAAACTTGTATTCTGTGGCTAATAATTGCGGTGTCGTGTATGACATCTGTCACACTTCTCGTTTAACCTGAAAGACCATGAAAAGTTGAGTCAATGTCTCCTTTTGTTGCTCCTGCTTTGTGGGGATCACAAATTTACTTCGGTTTTGGGAACTCTGCCTGGGAATGAAATCTTTCTTGGGCAGCGAAGCCTCCTGGCTGAGTGTTACTTCTTTTTGGCTGACTGATGCAAGGGGTGTTCCGCTGAGGAAGGTAATAGAGCCAAGCAGAGAGTCCCGGTTTCCAGTTCCTCGCAGTAGTTGGCAGAACCTGCTCTTAGGGAGAGGGCAGCTTCCCGTGCATGCCTGATACAAGTTCCCTCCTGTTGGCCAGGGTATGTCCCTGTTGGCTGCTAGCACTGCGAGAAGTGGCTCTCCTGTGTCAATTCTTGCTTGGGTGCGCTGCTGCCCCGGCCCTGAGCCTGAGGCATGCGCTGAAACACAGTGACGCTAGTTCTCTGCGGGAGAATGAACGCCTGTCATTCCCTTGTTGGGTTACTTTGCAGAGAAACAGATGGGGAGGACTTTGGAGGAGCTGACCTCGCAGTTTGAAATCGGCAGAGTTACGACCCATTCTGCCCTCCTGGATCTGGAACAACTCCCAGAATTCAACAGGTATAAATATCAGTGGTAACTTTAAAACTTAATAATCTGTACATCGTGAGAATTTATTCCTAGCGCTCGGCATTGTCTGGTGATTTTGTTTATTGGATCAAGTGTGGTCCCAGTGCAGCGGCTTTTTCGCTGCACTACAGCAAAGTAGAAGTTCCTGCTTACACCATTCCTGTCACCTCTCCCGTCCTGTGCTTGGAGACTGGTGTCGGGTGCACTGTAAAAACCTGGGCAGATGGTGCATAGCTAGGAGGATGCAAGGTCTTAGGTTCAGATTCAAAATAGCATCTAAAAAGAGGCAACACTTCCAGAGGGTACTTCTGCAAGCACACTCTTGTGCCATGGGGATGTTGTGCTGCTGAGAGTTAGCACACCTTTTGTTCACTGTTGTGCGTTGGCGCTTAAGGCTTTTTGTAGGTGTCTGTCGGGGTTTAATGTTGCTTTTCTAACAGCTTTAATTGGAAAATTTGTGAGGTTGGGATGATTCGATGCAATTTAACCCAAAGCAGTCCAAAAGCAGTTTTCTTCTTTGTTACAGGATTCACCTCACCCGTCATATCGAGAATGAAGGGCTGCGACAGAAGCTAATTAGAGAGTTGCAGTTGCTGGTGGAGCGTGTCTATGGGGATCAACAAGTGGATCAAGAGGTTCTAGAGAAGGAGTATGTGGAGCGAGTCCTCCTGCTGAGAAAAGTATGAGCAGTGATAGCATTGTGTCACTGTTTTGGGGAGCTGAGGTTTTGTGGGATCCCTGGGTGAAGCCTCATCTGAGTCCTGGGCAGTGCTTTGATCTGAGCTCTGAAGCGCCGCAGCCTGCAGATGGCTGTCGCTGCCAGCTCAGGTGATTGTGTGCATGCTGACTGCCAAAATCGATGGATATAGGTAGCTGACCCGTAGGAATGGGCATGGTGAATGTCTTGGTGGTCTTTGCAGAGTTGTAAGCTCACCCGTACTTTGCCGAGCCAGCAGAGGGCTCCCTTGGCAGAGGGAGGCCACGTCCCTGCTGTGGAAGCAAATCGTGGAGTTGTAGGATTTTCTCGGAAGACCTCTCCGATTCACGCTCAGAGCAGGACTGTCAGTAGTGCTGGATCAGGTCAGCTGTGGCTTTGTCTAGATGAGTGTTGAAAACCTCCAAGCCGTGCTTCTCCTCCCGTAGCCCAGGATGTGGCTGGCTTGTGGTGGGAAGGTCCAGCACGCGGGACCCCTCGTGCCAGGAGACCACTCGCCTCTAGGTTGTGCTGACTGGGCAGCGTGAGGTGCTTCTGCTTTGCCGCTGCTCTGTGCTTTGGTGGCAAAGTCAAAGCGACCTCTTCGCAGGGGTGGATGAAGCTCTCGGTGGTTAAACTAGTGGGGTTGGTGTGTTGGGAGCCCTGGTCTCGGTGAAGGGGCTCAGTGCTGGCTGTGAAGGGGACAGAAGATATTGTGGCTCTTCCCAATGCCAGGAAGGAGGATGAGCCCAGCTGTTTCCCAGTCTGCCCCTGGGACGCTACTGTAGTATCTGGGGGCTTCCTCATGAAGAATAAAGCCTTCTTTATAAGGGCAGGAAGAGACCTGACTGTTCCAGCACGAAGGCTTCACTGTGGCAGCAGGACAGTGACTCATGTGGCTTCCCACTGTCTCTTGAAAGGCAGCATGAACGTGGCAAGCCACTTCCCCGGGCTAACACGCACGTGGCTCTGCTGCATGGGTACAGCCGTGGCCCTTTGGGCTGCTTCTGTGTCCCTGCTCACACCAGGTGGTTATGAGTGTGAAAAACTGCTGCCTAAATGTCAGCAATTCACATTTCCTCTGAGCAGTACGGAGTGCGAGGCAGTGGTGTGTTTAGACCCTCTTTAACTCTTTGTGAAGTCTTGGCAGGATGTGTTTGCTCCCCCGCAGCTTAACCCTCAGCCCTGACAGATCTGCTTTCTTTCTCCAGGGTCACATAAGCCTCCTGAAGAACCTGGTGTCATCTGATTACTCTTACTTATGGGTTAGGCCCTCGGTATCCCGAGAGCAGCTACAAACTATTTCTGCAGAAGTAGATGAAATAGGAAAACTAGTCTTAGGGTAAGTGTCTCTTCCCAGCTCTGTACGCACCCACCTGCCCACCCCAGAGCACTGCCTTGGCTGCTGTGTTGATGTTGGACATGCTCATAGTTCTTATTTAATTTGCTTTACTCTGGAATGTGCTGTAGTTAATAACTTGTGAGAAATTCTGGGGTTTTAATGGAAAAGCAGCTTGCCAGCGGGAAAGATCGCATCGTGCTCTCAAGCAAGAATCATCACGTCTGGATTTAGTAAAGCCCCAGGCACAGCGGATTTTGTGTGCCAGCGTGCCACTTACAACGCAGGGGTGTTAGCGGGGTTTTCCTGTGCCACCTGATCGCCCGTGCTTTTGTCTGCTGTAGTACCGAACTGGAGAAGCACAAGGTGGTTCTGGTCAACGTGTTCAGGTTATGTGGTGAGACTTCTGGGTCTCTGGAATGAACCCAGTTTGTGTCCGGCCAGAATCACTGTCACTTCTGAAGAGCTCATCCCTGTTGGGCTTTTCCTGCTTCCATTTCTTTGTCTCCAGCCAGCAGCCTGCAGTTCTGCCTGCTGGGATGGCAGGCAGTCTGCCCAGCCTAGGACCTTCCTTCTGTGCCTGTGAGTTTTGTGGGGTTTTGCCAATGAGTTTCACAGCTGCCCCACATCCCTCTGCTACTCCACGCCTTGCAGCTAGACGGGGTGGTATGTTAGTTGCCTTTCCAGTTCAGACCTCACCTCTGGACTAAAATGAGCCATGAAAACCAGTTTTGGGAGCAATTAAGGTGGCAGATTCTGCAAATAGAGCCACTGGTTCCAGCTGTCTGTAGAGCTGGTTGCCCTCAGTCATTTGCTACAGCTGAGTGGTAACTGCATCCAAGTGATGGTAATTTAAATGTCAGAGTACTCGCTGTCCCAGAGGGGTAATAGTGCTACCTACAGCTGAGTAGTATCAGCGAAGGCTCCCGCATCTCTAAAACTCATATTACTAAAAAAAGAAGTTAGAATTAGTGCTTTTGGTGGGTTTTCCAGGTCCTTGGCATAATTTTGTAATTTAAACTTGATGCTTGCTTTCCTGAAGAAACTCTGCTTCTGGTGCTGTTGAAGTAAAGCTACGGTTTTGCAAAGCAGAGTCTCAGCAGCAGCGTGGAGGTAAAGCACTCCCACCCGCCAGCTTAGGAGGGCAGCCGTGTACCCGACCAGCGCTGCAGCGAGCAGAGGGAGTGCCCTGGCACAGGGCAGGGGAGAAGGGCAGGAAAGTTTACCTTGAACTGCTGCTATTGCCAGAAGACTTTGCAAAACCAGTCTGAGTTAGCTGGCAGTCACCGAAGTCATTAGTCATTTCTGCCGAGGAATCCTGTGTTTTGTACGTCCCCAGACTGTGAGGACATCTTCTTTCCTAAAGGCTCATGGCAAGGCAGGCAGCTGTTTTGACTGTGGAGGAGTTGAACAAAGACCTGAGAAGCCTCCAGAAGCAAACCAAAGACACCAAGTACAGCAGCATGATGAAGCTCCTTCGCTTGGCTCTCAGTGGGCAGCAGGTAAAAAACAAAAATTCTGAAACTGGGACCTTAATTTTTTTTTTTCTTTTTAAACAGCAATCTTCTCTCTGATAGCAAAATACTGGTATTTGGACATCTTACAAGAAGTGACATCAGTTTCTGTTACGAGCGAATGTGCCGATACACAGCACTTCTGGAAGTAAAAGGCTGTTCTGAAAGTTTCAGAATGGCAGAAGTTGTCAAAGCACGAACGTGCTGGTCACAAAACTGAAGGTAGAGAAACCTCTGGACCAGCCATAGGGAGTGTTGACAAGGTTGTAGGTTTTGGGCAAAACCAGGATTTTCTGCACAATCTGCTTTTACAAAGTTCAAAAACAAGTTTTACAAAAGTTCTTCAAAGCCTTATCCTGGCTTAGGCTCTGGCATCGATCCTTCTGGGGCAGCTTGACCATTCTTACTGTTTTACTTCAGGAGGGAAAAAGAAATCCAAACCCTTGTTTTGAGATTGCTCGTAAAACCCCTACCCTTGGTCTAACAGCAATCTGATAGCTAATCGCTCTATCGTTTCCGCCATGATGACGCATAAACATGTGCTGAAAAGTGTAAGTTTCCATTTGTACAATGACTTCTTCTGTGTTTTCAGCAAGGACCGAGCGTTGCCGAGATGATGGTGACTTTGGGACCCAAAGAAGTATGTGGAAGAATACACAAAGCACTGTCTAGCTAATACAAGGCAGAAATGACACCGCAGCCAGCCCATGGACTCAGATGGCGTAGGCAGCACGTGTCGTTGTCCTAGACGTGTATTTTTTGATCTCAACATGATTATCTTTGATCAGATGAGCTGGGCTTTAGACCAGGCAGGTGTCACCATGATGTTTCCAGGTCTGTACATACCCGCACTAAGCATAAGCCAGTTTGTCTGGGAGAGGAACCAAATACAGACTTGGTCCGTCCTTCTGCTTTCATCTCATGCAAATAGCCTGGTTTGCAGGCTGGAAGAGAGACACTTTTATCAGCGTTCACATTCTGACCATGTGGACAGAAAGTGATGCTGTTTCTGATATCAGCATGGCTCTTTCAAGGGATCGGCCTCTTCTTGGAGAGGGCCTTGCAATTGGGGTACCTACAGCTACGACTACACAGGCCCCCGACAAATACTGTGGGGAGGGTATATTTATATAAATAAATACATATATATAATATGCTATGTATATTATAGCTGCTGCCCTCTTTGCTGCCCCCGTGTCCTGCCAGGCCGAGCGAGCTGCTCGGAGCGGGGGACTTTCTCCCTGTGTACTGTGTCACGCGTGTGGTTCTGCTAAAAATATTCCTGATCAGGAGATTGGGATGTTTTTTTCCTCTTTTGGATGATGACCTTTTAATTATTAAATTAACGTGGTGGCTTTTGATTCCGTTCTCGCCAATGCGTGCTCGCTCTGCACGCCAGCGAGGGGAGGAGCAGCCGGAGGGGTGGCGGGGAATGTCTCACCGAGCCAGCCCACACCCAAAGCGTACACTTCCACGCCACAAAAACTCGCGTGGGCTTCCCACAGGGGCGAGCGGTGGCGTGCAAAGAGCGACGGCGGGTGGATCCGCTTCCTGCTCGCAGCGGGGCGGAGCGGAGCGAGAGTCCATGGCTGGCGCCGGGGAGCTGGAGCAGTGGATCAGTGAGTGGGGCTGGGGGCCGGGGGGCCACGGCTGGCTTCGGCACTGCTATACGGGAGCCAGTGGTAAAGCCAGCCCTGGCCCCCCAGGTCTGATCGGGTGGGCACCGGAGCCGCTTCAGCTCGGTGGAGAAGGGTCTGTCTCCTCCACGGAGCCCCTTCAGGGTGATGTTCATGCGTGCTGTCTTAACCTGCTGCACCTCTCCTGCTCCCCGTCTGCTCTGTCCAGCTTCAGCCCCAGTCCTGCCAAAGCTGAGCGCTGGACCGGGGAGTGGGTAAAGCTGAAAAAAGACTGTTTTCCTTAATTCAGCTGTGCGGGCAGAGCTTTGGGACTGGCAGTCGTGCAGCCCTGTTGCAAAAGGGTAAACCGTGGCTCTGTTCCAGCATGGCAAGGTTTGCAGTCAGGTCCTGCGAGAGCTGCCTGTAAATGCTTTTTAACAGTTTCTCGTGCTCTGTGCTAAAAGCGACATTGCGCTGTTGCTGCTTTCAACACCTCGCTTTGTTCCTGACTTTGACTCTTTAGGAGTGCGTACTCAGGACTGTATTTTTAGGCAGATTTTAGTAACAGCTGTTTCCTGCTCGCCCTGTGTCTTCCATTTCTGCCTCTTTTACAAAAAGCCCTGAAGCAGCTGGTAGCAGCGTGAGGTCTGAGCCGCTTCCTGCCCTGTGCCGCTCGCTTGCGCGCCTCTTGCACTGAGGCTGTTTTTCCTTTTTTTTTCCTCCCCCGTGTAAGATAAAGCCACTGACCCAAGTATCCCCGAGGAGAACTGGGAATGCATCCAGCAGTTCTGTGACCAGGTGAACGCTGACAGGGAAGGGTAAGGCAGACAGATGGCTCTTTGTGTTTGCTCTGGGCTGTGTGTCGGGCTCTGAGTTTCTCTCATGGCTGTGGGGGGAGAATAGGACCCGTAAGCCACTGTGTGGGGAGCCTGGAGAGACAGCAGGAGTCTCATTGGGCTCTGCTGCTCCCAAGTGCCCGTACGAGAACGGGTAAATAAGTTGCAAAGAGGTGGATGCCAGTGTGGTGGAGACTGGAGTCTAGGAACGGAATCTGACGTCCATTGCTGCAGCCCACGAGGTAGCAGGTCATGCCACTGTGCCCTCACCAGCCTCGTGGGAGGCTGGCCAAGGATGCCTGCTGTGGGGTTCTGCGGGGAAGCCCTGAGTGGGCTTTTCCTTTTGGAGAGGTGGGTGATCTCTGCTGAGACTCCCCCACCTTCCAGCTGACAGTCTCAGCTCTGTGGGAATGAGCAGGTGAATCCAGGCTCCTGCGGCTGCAGAGCCATCTCCATCTCCCTGTGCCTGCCCAAGGAGAGCCCCCAGCCTCTCCCAGCTGGCTCCTTCCGAGGGGGCAGCCTCTGGGCACGGCTGGAGGACAGCAGTGGGGTCACACAAGCTGCTTCAATTCATCTCTCGCCCCTTGTGCCTGTGTGTGTACCCCAGGCTCTGCCAGAGGAAGGGTGTCTGATGCAGCAGGTTGTGAATCTGGCAGTTGTAGTTCTCTGCAGGGCAAAATTAGCAGCATTTGGTTTTTCTTGGGAACTTGCGTGTTGTCTGACTTGCTTCTGCTGCTCCCCAGCCCATCGCTTGCATCGAGGCTGCTGGCACATAAGATACAGTCACCTCAGGAGATGGAAGCTCTCCATGCTCTCACAGTAAGTGCTTTCATCCATGTGCAAAGAGAGGCAGCAGTAACTTGGAAACAGAGTTTGGGGGGTAGAGCCAGTGTAGCTGTCTTCCATTTCTCTTAGATGTCCCTCCCTTTCAACTTCCCATTGCACAAGGAATACAGAAACCAGGGTGTAACGGAGGGAGTAACCGCTGCTGTTCCTTCCCATGTCGTTCTGAGGTGTTTCACTGGTCTGCAGCTCTTGCTGCTTGGCCTGTGGCCCCACCACAGGGTCAGTGGCCCAAAAGTTATTAGTGATGGATAGAACAGAGCAGGCAGTCTTAAACATGCTCTTAAGAAGGCTGGGTGAAGGAAAAAGATGTGTTCTTGCTGCACAACTTTCTCAGTATCTTGCATTTGTGAATGCAATGCCAGAGAGTTCTTAGAGTTAGTATAATAATGGCAAAGTTATTTTTAAAAATTCCCCAAGACCTGTGTGTACAGTTTCTGGTACTGTTCTGTTCTCTGCAGGTGCTAGAGACCTGTGTGAATAACTGCGGTGAAAGATTTCACAATGAAATAGCAAAATTCAGGTTTCTGAATGAGCTGATTAAAGTGCTTTCCCCAAAGGTAGGTGGTCATGGTTATGCTGGACACAGCAGGTAGGGCATACTCATTATTTCATGCTGGATATGAACACTTACCATTAGTCTCACATAGAAGTAGAGCAGAACTCGTTCTGTGCCTCCAAGCACAAGGACTGGATGTGAATCCCCTGTAAAAGATATAAGCCAAGGGCTCTTTCTGTGAAAAGCTTTTTCCTTGTGGTTTCTCCCAACTCTGCTGGGACAGTCAGAGATGCTGGAGGAGCTTGAAATTGTTCCTGAGACCCCTCAGCCTGCGGCCTTTTTGCCTCTCGGTGATTTACAGAGCTTTGGCTGGGGAATTAGCAGAGGACAGAGGTGCCAGGAGCTGCCCAGAGCCTCTCCCGTGTTGTTTTATGCTCTGTCCTCAAACTCTTGTGCTCTGGCTGCTCTCCTTGCTTTCTCCTGGCAGAGGTTAGCCTGGGTTTGGGTCCCGTTCATGGGGCAGGATCAGCGCAGGTAGCGGCAGGGGGCACTGGACTTCAGCAGCGCTGGTGCAGCACTCGCTCCACCATTGCCTGACACTCGTGCATTCACACAGCCCCTTTGGGGTCCTGCTGAGGGTGCCCTGAAAGCCAGGCAAAGGGCTCCCGGCCCTGGGCAGCAACAGCTCCGGGTCGGGGAGGCTGGAAGGGATCAGCTGTAGCTAACGTGGAAGCTGCAAAGTCCCTTGCTGCTGCTCCGCTTCCCTGGCTCGCAATATATTCAGTATATTCATTCCTGCTTCCTGCTGTGGAGCACTTTGCTTCTGAGTGCAATCGCTGCCTCCTGAGAAGGGAAGCAGCCGTCAGAAATGAGGAGCTTAGCTGGAGAAGCTGAGTGAGCTGTGAATTCAGAGTGGGCGTGCTGGGTCCCCTGGCAGAGCCTCTCATGATGAAAAATGGAGACCTCTTTTATCGGAGGCTGCGTGATCTTCATGCCTTGCTCCTCTCTGCATCGAGCAGCAGCCCTGGGGCTTTCTTAAATACCCTTCTCAGTAACACAGTAATTGATTCCCCTTTTTAGTGGGCCCTGCGCACATTTACCGCTTATTCGGGCTTCATTTTCCATTACATCATCTCGATGGCAGAGGTGCAAAGAGCTGATTTCGGGGAAATGTTTAACCAAACAGCAAAACCTCTTCCCTCAGTCCCAGGTTTGGTAAAGGCATTTCAGTGAAAACAACGAAGTTTAAACAATATATTGCTAAAGAGGGTTTTGGTTGCTGTTTTGGCAAAATAGGTATCATTTTACGAGTTTAAAATGCCTGGCGTTTTGGAGGTTTGTGTGTGGCTTTTATCATTCTTCCCAGTGTTTTTATAATAAAGTGAGTGCTCCTAGGCAATACTGAGAGAAATCAGAGAAAATGCCCAGATGCTGAAAAGAGACAGTAGCTTTCATTTCTCATTGCATTCAGTTTTGGTTGTTTGGTGTCCGGGTCTGGCTGAGGCCAGTGGTGGTATTTGCATTGCGGGCAGTTAAGGAAAGTATTTAAAGTCAAGCACAGAACTTCTTTCACTGAAATACAACCACCTACTTTTGGTTTTGGATTCAGTAACTGATCAGAGAAGTTTTGAAGCTGTTTCATTTTGATTGTCATATAATATTCATGTAATTATTGTACACTTAATAGCATTCTTTGTATTTACAGCCACAGCTCTACACGCAGTTTCCTACACCACAAGATACGCAGTTGTCAACGCTGTGAATAAAGTGTCAGGAACCCACATACTACTTGGTCTCTGCACACAGACAACGTGGGGCTTTAGTGCCGTATCTGGACTATAATTCCTAGGATTTGATCTTTTTTGTCTTTACTTTGTTGTTTTGTTTTGTCTCCAGTACTATGGAACCTGGTCTTCAGAAAAAGTCAAGTCAAGAGTCACAGAAGTAATATTCAGTTGGACAATCTGGTTTCCTCAGGAAGTCAAAATTCGGGATGCTTATCAGATGCTGAAGAAACAAGGTTTAGTTCTGTTATTTCAGTTTCCTTTTTAGCCTTCCAGGTCACATGGTTTCAGACCACAGATAGCTGTCCTCTCCAATTTGTGACTCAGCTTTTTTCATAAAATGTTGTGCCTAAGGAAAAAAGGACAAAGGCCACACTTACGAGGCTGTTTGGGTACTTAAGGACGCATGTAACTGTTTAAAGAGATTTATCAAAGAGCAGCCTATTGAGTCAAAGATCAGGCTAGCCTTGTGGCCTCTCCTCACACAAAGCTCACTGCTGTTGCGCAGGGAAGAGGTACAGGGCTAACTCAGAGTGATCTTTGCCCTGGAATACTCTCGCAGGATTGAGGGATGGCTTCAGAGAGATACTGAGCTGGATGTTTCATCCATTCCATCATGTTTAGTAGTCCTTAATGGTATTTTCATCCAGAAATTTGTCCAATTCCCTATTGTTATCCCAGGTAATACGTTTCATAGCTTAACGAAGAAGATGCTGTAATGCTCTCTGTGGAAGTTCAGGGGAATTAGGGAATTTGTTTTTAAATGCTTCCCACCAGGTTTGCTTTGTGCATCTTTGAGCATCAAATGGCTTTGCAAGCCTTCCCCCACGTCCTGCTGTGGCAAGCCTCCTCGCCGTCACTGCCTTTCCCTCGTGCAGCGGCTGCTGCGGGCTGGGGTGCTGAGCAGGGGTGCTGGGCGCCTTCCTGGCGGGCAGGTCTCAGGGACTGCTGCCCATCCAATGCAGTCGGTGGCCGCAGGCGCTGACCAGAGAGGCAGGAGGGGAGACCTCCACAGAATCACTGCTGACACCAAGGGCTTCTTCGGTACTCGGCTGTGCGTGTTTGGTGCCCCGCGTCCTATGGCCGTGCTGGCTGTGGCAGTCCTGCGCGCTCAGGCGTCAATACTGGTGTGCTCCCAGTGCTCTTGCTGTGGGAGAGTTTTAGCAGCTCACCCAGAGGGAGCTCAGCACATCCGAATTTTGTTTTCTACTCTGAAAATCTCATTTGACCCGCGCTTAATTCAAGGGAGAAAGGGAAGTCTTTTGTCTGGGTGTGTGCTAAAGCAACTCCTTGCTTCTCCATCTCATTCTGTAAAGTTCTGGGGAGGGGTGAAGGAAATAGGTGTGAAATCCAATGTTGAGCACTGGTGTTTTAACAGCTCGGGCGTCACTGAACAAATATTGTTGCCCATTCCAGGGATTGTAAAAGAAGACCCCAAATTGCCAGAAGACAAAATTTTACCTCCCCCTTCTCCAAGACCTCAGAATTCTATTTTTGACACAGATGAAGAGAAATCCAAGGTAAACCTTAGGGTTCTCATGCCTACCCCCCGCCTTGGATTTGTACTGATGAGGAAACAGGCTCAGTCATATTTGGGGAGCTTTTGCTGTTTCAGACAGAATACCTCCAGAATAGTGCTAATACCTCTTGCTGTACAACAGCTAGAGAATTCTTTGATGCTTTACCAGATATTTTTGCTTAGTAAAAATGAAACTTCCTTACAGAAAAAAATCAGTTTCTATTAAACTTTCCTGAGGGAGGGTATCTCCAGGTCTCACAGAAGTTCTGCAGAGCTGGAGAGTTGCTGTTCCCGAACAGCCAGTGTGTGCAGGCAGCTGTAAGAGGCAGCAATATAATCTGGGTTAGATTATGGGACATGAGCCCACATATTTCCAAGACTATAGAAACTATTACAGCACTGGTTGTCTCTGAATATCTCTCAATATCATATCAATATCTTATGTGACGTGTCTAGCATAGTGCCTGGAGACTGCTGCTCACTGCTGTCCAATGCTCTCCCCTCAGCTCTTAGCACGGCTTTTAAAGAGCAACCACTCTGAAGACCTGCAGGCTGCCAACCGTCTGATCAAGAGCATGATTAAAGAGGTAGGGAGCTCTGTGGGTCAGAAGCTGTGTCTGCAGCCACGGAGGGCGGGAGGGGACTTGGCAATTCAGTTTTTGCCAGCGGGCCCTCTATACCTGACCTCTGTAGAGCCTGCCACCTCACTGGTGTTGAAGGGAACGCCGCGAGGTGGTAATGGGAGCCTTGCTGCAACATCAGTCTCGGGGGAACTGCTTAAGCTGCCCCAGAGGAGGGACGATTTTCAGCACTGGTTATTCCCAAGTTAGCGTGGGATTGTTTTGTTTTGTTTCCCTAAAATATGCCATTGCCAGGAAGAGGGAATATTTATAGCCAGGAGCCTGTACGGTGGGGCACTTCCATGTTAGTGGGATCCTGGCAGTTGTACTGCATTACTGATAGAAAGTTTCCAAAAATAAACTTAGTTCCCAGGTGGAAAAAAGCCACATCTGTACAGAACTGCCTCTTTTCTACAAGCAGTGTGTGTGTGCATGTATGGTGTATCTGTTTTCATTTCCACCTGAAGGGGCACCCCAATTCTCCGCATAAATAGGAGATTTGGTCTGGTTTAACAAAATCCCCACATTTTTTTGGGGAGTGTCCTTCTGTATGGCAGAAGCTGCCAACTCCTAACTCTAACTTTGAAGTCTTACTCATGCCTGTGGTGAAATGAGTTCTTATGCACCAGCACCCTGGCCAGGGTGGCCTGAGAAGGGCGGGAGGTTTCCATCTTCACCCTTGACAGGGAGGTGTCGTGCAGCACCGATACTGGAGCTGCTGGGGGGCGAGTCCTTACCCGCACTGCTTTGTGCCTCCTCCACCTGCAATCAGCTACTAGTAGGAAGGAACTCCCCAACAAGCGTGATCCAGAGTCACCCAGCCAAGCACGTGCACTGGCTGCATTAGCCAAATCATCACCTACTTTGATTTTATTTTTCATCAAAGGAACAAGAGAAGTCAGCTAAGATGTCCAGAAGAGCGAATACCATCAGTGAGGTTTCTGAGAATGTTAAACGTATGGATGAATTACTGGAAAACTACAAGAGGCAAGAACTACCCAAATCTGACCAGGACACCCTACAGGTAAATGCTCTTTTTCCTGCATAAGAGGGTCTTTTGACTGGCTGTGGCTGGGGGGGGCGCAGGGTAACAGCACTCCAAGGGCAGCACGATGCCCTGGAAACAGCATTAGCACAGCAGATAGTTTCCAACATATCCGATGAATAACAGTCCCTCCCATCAGTGTAATGGAAGCTGGAACGGAACCATCTCCTGCTGTGCTTGCCTGAGTTTCTGTCCAGGTTAGCGGCAATTCTTGTGGTATCCTACGGGGAAATGGCTCGCCCTCCAGCAGTGGTATAGCACACAGGAATCCCCTCGAGCCTGAGCGTGGTTAGGTGGGCATGATGAGACCTGACCAGAGAAGCTCAAAGCTGTGGGTTCTTCAGCTTGCGCTATGTTTTCTGTGATTCCCACTTTTCTGCCCAGAGTTCACTGGTGTGCTGCTGCTCATGAGTATCAGTGAATTGAGGAAACATTTGATGTGACTAACAGGGCTGTCAGAATAGCTTTATGGTCTCCAAATACCTGAAACTCCACTAGGATGCCTACCAGACTCTCAAATTAAGAAAAAAACAACTTTAGACAACTGAATTTTTGTAGGTAAGAACTTCTCCTGTGGCTACACATGGTGGCAGAGTTTGGAGTTAGATCCCTTTGGGGAGGGCTGCTGCTCTAGATGGAAGAGACCCTACTTTCAGACTGAAAAAGTAGCCGCCTCCCTGCCGCCTCGCTTCCTAAAACACTGAGAAGACAGCCGTAAGCAGCTTTGCATTGCCTGATGGTAGCTGCAACTGACGGTTGTAACACTCCCCTCCGAGTACTGTGATCCTCTATTCATTCCTGGATACTTTTAAATTGAGTAATTTTACACTGATCTATCTTACACCTGTGTGCACAGAGAGGATGTGATTGCTGAGAAGATACCAGCAAAGCTTTCTTGTTCCAGTGGCTGTACATCCAGGCCACTGGATTTTTAAGAGTGCGGCAACACGCAGCATTGATGCCCTTTGTCTGGACCTGGGCAGAAAGTGCACCTTCCTGTTCTAGATGTATCGTCAGTCACAGGTGGCCACGGAGACAGAGAAGTGTCAGAGTGTCTGGGATCTCCTGAGCAATGACATGAAACATTTCCTTCCACAGACTCTGTTTCAACGCTGTGAGAAGCTCAGGCCGCTGCTTTTCCGCCTCGCCAGTGAGACAGTCGATGATGATGAGGCTCTAGGTAAGGGCCAATGCTGTCCTTGGGTCTCTTTGTGGCTAAGTTTTTCTGCCTTTCCTTTGATGAGTGGGGTATGCCCTTCATCTGAGAGGGGGAATGCTTGGGGACGTGCTACCCTGCTGGCAAAGCTTTCCGCTTGCGCCTTCAAACCATGCCCATGGGAAGTGGCATCAGTCTCCTCCCACTTCTCCCCATGGAAGCGATTAATTTTCACTTGGAGACTCAGTTTCTTCCAGCTGAGGTGGTTTTCAGAGTTTCTGGAGTTCCAATGTTCAGAGAACCGAAGGCTTTTGAGGTCTTTTCTCTCCAGCGACTGAAGCTCTCCCTGTCTATCAATACAGAGGGAGAACATTTTTTTTAATTTCTTAAATAATACACTGAGAAGGATCTTATGAGCAGAATCTTTGAATTCCACAGTTGAGAAAGCTAGCCCTTCCCAAAGGATTGCATTTCACAGTCTTGACCATATGCCTTGAAAACCTGACTGAAGCGATGCCTCGCTGAATAGACATCCTAAACAGCAACCATAGGAGCTCAGCTGTGCCTCAAACATTTTGTTCATACCCATGAATGCCAGGGTTTTTCAGCTGGGGAGAGCTGGATTATAGACTCAAGTACACTCAGAAAACTTGCAGAGAACAACAAGTGCATAAGAGATGGCAGGAACTGTAAATACTTCAGAGATAGGATCAGATTTCAGTGATCTTGATAAATGAGAGAGGCCTGAAATCAGCAGATGTATGTGCAAAATGCTGCACTTCAGAAAATGGAATGAAAGACTAGCCAGGATCGTTAAGGCAGATTGTCCCACTAGATTTTGCTCCAGGCAGGTCCTTAGATGCACTGTACCTTTCCTAAGAGCAGTTTGGAGAGTGCTGTGGGACCGACCCCCGTGTTAGAACATTAATATGCTGCTTCTTCTCTTGTTTCCCAGCTGAGATACTGCAGGCCAACGACAAGCTCACGCAGGTGCTCGGACAGTACAGGCAGGTTGTAGCCAGCCATGAAAATGGTGGTGGAGGAGATTCAGCTACCAGCTCCGCTGATGCACCAGGTAAAGAGCATCCTGCAGCGTTCCACGACAGCTCTACTGCATGTCATGTACGAGTGGAGTTTGGAAGGGGAGAGTGGAGCTTCTCAGAGAACAAACGTGCAGAAAATCCTGTAACACAGGAAAACTGTTAAGTAACCATCATTTTCTTTTACATATGGTTGATAGAAAATATTCCCGAAGTTCTTCACCCACAAGTCCTTTCAGGCACGCCTGTACCCATAAATACACTGTTCCTTTCAGGAGGTTTCTCTTTAACTCTTCCCACTGTTTCCAAAGCATGCCGGGCAGCCCCAAGGCGCATGAAGAGCTATACGCTGATTGACTTCTCCGAACTGGAGGCGACATCCCAGTCTCCTACTGACCAATTTGCAAACAGAACCACTGCCTCCCGCCACGGCAGAACAACCTCTACCTGTCTGCTGGACGAGGAGTTTAAGTCATTAGGTTTGTATATGCACTTCAGTACAGTGTTACCCTTGTTACTGGGGTTCGTGGCATTTAATAAAGATAGAACTTTGATGTTAATGTTGGTCCTAAGAGAAAGTAGACTCTTTCAGCCAGAGTCATAAGTTTTCAAGAATGTCGTTTCTTTAATGGTGTTAAGACTGTAGTCAGACTGCCGTTGGACAACAAAGGAAGAACATATGGAAAATCCTTGTTTTCTGTAATTGACCGGTAGCATTTCGGCATCTTTCTTAGGTCTCAGCAACTCTCCTGTTGTACAGAAACCACCACCTGATTTTGGCTTAGCAGAGGTGAGTGACCCTCAGATATCTATGTTAGTCCGTAAGGTATGAAGGACAAAAATCAGACAGGAATCTTCATCTCTCAGCTTTCTCTGGCAGCCTTTTTTAATGCCACTCTATTCTGAAGGGAAAATGGAATCCTCATGCTTCTGCAGTGAATTTCTCAGTTGCAGTTTGCAACCAAATTACTCATATTTATTTTTACTTTAAGTAGTGCTATTAAAAATGAGATTCTTCTCAGTGAAACAGGTCTGAGTTTTGCCGATGTTCTCTAGCATGAACCAGAAGTGCCTTATTTTTCAGTCTGCTGTACATAATGGATGTAGTGAGATCGTAAGTGCTGTTCAAACACTGGGAGGCTGGGAAGACGGCTGTTCAGAGAAGAATGCCTTTGAGGGCCTGGCTGATCAGCTCTCTCCGCCATCCAGGACCAAGACGTTATCTTTGTAAGCAAGCTCTGCATAATACAGTCTGACTCTGGAGATGAGGAATACTGTTTTACAGCAGTGAGGTTTAGGAAAACCTTTCAGCTGCACCTGGTTAGTGATGGCAAGCTATCCATCCACGCATTGGCTCTTAAGCAGCTGTTATGCACCTGGTAATTGCACTTTGTAACTGCACACTAGGACCTTGAAAGGGTCAGGAACTTGGGGAGACAAATCCCATGGCTTTTTAACAAGGTGATCTTGAGCTAAAGGAACAAAAACCTTACATCCAGGTCTTTTTATAATAACCTGTGACTCAAAAACTACTTTCCCCAGCTTTCTTCAGGCATTCAGTGGAAGCCTAACAGTTCATGAGCCAAATTAATCATCCACAGATCTTCAGAGCAGGCGACCTTTACGATAGCAGGCTTACCCAGTCTGCTATAATACAGGCCAGCTTCCTGCACTGTTTTTGAGCTAGAACTTATTTTAATCTCACTGACTAGAGCTCCAGAGACTGTGCATGGGGAGAGTAGGCTTCCAAAGCCCTGAAACAGTTTCACGTTAGTAACAGAAATCAAAGGGAGTGCTGAAACAGCAGCTTCTTCCATATAAAATAGACAGTTTTTTTAATTTCTCAAGAACTCTGAGAGTATAAGCTTGTACTTTCTTTCTACCGAAAATCAGTGGGGGATTGGGAACACAAGATGGACACAGCAGAAGATGGTATATACCATGCAGTCTCCCCAGTTAATACAAGCTTTCTACATGCTTTTCTTTCCAGGGATTTATCACCAATGAAATTGCCCTTTCCAGATCTTCCAAATAGCTCAATGGCAAATACTTCATTCTCCAGCCTAGGCCATGAGCTGAAGCCTGCTGCCTCTTTGCATCCAGCTTCCCATGAGGCTTCTCTAGAAAACCTTTTTGTCCCTTTAATTTCAATTACACCGAGTAAGTGCAATGATTTCTGTGCCCCAGCTCTGCTTACTAGAGGCTTATTAGAGCTCTTCTATAATTTTTTTGCAGGGGAGGAAGCCAAAGTAGCTTCATGCTGTGGGGGTTGGCTGGAGAAAAGTAATGACTGTTCTACGAAGGACTTGATATATCTGAGAATTTGAGCAAAGGCTAGGGATTGCACTTGTTGGGAGTTTCCTGCCCTGGCTAACCTTTGTGGTGTGCTTCTAACCTGCCTGCCCTTAGCACCTTTAATCAGGCTTCAAACAGTATTTTTCCAGAGGTTTAAAAGGTACCTATGGGTGGGAGTTGCCCTGCTTCCTAAAGCAGAGCTGTTCTTTCCACCTCTGCTTTTCGATTCAACGCTGAATGACTCGGCCCCGCAACCACTTCACAGAGTGTCACCCCGAGTGCGCGGCACCCCAGTGTACCCCATGCAGGGCATGTCCTGTTAAGAGGACTGCAGCACCTTTTGGAAGAGGATAGGTGCAAAGAGATTCTGACCTGCTTGTCTTCTGACTTCGGTCTCTCAAGTGAAGGATTTATCAGGTTTTGGAAGGGCTGGATGGGGATAGTCATGTGTTGATTTGTCAGGCAACGGTGATAAAGGGCTAAGTCTGGTGTGTGCCAGGGAGTTACATTTTGCTTTTCCCATTATTTCTCTTCTGGATTCATGCTCGACATCTCTAGCTGGCTGTTGAAGTCTGGGCTGCTAAATCTCTAATTTAGACATTCAGATTCCTTTCTCTGCCTTAGAGGTGAAATGTGAAGCACAGGCAGGTGCTGTGTGCTGCTTGGGCTGTGAGTTTGCTGGAGGAAGTAAAAGTGTGTATATTTCCTTTTTGCTGTTCCTTACCCTGTCTTCACTGTTCTACCCTCAGAACAGCGGGGAATCCATGCTTCGTTTCTGATTCTCCTTTTGTCTCCGGCAGGCAGTATCTGTCCACTTACTGTGTATGACAGGAATGGTTTCAAGGCCATGCTCCACTTCTCCAGTGACCCAGCTCCTGGCCGACCAGATGTGCTGGTGATGGTTCTTTCCATGCTGAGCACATCAGCCCAGCCAATTAAGGACATAGCGTTCCAGGCTGCAGTCCCAAAGGTGAGAAGCCTGTGATGAGTAGCAGAGAGTGGGACTACTCAGAAAAGTCCTGAGAAGGTTCACCATTTCTTGCCTAGGATTTGCCTTGCTGATTGGAAATTGCATGGCTCGCTCTCTGTGAATGGTGAACTTGCTGTATGGTGGTGGCTGTGGCCCCAGTGCCTGTTCCAGAGCATAACCCGGGCCTTGAGACAACTAGACGAGCCTCCAGACACGCTGCTTTAGCCTCCTGGTTAAGGCACTTGTTCTGCCTGTGTACGTGCAGTGTAGAATTGTCTACTTAGGAGTATCTGCCTTTAGGTGGAGGCTGTGCAAAGGCATGCTTTTCATTCAGCGACAAAACCTGGCTGATGTATCTTTAACGAGGGCTGTGGCTTGTTAATACTCCCAGCCCTTTTTCAGTGTGGACCAAAAAGCATTCCCTTTTTTTTCTCTTTCAGACCATGAAAATAAAGTTACAGCCAGCTTCTGGCTCTGAGCTGCCTGCCTTCAGCCCTATTCTCCCCCCTGCGGTGGTATCCCAGGTCCTGCTGCTCGCCAATCCGCACAAGGTACGTGTGGTGGTTGAGTCTGCAGGTGGAGCACACAGAGTGTCACTGTGCGGGGTGGGGTATTTGTGTGAAAGACAGGGAGAGGATTATTAGAGGGGAGATGTAGGGGACAGACAGAGCAGTCTGGGCTGTGGTGGGAAGACATTTTTCCCACTGGAACAGCTTTGCAGAGCTATAATCT
This sequence comes from Phalacrocorax aristotelis, assembly GCF_949628215.1. Taxonomy (NCBI): domain Eukaryota; kingdom Metazoa; phylum Chordata; class Aves; order Suliformes; family Phalacrocoracidae; genus Phalacrocorax; species Phalacrocorax aristotelis. Next base: position 859,370 of record NC_134285.1, on the reverse strand, counting down.
AAAGAATCAAATGGGCAGTAGCTGCAGGGGCCTGTACAACTCTGCTTCAGTCTATCTGCAGTGATGGCTCCTGGTGTAGACGTTGTGCAGATGTTTGCAACTGATGGAACACGAGGCCACCCAAGGCACAAGCGATGGGTGGCGGTTCTGCCGCACTGATGAATAATTATCTGACCGAAGATTGGTGTAAGGAATCCTCTGTCACTGAGAAGGCTGGCCAGACCTGGATTGCCAAGCACGCCCTTGGGTGGCTTGCACAGCTCTCCCAGTTGCTCCCCACGTATTTTATGAGGATCCAGGTCTTTTTCCATGCAAGAGGTTCTGCATGGCTGAAGCGTTACTGTCCTCTTTCACAGGGTGATTCACTGCAGCAAGGCTGCCAGGGGTGAGGCTGAAGGGGACAGAGGAATCTGCAACGGTGACATGCCCCTCTCTGTTCCTTTCTCTTGCAGGATCCCATCCGACTGAGGTACAAACTAGCGTTCATGCAAGGTGCGCAGCCCTTCACCGAGGTGGGAGAGGTGACTGGCTTCCCAGAAGCAGAGCTCTGGGGCAGGAGCTGAAGTTCAGCAGGCCTGGACATTGCCGTGTTGCCTTAGTGGTGGATGGGAGGGACTGTGTGCCAGCAAGGCCGCCTGGACTCCGTAATGGCTGCTTTCCTTGGGATCCACCATCTCCTTCTTCATTTCGGTTTCTGCGCAGCTGTCTGGCAGGAGGAGCACAAGCTGGCTGCTTCTGCCACAGCCTTTTTCTGTAGCTGATGCTGCTTTACAGGAGGCTGCTGTAGAGCCCGGGAGCCTTAACGCTTCTTCCATACAAGTGTTTCCTGCTGCTTTCTGGACCAATTTTCTCTCTTCCCCATTAATTTTTTTTTATCCCCAATTAAAAACAAAAGCAAACCTCTACCATCCCTCAGCCCTTGTGGCACACTGCTTGCAGCCGGGTCAGGGACCCACCGCCCTGTTTTCACTGGGGTCTGTGTGCAGGCAGGGACACGAGGAACGGTGAGCGTTGGGCTCTCTGGACTCCGGTGGACGTGGTTTGTAGGGGGGGTGCAAATCGGGAGGCAGAAGACTAAATAGGGGAGGGCTTTGGGGCCGGCCTGGGAGGGCGGCCGGGGACCCCCTGCCCGTCTGTCCCTGGGCCCGGCGGCTCGTCGGGCACGGCGCTCCCGGCGTGCCTTGGGGTTCTCCTCAGCGCGGCCGCTTCTCGCACACGGGCCGAACGGCCGCGGCTGCCCCGAGGCCTCGCTCGCCGCGCCGCTCCGTTACACACCCCCGCGCTGCCGCCGGCGGCGGGGAGGAGGAGGAGGAGGAGGAGGAGGAGGGCGGCTGGTGCGCGTTGCTGCGCGCTATGACGGGACCCAGTGGAGACGCGGGGAGGGCAGCAGGCGGCTGCCCGGGCGGAGCGGGGGCTGGGGGGCCCGGCCCCGGTCCCCCGCCGTTAGCTCGGTGCTGGCTCGCCCCGCGGCGGCACCGCCCGCTCGTTTCTGTCCACAGACCCCGCTGAGGGTCGCCTTTAAGAGCCGGTGTCCGGCGTGCGGCGGCCAGGCCGGCTCCGGGGCCTCTGTCGCGCGGGGGCGGCCGAGCGTCCCGCCGCCCCGTTCCGGCCCCGCCCCGGCTACGGTGGCCGCCAGGCGTACGGTGGCCGTCGGGGGCCCGGCGGGGCGCTTCCCGGTGCGCTGCGCGGCCGCCGCTGTGTCCGCCTGCCCCCGCGGCTCCCCGGCGATGGATTTCTCCAGGTTCCTGTCGGATGACTTCGAGGTGAAGAGCTGGGTGAACGCGGCCTTCCGGGCCGTGCAGCAGGAGGCCCCCGGCAAGGTGGACGCTCACGCCGCCACGCTGGTGATGAAGCTGCAGCTCTTCATCCAGGAGGTCAACAACGCGGTGGAAGGTGCGGCGGCGCCCCTCGGCGGCTCCTCACCCCGCGGGGCCCGGTTCGGGCGCCCGGGCCGGCCTCGCCCCTGTCACCTCCCTGCCCTGGCAGGCCCCTTCTGAACGCTGAGAATCCGCTGCCCCTGCCAGGGGGGCTTCGGTTGGGTGTCGGGGAAAGCCTCCTCGCCCAAAGGGCTGTCAGGCCCCGGGAGAGGCCGCCCGGGGGGCTGGCGGAGCCCCGTCCCTGGCGGCCTTTGGAAGACGCATGGACGTGGCGCTCGGCCGTGGTGTGGCGGCGGGCTTGGCAGTGCCGGGTTAGCGCTGGACTCGATCTTAAGGGTCCTTTCCCACCTAAGCGATTCCATGATAAAATACAGGTTTACATTTTAAATATATAACTAAAATTTTGCTGTTTGGTGCTTTGCTTTGTTGTTTGGGTTGAAATATTGAAGGCTATGTAAGATCACTGAATAACTCCCTCTCTCCTGCAAGGGCGCTCAGGCCCTCCTCGCTGTACTGCTTGGTGTTTCTGCAGAGACGAGCCACCAGGCTCTACAGAACATGCCCAGAGTCCTCCGGGAAGTGGAAGTCTTGAAACAGGAGGCAACATTCCTGAAGGAGCAAATGATCCTCGTTAAAGAAGATATCAAGAAATTTGAAGAAGACACAGCCCAGTCAATGCAGGTGGGTTCTCGCCTTACCTAGTGTTTATCTGCAGCTTGTGGAATTCTGAAGTTTCCAGACTTGTTTGCGTTAAACTATCTTAGAATCATAGAATCATAGAATCGTTAAGGTTGGAAAAGACCCTTAAGATCATCGAGTCCAACGGCTAACCTATCGCTGCCAAGTCCACCACTAAACTTGTGAGTTTAGCTCTTGTGAGCTCAACAGAGGCAAAACTACTTCTTTTGATGTTAATAGCAGAAAGGTGGGTGTGACACAGAGCAGTGCAGTCTGCCTTTCCTGAGGAACAGCTGATCGTGTCTCTGCTCAGACAGAGCTACCTGACTGGGGACACCGGTCTCTGCCCAGGATTCTGCCTGTTGTTGGCTGGGGTGCGTAGCAGTTTTCAGGCAAAGCAGATGCTAAAAGTACAAATCCAGAATTAAAACTAACCTTTTGTTTTTTGGAAGTTGATTTAGCATCTCTAGCTCTTCCAGCCAACTCCTTCCTCCTTGTAACGGGCATGATCTTTTCACACTTTTTTTTTAAATCCAAGCCAAAAATAGCACCCATAACATAAGTATCTATGGCAGTTGTCTTTTGTTTCAATGGGCAACATATATATTTTGTTGTTGTTGTTGTTGTTTTTTTATTCAGGTCCTGGTAGAGATTGACCGAGTGAAATCTAGAATGCAGTTGGCTGCTGAGTCACTTCAGGAAGCAGACAAATGGAGCACATTAAGTGCAGACATTGAAGAGACTCTTAAAACACAGGTAGATACCCCGTTATTCTTTTTGGTCTTTGTGCTTTCAGATTTCCAGGGAAACTGCGTCTAAAAGCGGGTCTTGAAGTGACTTTAAAACACGTACCTGTTTGTAAAACGTCATTACGAAACAGGTATTAATGCTTTCCAAGGTTGTGCTCGGTAACAGGGTTGCCTTTCTCTGGTGGCAGGATGTGTCTGTGATTTCGGCCAAACTGACAAGTATGCAGAGCAGCCTGGCTATGCTTGTGGATACGCCGGATTACTCCGAGAAGTGTGTGCATCTTGAGGCTCTGAAGAACCGACTAGAGGCCATGGCCAGCCCTCAGATTGTTGCTGCTTTTAACTCCCAGTCTGTAGGTCAGTAAGGCTCGGTGTCGCTATTAGTGTAGAGTTTCTTGTCTTTAAAAAGTAAAACGTTGTTTGGGTGGGGAGTTTATGTCCTGAAGGCTGCGGGTGCTGGGTTATGTGCTTTTTCTGGTGGAGCTAGATGCCGTGGTATGTTATGTGCTCTGCAGCTGCCTGCAGCCCAGTGCATCTTTGATTTTCCTACAGTCTGGCGTACGTGTGGCTACTATAGGAAATCAGGAGAATGTGAGCTGGTTTTATAGGCCATGTAGGTGTGTGAAATGGAGGTGCTGAGGCCGGGCGGCCCTGCTGTCATAGCTTAGTTGTGCCATGGATGCTCTCCAAGTGGGAAGCGCCGCTCAAGTAAGCAGAAGGCCTCTGGTTTTGCATTATCATAGTGCTACTGGGTGTTTCTGTTACTGCTTGGTGCTGTAATCAAGACGGGAATTTGTTTGGAAACATTCTGACTCCTTGCTACTTTGTAAAAGCCGTTTTATAAGCTGTCCTTTAGAAAATTTGACTTTTTGGACCGTTCTTTGTGCTCGTCCTTCCCTCTCCTACTGTCACAGCGCTTTTGAAAAATACTTGTTCTGGTTGTTGCCTCTCACCTACGTGCACCTCGAGGTCCCAGCGAGGCTCTGGGGCCGTGGTGCTTTGGCTGCACAGCGCTCTGTGGAGTTCGTGTCTGCGTAAAGGCAAGGCGCAGCAGTGCGTGACTGCAGGCAGCTGGAGGGAGCACAGGAGGAAGGAAGCTCTGTGTGCTGGACTTCTAACAAATGTGTTTAATCCTTTGCAGAGATCTCTCTCCTCTCTCTCCTGTTCCTCTTCTGTCTTGTCTTCTTTGTACAGCCTCTTCTTGTCTTGGACTGTGCTCATCACCTTCACAGTAGGTCCCACGCCTTTTTTCTGCTGTGCATTACCGTTTACAGACAAATTCAAGACAAAGGATGATGTTTTGGAATATTTTCTCTGCCTAGGATGAAAGTAAATTGAATATTCATATGCTCTGTGAGTTCTCCACCAAAGAAAACATATAGGTCCAAGAAAGCTGCTGGAAGCAGGTCTGCTGGCACGAGGTCCTTTGCATGGGCGTACTGTTCAGAACAACTCACTTCAAGCACTGTTTGCCTTCTCTTTCAAAATCTGTTCTGGGCATGTGGAGATACGAGCTTCTTTTCCCATTGAAGAGAGTTTCACTGTTTACTGTGAAGTCATGCATTTTCCCTGAAGTCCAGCTCCTATAAATGTAATACAAGTCTGTAAACATCCCCAGAGAGTCTGTATGCTGTGACTTCCACAGATGAAGAGCACTGCAAGTTACTTAGTGTTCTAGTTTATCTGCCTTCTGGGTCCTGTTTGAAAAACGAGGTCTCGTTACTAATTCCTCTAACCCCAGATGTATTCTGTGGACACAGCCATGGCCAGCCCCTGTACAGTACAGAACAGTCTTTTGAGGAACGTGGATTTCAAAGCCCTGTGTAAGAGCTAACTGTGCTGTTAGTCTCAAGGCAGCTGGCTTAGGTATCAGTTTGAGAAGTGATGAAAGCAAAGCTGAGGACTTTGTGAGGTATGTTCTAGCTTTGTAGATAGCAGCTCATTTCTGGAAAATAATTATTTCTTTCTAGGAAATGCTCTGGCTTTATCTGTCTTTAATACTAGATAAATTTTACTTCTTAAGCAGCAAATGGCAGAAGTTAAATTCATCTTGTGTCTGCTACCTGTTCTTGTCTGAGCGTGGGTTTTAGGCGGCTTTGCTCCTATTGGAGAAAATAAGCAAAAGAAGGTGCAAGTGTGTCTTTCTGTATAGGCCATTGTGCACACTCCTGTAAAAGAAGAATTCTCTCGCTCAGACTAACGCCTCTCCTTCAGCTTTGAGACTGACTGTTAACTGCCTATTGTTTTGTTTTGTTTAGATCAGGCAAAAACGTTTGTTAAAGTCTTCACCGAAATTGATCGGATGCCCCAGCTTCTTGCTTATTATTATAAATGTCACAAGGTAAGTCTTTTGATAATATTTTAATTCGGAGGAATAAAAATTCGAGTTCTTGCTTGGCTAGGGCTGTAGGGGGAGCTGCTACATCGTGTATTTTACCTTTCCTGTTTGAAGGAGGATGGAACCGGTTCTTTTCCATGTTTCGTTCTCTGACTTCTCTTTCTGGCTCTTAACGGCTTTGGCTACTCCCCATGTTTCACGAGTAATTCTCCATTCAGGGCTTTGTGTTCCTTCCTGCAACAGATATAGGGTATGTGTGTTCTGCTTGAGTTCTCTGAGACTTATATTTCTGCTTTGCTGCTTTTGGATGTGGCTTTGTCAGCAATAACTTTATTGCTGCAACTTGCCAGCTGCTGACTTCTGTAAACTCTTTTCAGGTAAGATTAAAAGCTGGAATTCCAGGCAGTTCTGTAGCCATAACCCGATCCTCAAATTTCTCTCATGACTGTGACTTTTGAGGATTAAGTTCAAGGCTAGGGCTTGCCAAGTATTTAAACTATTATCTGGGGGTATCAGTTACGGTCTCATTTTATGAGTAAAATACCAATGTTAATTAAGTCTTTGAATCAACTAAGAAGCCTCTGGCTTCATGCTGGAAGTCTTTTCCTTCTGTGGTGCTGAACTATAGCAAAATGTTAGTTGAAATCTGGAGAGAGGAGTCAGAGTGGGCATTGTATTTTAGCAGAAGCGCTTTCCATGGGAAGTTCTTGGCTTGAAACAACAAAAGCTGGATCTGTGGACTGTCAGTTCTCCTCTTAGAATGGTTCTTATTGCCCCTGCAGGTGCAGCTGGTGGGCGTGTGGCAGGATCTTTGCCAAAGTGACTTAAGCTTAAACCGCCAGTTGACTGAACTGTACGACACACTCCTTGGGACCTGGCACTCACAACTTCAGTGGACAACACAGGTGCAGTGACTGCTTAATATTGGTGCAGCGGAGGGGAGAGGATGAGGCTGAGCACGCTCTCTTAATTCTCATAAAGCTCTGAATAGTTCATCGGTGCTCACTCTTTGAGTTACACTCCGTGCCTTATCAAAGCAAGGCAGGGCCTCAACCTTCCTTCTGCTTCTTGTCCAGCTCTCGCAGACAAGATTTGATTTCTGCTGTTCTACCGACAGCAAGGTTGCTGTGTTATTGACATTAAAGCTGTTCTATCACTTTCATCTGTATCTTAAGTTAAATCTAATTTGATGGTGTTGCAAATGTGTTCTGTTGCAAGACATTTGAAATGCCTGAATTGCTTTATCGCTTGGCCTGGAGGAGGCCCCCAAGGTCATATTGGACCGATTCTTGTCACCCAGTGTAAGATATCTGAGGGTTTCTGCTGTCACCCACTGGAGCCTGTGCACTTGTTTTTCCTGCCAAGAATGATGTAGGATCCAAAAAAGTTATTGTCCTTTAGTGAAATGAAGAAAGATAAGTTCGTATTGTTGAGCCTGTGAGAGTTTTTCATCCGTGAAGGGTAAGAGATTTTTATCTTCATGTCATGAAGCCCGGCGCGAGTGCTGGGCCTGAACTGCAGAGGAGCTCAGTGTTTCCTTGAAATGTGTTTTTTCTGCCTAATGATTCGATGTGAATTACAGGTCAGAGGTCAGCTTACATTTTAGCAGATACTCTTTGAACTGGGGATTGTGAGAGAGAAATGGCACGTGGGACAAAGCTCGTGTCACTTAATCTCTTGTGTTGCTTCTGCTTTCTGAAGAATTCTTGGACCTTTTTTTATGGTATTCGGTATCCATGGTGACCTTGTTGCAGGAGGCTCGTGGTGATCCCAGCTTTCAAAGCAAATGAGAGAGAATAGCTGACAAAAACATCACAATAAAAGGCTGTAATGCATTTTGTGCTAATGGAGCTGAGGGTGGTGCATGTAAATAAAAGTTCTCAGCTGATTACAGTCTTTCTAGCCTTTCCAGTACTGACTTCTGCCTATCCGACCAGTAATTTGGCTCATGACATAGTACTATTTCTTCACATTTTACCCATATATGTGTTGTTTTTCCAACACACCTGTGTAAACTGAGTGCTCTGTTTTCAAGTGCCCTTTTCTGCCAGGTGGTTTTCCAAATTACTCTAGTGCCTGTGCTCTGCTGAGTTCAGTTTTTTGACCTATACCTGTCTTCTGGGTTCTTGGTTGCTGTATTCAAAGCACAGTTTCAACAGTAAAATATGTATTGAGCTAGGCTTTTGTAATCAGGCTGTCCTTTATGCTAGGTCAGCGAGGTTTTTGCAGTATTAGCAGACCTCTTTTGTTTTGTTTCTGTTTTTACCCCTTCTAAGGTTTTTCAAATTTGTTTTTTTCCCTTTTGGTTGGGAGCTCATGTCATCTGAGGGATTTGTGATCTGTTAGCGCACAAAATGTCATCTTCTCGATCTGTGTGTCCCTGTCTCTGACCAATAAGTAATTCTATGTTAATACTTTATTAGAAAGAAGCACACACCCCACAGAGTTTTCTGTGCTGGGCGTCAAGAAGTCCAGGTCTGGCTGCTGCTTTCTCTGCCAACTCTTTACTCCCTGGTCATGGCCGCCTGCCTCTCTGCTGACAGCATTTGTGAACGTGATTGTTCTGCCTCTTCTGTCCCTCTGTTTCAGGAGCCCAGGTCGCTGTGGCAAGGCAGAAGGGACGCTACAGTGGGCATGGTTGCCCCTGGGAAGTGGTGCTGCTTCAGCCAGCAGGGCAGCAGCACATGTTCAGGAGGGCTGAAGAAGGTATCAGCCCCTGGCTAGACAGGACCTGCTCAGTTTGGAGTGGGACAGCCTCTCTGTGCTGAGGCAGTGGCATGTGGTTTGTATGTTGTGGGGCTCTCCCTGGAAGCTGCCTGCTGCTGTCTGCTGCCTGTCGTGTTCCTCTGAGATAACGTGCTTTTGCTAATAGCTTTTCTGTTACCACAGGTTTTCAAGAACCCCCATGAAATTGTGACTGTGTTGTTGATTCAAACTCTGGGAGCGTTGGTGCCTTCCATCCCTGTCTGCCTCGGCACTGCCATGGAGAGAACGGGCCAAGAAACCAAGCTGACTAAGCTGCTGGAGCTCTATGATGCCACCACCCACTTCGCAAAAGGGCTGGAAGTCGCAATGCTGCCAAACCTGAGTGAGGCTTTAGCACTGAATTTTGTCATTCTGTTCCATTGACTCCTTTGTAAAGTTCCATGGTGGGATTTTTAGTTTTACATGGGAGGAGGGATTATATCTTCTACAGCATTGACTAGTTCCATGGTATTTGCACCTGTGCCTGTGTGTGTATCTTACACCAAAGATGTTGACACAATACTGAAGGAGTTTACTGAAGCAGACCTGTTCTAAGCATGCTTGTTGTCTTGGGTAAATAATATTAAGCACTTTTCCTTTTACAAGCATTAGCATTTCTTCTAACGGATGAGGAAATGTCACTAGGGAAGCTGTCTGTGAAACGTGTTGCGAAAGATCTCAAAGCATAGAATTCAAGGAGTTTCCTGGAATTAAGTCACACCTTACTGAACAAGAGAAAACCTGCATCCATCGGGTTCTTAATTTTTATTTTGTAGTTTTTCTGTTGCTACTGGCTTATGTTTGAATCAAGTGAAAATGCAGGGTGAAATATTATTTCTGAACCGTTGGTAGTTTATTCCCTAGCAGCATCCTCAGAGTTTGATTCCAAATCTAACCTGTGCATTCCTTACCCTGTGTTTGTCATCTCGTTTTGGTCATGACTTGATGAATAGTTCCTGCAAACCGCAAAGTAGTGAGGTGCCGTGTTTACACAGGTTTATGCCTGACTTGAACTCTTGGCTATTTATAGTCCTTTATTAATTTGGTAGGGCCCTTTCAAAGACTGGGTATGGGAAAATCCTACATTAAAGCTAGTTGGAGCATTCCTAGTGCTGTGCTTCCTGTGTTTGGTTCCTCATAACATTGTCTTGAGCTATTTAAACCCAGGTTCTTACTTGATCATGTAAGTTATGTGATTACTGGGCAATTTCAGGGAGTATGACTGTAATTGTGTCTGGTTCTGTTGTTTTTGTGATTGCATACTCTTGTCAGTCATTTTCTGTCTTTGGCTTAGCTTGATTTCTGGTTTGTAATAGAAATTATTAAAAAGGACTTGGAAAAATGGTGTCAAATTCTAGAAGATGATGGAATAGGAAGACAGCTGCTGAACTGTTTTCCGAGTGTGTTACAAAAAACCAAAATTCTTTATTTCCCTCTCCTTTGCTGTGGGTTAAGATGTTTGGGAAGAGAATCTCAAGAATGGCAAGGCCAGGTGAGTCAGCGGAACAGGGTCAGACCAGTTCCTATGTCCATGTATGTGAGGGAAGGGTTCGGTCATGATTCATGGGATGATTCAGGTTGGAAGGGACCTCAGGAGATGATCGAGTCCAACCTCCTGCTCCAAGCACGGTCCGCTATGAGTTCAGTCCATGTTACTCAGGGTATTGTCCAGACCAATCTTGAAAACGTCCAAGCGTGGAGATAGCACAGGCTTTGGGCAACCTGCTCCATTGCTTGTCTGTCCTTAGGGTGTAAAAGCTTTTTCTTATATCCACGGTTCAAAATAGTTCTGGTTTGCCTAACTCAAACTAGCAGCAAAACCTCACGATAACAGCTAGTGCCCAGTTCTGATTTGAGAAATAACTCATACTTGGTTTTGTTCGGGTTTGCAGCTCCCTGCCCAACAGAGTGGCACTGAAACGCTGAGTTCATGGTTCATGTTGATGAACACCATGAAGTAGTAGTGCTATGTGAATTGGGTTAGCGTCAATTATTTTAAGTATGAACCCAGCTTTCTGATAAATGAGGATTGCCCCTGTTTTAAGTTGTGGGAGTAACGTGTTTCACTTCTCAGATGGTGTCAATACCTTCCTTCTACTGTAGGTTGGAACGTTTCATAGATTTTTGTCACCCAGGCTGTTTTGGAACAGTGAGTGGTAATTTTCTTGAGGCACTTGTTGAGGTAGAACATCTTGGCTTTAGGAAGCAGGTAGAGATAATAACCTTGTTTCTAAAAAAAAAAAAAAAAAGGAAAAAAAAAACCAACCCCAAACTGTGTAGTTGAGACTTAAAGCTGTTGGGCAACATTCCAAGCCTGTGTAGGCAGCATGCTCTAATTGAAGAACTACTGCATGTGGCTTGAAACAGGGTTTTTAGTAGCATGTTGATCTATTTGTAGACTAAACATCTGATTCTTTGTAGAGGAGCAGAACCTGGTAAAAGTGATGGAACTGGTGGAAGCGGTGTATGGTCCATACAAGCCCTATCAACTTGAGTATGGAGACCTGGAAGAAGAAAATCTCCTCATTCAGATCAGCGCAGTGCCCTTGGTAACGCAGCAGTCTCTGTTCAGCTACGCAGGGAGAGGCTTGAAGCCTCTCCTAAATACAAGGGTCTTTGCCATAGTTATTGCTCTCTTTCCTCCTGTAATTTTTTGGTAATATTTCCTGTTTGCAGTATGTTTTTGTACTGCTAAGTAAATCTTGTTTAAGAAATAACGTTAATTTCAGCAGCACTGTCAGGTTGAAGGTAACTCATTTCTTCACCCAATAACTGGCATTGTGTGGCTCTGCTGGAGAAAAACTTCACCAAAATACTACTGTCAACCAAGAGCCTGCTTCAGGCTCAATGGATTTATTAAGAAGACGGTCTGGGGGAGTAAGGACCTTTTTGTGGAAGATTCTATTGTTGCTGAACTGTTTTTCCTTGAAGACCTGGTAAGCACAGGATTTGGCAGCCTGACTTTTATTATCAGTCACTGTGCAGGAGGGTGGAAGCAGCCAGCATTATTGTCCCGTAAGTGGGTCACAAGATTGGAGGTTACTGAGAGAATGATGTGTTACACAAGGTGTCTTTTCTTTAACGCCTGGACACTCAAAGAAGAGTCAGGCTTAACGTTCTTCTTGTTGTTACCGTTTAGGAGCATTGGGAAGTAATTGACTGTGTCCAGGAGCTGAACCATTCAGTCAACAAACTCTTCAGTCTGGCTTCGGGAGCCATCAACAACTGCGTTAAGCTCACTGACGGACTGGGAGTGTGTGGGCTCCTCAAGGCCCTGAAAGCCCTGTTCACAAAGTAAGGTGCTTTTAGTTACACTGCTGCATTTACCCTAAGGGAGTAGCAAGTGTTCAGTTTGTGGCCAAGGACTTTGCAGTTTAAGAAAAATGGCTGAGAGCAGAGAATATCTATAACCATACTACGAATCATCTGATATCCCCTTCTACCACTTCATTCAGGCAGTGACTCCTCCTTAGGGGAGAAATGGAAGCTTTTTGTGGCTAAATGGAAGACTTTCCTTAGCTGCTTTCTGTTCTGGTTGGACTGCATTTTCATTTTTAATAAATACTTTTGAAGGGAAAAATATTTCCTAAAACAGAGTGAGACAAAGACAAATTAGGCTGATGGAAGTAGAACTCAGGGAGGAAATGTAAACTTACTGGGACAAGTGACCCCGCCTTCAGAATCCACCTGTAAGTGCAAGCTACCCTAGTGAGTGACGTTCACTATAAGTTCTTGTCTTAAAGTATCAGTGATAGCCTGCTTAGGTCATACTGCAGTAGTGATTACCTCCTTATTCTTTCCTGATATCGAAAGAGCTGCTCACAGTCACACTGTTACCTTGCTGCCCTGTGGGGAAGAGGGAAGAGGAAAGCACACTTCTCTGATATCAGCTTTTTTATAGGCAATTACATAGCAGTCTGCGTGCCTCCACTTTATGGGCATTGTTTCATAGGAAAAAAAAAAAAGGGTGTGTGTGGAAAACAAAATGTTCTCTTTTTTATCCATGTTCTCCTCTGGGGAGTAGCTGAGAAAACAAATTCATGAGATTGTTACCACTGTGTTCCTGGAGTAAGGGCCAAGTGATGTTGGAGTAACAGTAGCCTTATAAACTTTTTCTGGTCTTTCCTAGGAAATGTGATTAGTGTAGTGGCAACAAAAATGTCTTACTCATGCCTTGTCATGGGAGTGGAGAGTTCCTGGTGACACGTATGCAACAAATTGAAGTAGCCACACCGTATCTGTTACTCTGAGTTTCTCCCTGTCTTCTAGCGTAGGCTTGAGTAGGCTGTGGCTGAGGAGTTCTTCCATGTGTTTGGGCCGGAACAACAGCATCTCCTCTGAACCCCTCCTCTTTTAATATTTCTGGTTCTTGTTTGGCCCTTGTAGAGGACTGAATGAGCAAATTGCAGGACACACAGTTATGCTGCTTTCCCACCTACTGTCTTACTCCGGTGCTTATCTCTTCCCCATTTCTCGTTACAGGTATACGTCTGACTTTACAAACACATTGCAGTCTATACGGAAGAAATGTAAACTGGATGATGTCCTATCAGATTCCCTTTTCCAGGAGGACTGGACTGCATTCCAAAACTCTGTCCGGTAAAGGGGATTTTTTTGCCTAGCTCAGAACTGATTTTTGTATCAAAGTTGGAAGGGAGTTACTCGGGGTCAGTTTACACAAGTTCTTAGTGCAGAGTGCAGGGTTATGCCCACTTAGCTGCAGTGCCTCTGGGAGCATTAGTGTCAGTGACTGGGTTTCAGGTTGCTACTGGCACAGTAAGTGCTGTGAGGCTCCCCACCCTGTCTGGAGCAAGACTGCATGTCATATCACTTGAAATATCAGCAGGTCTTAGATTTTTCCCCAGTGACACCGAGCTGGCCTTAGCCATGATGACAAGAAGTAGTGTGTAGATGAGGTTGTTGGGCAAAAAAATACAGTATGTTATGGAGTAGATGCAGAGTTAACAGCCAAATTAACTCTTGACAGATGTGTCCCCTATGGGCTGCGGTTTGGTTATTGTATTTTATGATTGCTTGGAACACGTCTGAGGTGGGTTGTCTTGGGGGGTATATTATCTGCCTCAAATCTCACAACGAATGTTTTTTGTCTTGTTCTTTCCCAGGATAATTACTACCTGTGGTGAGCTCCTTCGTCAGTGTGGAGACTTTGAGCAGCAACTGGCCAACAGGTAAGCATTGCTGAACTTAATTCATGAGCTGTCAACAGAGGTACGAAGTTGAAAGAAAACAAACCCCAAGGTGCTTTCGTTGCGTAGACCATGGAGGGAAAGCAGAGCCACTGTGATTTCCCCCCACTGCCCCTCCCCATCTTCCGAAATGTCAGAGATGGGTCACAGACTGTTGCGCTCAGTCGTGTCCCCTGAGCCAGTCACAAGAATCCCTTTTCTTGGATACCTGGCTGGGCATCAAGCAGGCCACCAGATTGGGGTCAGGAAGGAATTTTCCACCAGATCAAACTGGCAAGATTCTCACCCCCCTTGTGACATGGGACATGAATCATTTGCTGAAATGAATCCAGGTGTGCCTTAACTGATTGATTCCTTGTAACTTGAGGAGCGTCAAGCAGAGGCAGCACGCAGATCTTTTGTTGCTTGTGAGCAGTGCGCCGTTCAGCCCCTTATGTGTTGAAATGCTTTAGTCCGACCTGAGTGCCCGTGCTTTGTACAGGACGCAGGGGCCTGCAGTGCACAGGAGGCTGGGTTTGCTCCATATTTGCTAGACATTCTGTGAGCACACTCCTCTCTTTTTCAACTCAATATTTTTGCAGTGTTTGAGTTGCACAGTAGACGCGAGAGTTGGCTGTAACGTGTCTGCCACCAATGAGTGCTCTCTCTCTTAAAGTAACATAAAGGTTGTGTTGGTCCTTGGACCACATGAGAACAGCAGTGCTGATTTCAGAGGATTTTGCCAGTGACTTTTGTGTACTTGTTTTCAGGATTTTATCCACTGCTGGGAAGTATCTCTCGGACTCCTACAGCCCTTGTAGTTTTTCTGGCTTTCAGGATACTAGTTCTGCAGAAAAGAAGAGCTCTGTAAAGAATCCCTGGCAGGAATACAATTATCTTTTGAAGGAGAATCCGTCTGAGTATGCCAGCCTTATGGAGACACTTTACACTCTAAAGGTAGCTTTGGTGCCTGGGAGAGCCTGCCTCTGTCACAGGATGCTGTTGGGCCCACATTTCATAGATGAGACCTGGATTCCCCCTATAGCCTGATTACTTTTCGTCCTGAGCTGCAGCCTTTTGATGGGCTGTGTTCCAAGTCTCCCACAGAGACACCGGTTGATCTGCTGAGAGATGAAATGTTCAAACCCAGAAAGTCTGGACTCGTTCCATCTCTCCCCAGATCCTGGCTGTGTTTTGTGAACATGCCCTTATCAGCTCAGGTGAGGGAGATTTTGTCACTGAAAGCATTGGGAAGATTGTGTTGGAGCCATCTCGAATTCTGGAGCCCACATACTGCCTTCTCAAGACTTTCTTTGCCACTTACGCTCTGCTGCCATACCCGTTCTGAAAAATAATTCTGCAAGATCATTCATGCATGCATCTGTGAACAGGGTAGAATGACTCTGGTTATCTTCTTGTGGATCTAAGTTATGTTTGCCATCATCAGTCACATGCAGTAACGAAGTCAAGGTTATGAGTTCTGTCTCATTTCCTCAAAACATTTTGATTTCTTTTGCACATAATTTACCTGCAACTTGCGCAGCTCTGCCTTCGTTATATGTTTGACTTTAAACCTTTGCTAATGGTCCAGTTCTGTAAAGCTTTTGCTGAATTGCATGCAAGGAATCAGTTAGTTGTGCCCTTTGAGTGAAAGGCAGTTTTACCATCTTCCCTGCAAGTTTCTCCAGCCTGTACTGGTGCCTGGCATGGCTGGAATGTGATGCTGATTCGTAGTTCTGCATTTCAGGGATCAGTGCTCTGTTTCTGTCTTGAATAACTGGTTGGAATAGGGCATCCCAAAGGAAACAAGCTGTGTCATTGCAGAGGAAAGCTCTTTTGTATTAGGATGGCCTAGTGAAGATCTCTTTAAGAATGTTAATATAGCTTCTTTTGGGTCAGTTTAATGACTTCTGCACATAAACATTTTTTCTGTGCCTGTGTGTGTTAGGAAAAAGGTACGAGTAACCACAACCTGTTGTCTTCGTCTCGATCTGCCCTAAGCCGCCTCAACCAGCTGGCACACCACTTGGCTTTTGATTCTGTTTTTCTTCGCATCAAACAACAACTCTTACTCGTTTCAAAGATGGAGGTGAGTAATGGGTACCTCGATCTGATCTGAACTGGCCAGGTTTACCCGTGGGATCCCTCACGGTGGAGCACAGCTCCGTGTTGCTTACCCTTCCCCTCTTCAGAATGTTTCCCTCTGGTATCACGTTTCTTCCATGAGCTACTGTTAGTGGAAAAGTTTACCTCCCTTCATCCACAGCATTCTCAGCGGACGGCTATGTTTGCAAGCTCTGATGTTTGCCTGAAATGTTGCTTTCTAACTTGTGTGAGCATGTGTTTTCCTCAGGGAGCTGGGTGGAAAGGGTTTTGGGCCTGAGGGAGGACGAGGGTAGCAGTTTTATCACCACCTGTGTTCTGCTTTGTAGAAGTCCTTGGGTAGTCACAGCTCATGTTGCTGCGTGACCCCTTCCTACAATCCTGATAGACTTCGGGCTCCAGAAAGTCACAGATTCTTCCTGCACTTTTCGCCTCACAGGGCTGGAATTCCGGTGGCATCGGTGAGACCCTGACAGATGACCTGCCAAACTTCAGCCTGACTCCTCTGGAATATATCAGCAATGTAAGAGCGCGCAAGGGTGTTTACTGGAAGTGCAGTCCTGGGGGAATCTCTTTTGTGTTTCCCCAGTTTTTGGTGAAATCATAATATTTGTTAAAATTGCTACATGATGGTGATAGGTGCCCTCAGTGGTCCAGCCCTCACCAGTTGGGTTGTGCCATTCTTTGTGGGTTTTAGGAAATCCCTGTCAAATTCTGGAATAGCAAAAGAATGTAGGGAGCACAAGGAGAGGTTCTTCTCTATCGAACGGCACCATTTACAGTGGTAACTCTCGGGATGGGAAATGCCAGCTTCTGTTTGTAGGGGTGAATCCTGAGCACCTCTTCATAATGCAGCCCACGTAGCCTAGAAGTTCCTGCAGTGTGTATTGGAGTGATTTAATCATGCTATGAAGTTAAAGTCTTGAGCTCTTACCCTTCTAATCCCCAAGTGACTCCCCGGTTTCTCTTTCTGATGGAAGACCAATGAAACCTTTCTGGCAGTGGGGTGTCTGAGTGGAAGAGGAGAGCGGGCTGCTCATTTCCTTCTGACTAGGCACTCCATGGTTTGGTGCTGCTCAGCAGCATTCACGTTGCTCTCCTGGCTGGTGTTTCAAGCCGCTGCCAAATTTGCAGCTCAGATATTAATATTAGCTGCTATTATTATCTCAATACAAAGTACAATTTGATAATCTAGTTTCTTACGTTACTGTCATTCTGTGCATCACACAGGGAACTGATTTTTCAAGGACAGGCTGCAACCAAAAGCTTTTAGTATTTTGGTTTCCCCTGCCTAACGTCCTACGGACTGTTATACTCTACTTTTAAAGCTTAAAAAAAAAAAAAAAAACAAGAAGAAACATACAGAAATGGGTAGTCAGTCAGTTTGTGGGATAATTTTATCATGGGTAGTTTGAATTTAGCTATCTGAGAGACTTTTATGAGGTTCAGAAAGCTCGTGAGCCGTATATCAGGTAAAACTCAAAGGAAAGGTTGCTTCTGAATTTCTAAGTAACTTTCCAGTTAACACAGTTCACCAGGAGAGACATGGATGGTTGGTAAGAGGCTGAATATGCTCCCCTGCCACTTTAATTGAAAGTTAAAACTGAGTTGTGTATGGTGGTTACTTGATTCTGTGAGGAATCAAAGGACATTTCTGCCTGTCCAAGGCAAAGAGGAACTTCAGAAAATTTCAGATACAAAGCATTTGTTTTCTGACACCTTTTCAGATCTACGCTTTTTCCTGCTGCTGAGTGATAGGTGGGCCAAGACTGAGCCACAGCTTTGTCTTGGATGGTCTTGAAATAACACTACTGCATTGTGCAGTAAAATTGAAAACTGAAAAACTAAAGTAGAGTTTAGAAAGGAACTGATGTGGCTTACGTGCTGTGTAGAAGAAAAGGCAGGTGATGTGAGCTCAGGAAAAAGTTCTTGATGAACATGCTCCATCATGGGGAGGCAGAGTACTCTGAGCTGTACCTGCACTTGGGAAGGTTCTCTGTAGCAGCAGGTAATCACTCTGCAAACAGGGCAGTATTTGCTGTATGCCTGAAGTTATGTGGCTTATGCATGTGAATTTGTGAGCATGGTCCCTGTTCAGGAGTGATACATTTCTGTAATTTGTGATTATATTGTCACTTGAATCCGTGTTTCTTCTTCTTTGACTTTGATTCAGTCTCTTAGATTCTGCTCTAGAAAACAAATTGCCGGAACGCTCCGGGGGTGGCAGCTTTGCCTGCAGTAACAGTTCTCTGTACAGGTTTTTCTTAACATGATTGTCTCAACGACCGGTTCTCTGACCTTGTGAAAAATTATTTCTTGTACAAAGTGTAATGATGAGCCAGAGCCAATTTGTTTCTGAGCAAATGTAGGTTAGTGAGTTGCTGGCAAGCTCAGCTTTCTGCTTTCAGGTGTGGATTACTGCAGTTGACTTTTTTTTCTCTAGCAAAGTACTTGCTTCACATTTGTTCAGTGACTCAGCTCTTTGTTCTTTTATTCTAGATTGGGCAATATATTATGTCGCTTCCTCTCCACCTTGAGCCATTTGTCACTCAAGAGGATTCTGCTTTGGAACTGGCATTACATGCTGGAAAACTGCCTTATCCCCCAGAACAAGGTAGGGTGAAAACAAAGACTTGAAGAGTCTGGGGAAAGCTTTCACGTTCTGACATTACATGGGTGTGATGGTTTCTGGTAACAAAGCTGTTGGAGACCCATTTCCTATCGTCTAGTCATGCTGTTTCTTCCAAGAGTCTCTTGATAATATGCAGGAGGAGCGAGCCTCTAAATAATGAGTAAAGCTTCTTCAGCTTGGTCTGTTTAAGTTTAGTGTTCATTAAAAGTGTGGTTTGGGTGCAGGGTCTGAGGTATTACGGTTTAAGAGTTGGAGCAGTATTTAACATCCTGGGTGCAGGGAGTGAATAGAAGGTACCTGGGGTCAGTTCCCAAACTCTGAAGGGGGAACCATTGAACCATCTAGCCTGAAAGACTTCTCAAGTTAGTTTTTGTGGCTTCTGCTCCTTACCAGCCTGTCCACTGGAGCACAGTTCACGGAGCACCTTGGCCTGTCTAACAGCGTACTGAAGGGGGAGTCTTGCTCCAGCTTTGCACTCCTGCCCTCTCCTTTGTGCTGGTTCTGCAGTAGGGCTCTTTCCATTCATTAGCCTCACAGAGGAGTATTCACTTTTTTTCTCTTTCTGGCCTAGTTTCTCCCAAAAATGTATCAATAAAGTGATTTAAATCAGCTTCCTAAGAGGTCTCCTATGCAACAGAGCTGGCAGGAGCGCGCAGTGAGGAATAGGCAGAAAGGAAGCTTGTGACCGTGCTCAGAAGTGGTGAGTTGTTAGGTTGGCTGACCCTCTCGTCTAATGTGTCCATCTGCTGAAGAAAACATCCCTGCATTGGTGATCATACAGTGTATTCTTACCCCCAGACAGTATCTAAGCTGGGATTCTTGCAACAGCTGTTGCCAGGAACTGACCTGGTGTGAAGCTTCCAGCTTCAGATCCTAGGGAAATCGGGAGACAATGTCCCGTAAGCTTAATTCTACACTACTCACTTGTGGTATAAAATATGCAGTCCTCTGTGGCCTTGCCGAGAACCACAGCCCCTTAATTTGTTGCTAGAAAAATAAGAGCTCCTGAGCTCCTTTCTTCAGGAATAGACTCTTCGCTCTCAAGCATGATAGTAATGCTGTTTACAAGTAAAAAACTTTTTCTCTGCCTCTTTTCTCTGTAAATCCAGGAAAAAATACTGTGATAGCCTGTGTGACATGGTAACCCGTGCCCATCTGTGACAGAGGTTAGGAGCCCACAGTCAGAAAGCGGTCTGCTGCCTGGCTAGTTTCAGACAGGCTTTGCATCTTTGGGAATTGCTTTTTTTAAGGGTCCGACCATGTGTTCTAGTGTCCGTAGTCAGGTTGCTGCTCAGTAAGGACACAGTTCTGGAATGCTGACCACTTCATTTAAATTCCTTTCTCATCCTACATTAACTCCAGCTGAAGAATCATTAGTTCCCCTGCTGCTTCCACTGCCACCTGAGTCTTTAGTGATCAGATACCAGCCACAATGACAAAACCCGCTGTGCTGAAGGACCTGCTGCAGGTGGCTGCTGTCCGAGAGAGCTGCGGACCAGGTTCCTCTTCAGAACTTTCTCCACAGAACACGAGGAGTTCTTTCTGTGTGTCTTTCCTTAATTTCCTGCAGCAAGCTGAGTTTTGGCTTGTGTTCATTCTTCAGGGCTGTCTTTACCTGTTGTATCATTAATCCTGCTGCAGTTAATGACACTAGCTACATAATGCTTCCCAGCAGGTTGGCGGGGCACCGTGGTTTGCTGTGGTTAATCTCTTCTCGGTCTTTATTTCCACTGACAATCAAGGAAGTGTAGAGCTTGGTATTTATAGTCGTCCTGTGGCCTTCCGAGAATACGCTCTTCAGATTAGGTTTTCGCATTACTTATTTTGTCGTCTTAATGTATTTACATGTTTAATAGTTCATTAACTTTCACTGATGAACACAGGCTCCCTTCAGAACTTGAAAAAAACCCTGTGAATCTTTGTCATCGCAGTAGTTTGTAAACTAGTCCTGGAATGTGATCCTATAGAATATGCCAGGCAGTGCCCCTGATCACCTGTCAGCCCTTTGGAAATGACTTACCTCGAGAAGTAATAGAGGGAAGTGTTTTGGGTCATAAGCTAATTTTCAGTGTTGTGTAGTGTCAGGGAGAATACGTAACTGCTTGGCTCCGAAAACAGCTGATAAACTCTGAATCCTAATGGATACCTTAATGTCTCTCTGAGGAAAAAGCTAACCATTTGTGAATTATGTTTTGTTACAAAACCAGCAAACGCAGTGAGACTGCTGACAGCTAATGAGAATTTTCTGTCCAGGAGATGACCTACCTGAGCTGGACAACATGGCTGACTACTGGCTGGGCTCCATCGCCAGAGCTACGATGCAAACTTACTGCGAAGTCATCCTGCAGATACCAGAGCTCACGGTACACTCGACAAAGCAGCTTGCCACAGACATTGGTAAGCTCGGGGCAGGCGTTGTGCTGAGAACTGTTGCTGTAACACGTGGGCTGCTCGGCCGTTACATTAGACGTGAGGAGACTGCAGTGTGGGTTTCTCCTTTAATCGTGAGCATGTTGATCTGATACGGTACTCTGCAGCGAGGAGCGGTTCAAGCGTCTCCTTTGCAAAGAGTTCGGTCACATCCCTCTTTGAGGGAAGGTGATGTTGTGGTAGGTACTCCTGCTTCTTCACTGCTTTGTGCTTCTGACTGTGGAAGTCGAAGTCCTTCTGAACTGAGACTCCGCCCTTACAAGCCAGACTTAGCAAGGAAGGTCTGTATATAATCTGTTCAAGTGGGGCACTGCTCTTTCCCTTCTCGTCAAGTGCAGCGTACTGCCAGTGTATGCCATACAGGGGGTACGCAGCAGGTGCCAAGCCTGTTGGGAAGTGCTCCAGTGGATAATGAAGGGGGCAGCTCATTGATTTATTCCATCCACTTAATAGCTGAAGTAGGGAGGATCAGCTAAAGGCCTCTAAAAGTTACTGTGGAGCACTTGACCAGCGTCTTTTTTTACAATACCTATAGGATCAGCTCCCCTGCCAGTTAACTTACCGCCCTGCTGCTCTGAAGGTGCTGGATGACTAAACTTACTTTCAACATGAAGAAATTTTCAGCAGCAAAGTGGGACGTAGCTGGCCCATGTTGTTCCCCTCTGCCTTCTCCCGTGCCATGCAGAGTGACTGAGGGAGGACTGGTGGAAGATGCTGGGGGAGGCATATCTGCAGGATACGGAGGAGATGGGTTTTTCTTACCCAAAGGTGATGAAAGTGTCACTCGGGGACCACTACAGCTATTGTACATGCTCATTAGTCCTTTCTTTGCTGTAAATCATGGATGCTGGCTTCCCCGTGGCCAAGCTCAGAAGTAACAATACAGACAATATCTCCTCAGCTCACCTGAAAGCGTGCCTGAATGCCAGCAAACTCAGCCTGAATCTTTTTTTTTTTAGGGCGTTGCTTAAAAACAAACCAGTGGATTAGAGGCTGGTTGCTCGGCATTTTCCCTGCCATCCTTAATTCCCCAACTCCCTTTGAATCAGTGAGCTGGAACTCCCTCCTGCCTTGGCAGCCATTCACCTCTGCAGAACTTCCCGGCTTTGTTGCAAGCTCTTTGCCTTTGAAGGTGTGACTGCGATCCTTTACCAGCAACTGTGGTGACTGACCACCCCAAGGGTGTTCTGTGCAGATACTGAAACGTGACGGAATGTGTCTCAGCCCTGAACAAAACAGCTGGTTGTCCAAACTGGCGTATGGGAAGCCAAAAGTATGCACCAGCCAGTACAGTTAGATCCCAAACACGCTGCCATTTTCTGTGGTTTTGAGCTATCAGAGCTGTCGTGGAGAACAAAGAATAACTTTCATTTGCACAGTGCCTGTTCAAAAACATGTTTCTCCTTGATCTTACAGATTATCTAATAAACGTTATGGATGCCCTCGGCCTTCAGCCATCAAGAACACTGCAAAATATTGTAACTCTGTTGAAGGCAAAACCAGAGGACTACCGGCAAGCTGCAAAAAGCGTGCCCCGCAGAATGGCCAGCAGCGTCGCTGCAATGAGAGGCCTGGAGTGCTAGCTGCAGTGTCCCCGCTGCTGGACACCGGTCAAGGGCTGAACTCTTTGGGTTGGGTTTATTTCCCTATAAACTTTGCACGGACAGTGAAAACATCTCTGGGGATTAGCGGAATTTATTTCTGAATAACTTTTAATAAATGCTTTGTCTAGGAAAAGCGTGTTCCATTTTTCCATCGGTAAAAATAAGGAAAAATGTCCTACAGCCAAATTTACCAAAAACTCTCTGGATGACCTTGAGTAGGCTGAACAGTGCTGGCTTCTGACTAGAAACATTCTGCTGGTTGCTGGAGAGTTCATGCTTCGTGGCGGTGAGATGACTGGCTTTTTCAGAAAATTTAATCAATTCTGGATCTAAAATTACGGGGTAGGTACAACAAAGATCGACTGATTGGGAGCTTCTACCTGGAGGCAATCGTCATTGCTCAAGTCTGTCATTATTCACAAAGTCAAGAAGACAGCTTCATCAATTAGTAGATGAGGCATGATGAAGCTCAACCCTGAGAGTAAAACCAGTTTTGTAGGTTGTTCCTCATGCGATTAATGTATTCTACTGAAAGCTATGACATTTATAAGAAATGTAGGGGAAGTGGTGTTTCCTTGTAACATTTATTAAAGCTTGGCATACAGATCTTCATAAAACCGCCTTATCCAGCCTAAGTGTGCTCCCAGCACTCCCACAGCTTTTTTGCTTGGGAGAAAACTGGACAGAATACAAAGGGGGCCCAAACCCAGAACGCCAGTTGTGTGAGACTGCTGGATATAACCTCACATGCAAACTTGTCTGTTTTGGAGGGGAAAAACATCTTTCTTCCCTTTATCTGCATCTACTTCTGCAGTTTTCTCCTTTTCTTCACCACCAGATGCCTCGGGGCAATAATCCTTTTCTCAGTGTCCGTGTTCTTGCCTCTTCTTTCCTTAACTTGGTTCGGGCTGCTCTAATCAGTGTTTAGCCTGGTCCACAAATCTTCCTGCTGTCTTTGCTTTAGCCTGCGTTTCCCTGCAGCCTCTGTCTTTGGGACAGCTGACGTTTCTGGTCCCAGCGTTGCTGCATTCGTCGTCCTCCTTTTGGGACTCGTTAGTCTGGTGTGTTCTCCCCCGGGTGACCGTGTGCGTAGCTGCCGCGGCGCCCAATCTGCCTCTTCTCTAGGCAGCCCCAGGTCTTTTTATTTTGTCCCATCAACACCTTCTCTGTGTTTTATAGCACACATGTAACAAGCCAATACAGGCTTAGATTATACCACTGATTTATGGGTTTTTTTAAGTGGAATTGGATTCCTTTGCTGCTCTCAGCTGGACTTTGGTGACGTTTTACTGCCAAAATCGCAGTTTGGGGAGGTGAGGAGAGCAGAGGTGCTTTATAAACAGTTTGTGAGTTTCGTGAATTTTGGCACCTAAAAAAAAGTCAGAGCAGGGAATTAAAATGTTTTCTGGTAATTTTTTTTCTTGGCCAGGTTTTCAGTTAGATGTTTACTCTTTCGTTTCCAACTTTGAAAAGTCTATTAAAATCCCCAAATGAATGGGGAGCTGGTGCTGTACTGAGTTGGGACTTCTCGGGTGTGTCGCGTGGCGGTGATTTGTGGAGCCTTGCCCCCGGAGAGCTCGTGCCCCGCTCTGGGCCCGGTCCTGCGCAGCGCTCGGCTGAGTCTTCCAGCAGCGGCAACTGCTGCTGCAGCAGGAAACCCCCCACCTCGCGCACCTACGGTTATCTGCAGTCGGTCCACTGGGAGAGAGAGCCAAGCTGGTAGGGCCGAAGTCAAGTATCCGAGACGCTTTCCTCTTTTATTAGATGTCAGATGCCCTCTGTAAACCAGCAGCAACCGGAATAGCGAACTGTCCGCGTCCTGCCAAAGAACGTGCTGTTCCAATTTACCCTTGGTGTGACGGGTGAATCTCACCGTTTGTGCCTCTCCCATCCCTCTGCCTTGTCACTAGAAGGTGAGGACTTCTGAGGCTGTTCTTTGCGTGCTGCTACTGCCTTTTG
Organism: Phalacrocorax aristotelis; assembly: GCF_949628215.1. NCBI lineage: Eukaryota > Metazoa > Chordata > Aves > Suliformes > Phalacrocoracidae > Phalacrocorax > Phalacrocorax aristotelis. Next base: position 835,069 of record NC_134285.1, on the reverse strand, counting down.
CAGGGCAGACGGCCCCGGGTGGGCACCCAGCTGGGGCTGAAGGAGTGAGAGACCTATGACCTGCTGCTGCCTTTTCGGTTCATCACAGCTCCGAGGCAGCTGCCGGAGCCCTCCCCAGGCTGTCAGGAGCCGAGGCGCTGCCTTTCAAAGCGCCTTGGAGAGGGCTGGCCTTGGGGAAACAGCTCTGCCTTCCCCCTCTCGCTGCAGCAAGCTCCTGGCGGGTACCGCTACTTCATCAGCGCAGGAGCAGGCTCGGGGCAGCGGTTTTGCCCTGCGGAAAAGTATCTGTCTCGGCAGTATCTTCTATGTTTGAACAGCTATTTGGATTCCCGCGCGACCAGACTTCTTGGTAGTGATGCTGACAGTGCTGTCAGTGGTGAGAGCGTGGGAATAGATGCCCAGGTCTTTGTTCTCAGCTTTCCTAGTGTTTTAACCAAATCGCTCTATCGTCCCTTTGCAGGGAGCAGTGTTTTTTCGCTGTTGCAAAAGGAGGTCTTTGTCAAGTATTGGCTAGCGGGCACACACTGGGCACTGAACAGTGGGGAGGGTGTCAGGTGCCTGTTTCTGACTCGGCCGCGGTGTGGGACGAAGCGCCGTCACTTTACAGGGACTCTCCTTTCTTGTGAAGGAGGCTGCACCGTGGTTTTACAGTGCTCGGGGGGGAAGCGTGTCTTTAGGGAGAAGGGGAGTGAGGAGCTGGGCAGGGAGAGTCTAGGACGGTTTGTAAGAGCTGGATTCCTCTGTCCTTACAAGGCTCCTAGCAGGGCCCTTCGTCTGCCCCACCAGTGCCCCGGTTGCTTGTGTGCTTGCGGAGCTCGTGCTGTACCCAGGGTCAGGCGGTTTCCCGAAGCAGCAGCCGTGTTCGTGGGCCGTTGGTCGTCCGCTCTTGCAGACGAGAACCAGCTGACAGATAAGGGTCTGGGGGCAGCATGTGGACTTGCTAAGAAGGTGCTCCCTGAATCTGGATTTTTATTCCTCATACCCTTTATTTTAGGTATTCTCTGGCTGCAGATGACTGTAAATTACCCCTGGTTTTCCACTCCTCATGCCAGTTAAGGTCAGAGGCGGGTATGGTTCCTCACCAGCCCAGGAAGGCCGGTGGCAAGGGATGAGTTCTGTGTGCTGAGTCCTCACTTAACTGTTCCAGTTCATAAAGAATCCGGTGCTGAAGGATGAAAGTGTCATCATCTTCTCCCAGTGTAATGTATCTGGCGAGTCTGTTGCTTGCTTCTTATATAAAAGATAATCGTATGTTGTTTGTGAGGCAAAACTTGAGGAGGAATCGCTCCAGATGCTAAAAAGCCCGTGAGACACTAGTTGGTGGAATGGGTAGGACGTTCTGCAAATGACCCTGCTCTACTCACCCAGCTTCTAAACCACCTCCTTCTCGCCTGACTTTCAAGCAGTGGCAACTACCACAAACACCGCCTCCGGCTCGGGAGGCCCACGCACCGCGGGCTGCCAGGAGAGTGCCCCAGAGGAAGGGCTGCCCCGCAGTGCCGCGGCCGCGGCTCTTCCCTGTGCTGCGGCTTCTGGGCACTGTCAGAACCAGAAGTCTCGGCCGGGTGGGTTGCTGAAGCAACGGTGAAAGCTTTGCACGGTTTCTAAATCAGCTCTAGCATCTGGCTCGGTGGGGTTTGTGAACTTGCCCATTTCTGAGCGTCGGCGCGTGCTGAGCGGGAGGTGGTGGGGCTCCAGTCACTGCGCTGAAGCCCAGGAGGACGTGAAGGAGCACCCACGGCTACGCACCGGACTCTCCTGATCCTCACCCCTTTCTCAACAGCAGAAAACACAAACAGGCCGAGAGTGTGGTCTCCAAAGCTGAATAGCTCCCGCACACAGAAAACTGCCCACCTGTGGCAGCCGCTTCTGCTGCTGCTTCGAATCACAGTTGGTGTGTTTGCTTGTAGCTCTGGCTCCTGCTGTGGCTTCATTATTTAAGAATCTGAATTTAAGTTAAAGAAATTGGCTAAGCTTGTTCTTATGATCACCAAGTGAAACTGAAAAATGTCTGTAAAAAATCAGATATCAGAAGTAATAGAAAATCTAAACTTTATTTTAAGTTGCCATTACTTTTTGGCACTAATCATAAAATTTTAAAAATTCATGAACAAGTCTTATAGAATGAAGACTGCTGATGTTCTAACACGTTGAGATCTCGGAGCTGTAACTGCAGCAGCGTTAGCAGCTATACACCTGTAACTAAGGGTTTGACTTTCTCAGCGAATTTTGAGCACAGAAGTTCCCCCGTGCAGGGCAGTGGCAGCCGTGCCAGCGGCAGCATCTCCTCCGGCAGGTTGTCAGGTTGTCCCCCGCTTCCCCTGCCCTGCTTGTGGTGGTGGTCAGCAACTCGACCCACCGCTTCCCCCACCGCCGAGGGGAGACGGGGGGACCCTCGGCGCGCTCTGCCCCCGCAGCTCTGCACCGCAGCACCGGGCGCTCGGGGGGCTTCGAGCGGAGGAGGAGCGTGGACCCTCTCGTCGCGGCGGCTGCCCCCACCGCCCCGCGCTCGCGCCGCGCTGGGCGCCGTGCCCGGAACACCATGTCCCCGGCGCGTGATTTAACCACGCGATTGTTGTTTCCTCTTGAAGTTTTGCAAAAGTACTTCAGTAAGGCAGGTCCCGGTCGGTTGTTTTGGGCTCCTGGGAAAGGTGTGGGCCAGCACCAGCCGGGGGCTGGGTGAGCTCGGTGCCCTGCTCAGCCCAGCCCTGCAAGGACCACCAAACCCCCTGGCCGCCCTCGCCTCGGGGCGAGCGCAGCACCTCCCCTTCTTGCAGCTGCGGCCATCAGCCTCCTGAACTGCACCCGCTGTCAACAGGAAACTTGAAGGCAACGTTTTAATTAATTTATTTATTGCCAAGAGTGGTGCTGTTAAACAGCCGGGCATTTCCTCCCCACACCTGAATCTTTATGGAGGCTGGAGTATTTACCTCCAACACACATTAGCGGCCGTACCCACCCACGTCGCGAGCGGTAACAAACCCTGCGCAGCCAGCACAAACAGAGCACCCGCAGGCTCCAGAAGCAAAGGGGCGGTTTTCCTTCGCACTGTTTCCATTGTAGTTGTTCAGGGGTGGAAATACCGCGGCTTCAGAAGTCAAAAATAGCTTGGTTCCCAACCCAAGGGTCTGACCCATTGTGCAGCACAGCCACAGCACACACCGGGCTGTGTCTCAGCATCCGATGGCTCGTGGCTGTGCATCCGCCGTCGGGACATCCTGGCCTCTCCCCAGCACCGCCTGCCTCGCCGCTCCCTGCCAGCGCTGCCGCAGCCCCGCCTCGGACCCTGGCCTCGGACCCCACCTCGGACCCCACCTCGGACCCCGCCGCAGCCCTTGGCAGCCACCCGCGCCCCGCTCTTCTTGCTAGGAAGTGCTTCCCACCCACGTGTTTAAAAGAAATGGTGGCATTATATGGCAGCACTGATGTATACGAGCTCTACGTACTAAAGCCAGAGCCTGACGCCGACTCTGATTACAAGGTTTATTAGACAGCACGTCTTCACCGTGAGTGCTTTAAGTCGGGGAGGGGAGGACAGCCACGGCATTTTAGTTCCTCCCTGATTTTGACAGAGTAGAAGATCGCCCAGCAAGTGGCAGGTTGAGCACGGCGATGGCGGCCGGCCGTCGGGGCCGTTGGGAGGTAACGGGGCGCGCTGCTCACTCCGTTTCTGCATCGCTGTCGGGACCGAGGACGTCGAGGGGCTGGACACGCAGGGAGTCGTAGTTGGGCGGGGGGGTGCCGGGCTCGGGGGGCAGTGCCTCGTCCCTGGGCAGGGCACCCGCGTCCTCGTGCTGGAAGCCCAGGTTGGTGTGAGCCTCCACCAGCTCTGACACCGTTGGGGGCGCGTCTGGGTACCGCGCCTGCACCCGCTTCTGCTTCAGGCCTTTGCACCAGCTGATCACGTTAATAACGGTGATCCACAGCGAGTCGATGATTATTTCCCCGAACTCGATAAGGCACAGCACCGAGCCCCCCATCCAGAACCCGAACTGGCCTCCCAGGCTCGACAGCAGCCAAACGATCTGCGGGGAGGAGGGCAGAGTGAGCCGAGGCGGCGGACCCCAGTCCCCGCTCAGCCCCCGCCGATCAGCCTGTGTGCTGGTGATGCCCCTGCCCCGGGGCCCTGCCCGCCCAGCCCCTCGCTTGCGGGTGCTGCTCTGCAGGGGCTGCGCTCCCGGGAGCTGCTTCTCGGTGACCTGCCCCGCGCTGGCGACGGGGACGGGGGGTGGAGCGGAAGAACGAACCGGGGGCTGCGAACCGGCCGGTGGAGGCAGCTTCGTCTGCTTCATTGCCACGAATGGGTGAAGCAGCAGCACCGAGGGACTCGGCAGACTCCTGCTGAGGAGCATCTCCGGCCAGGGCTGATCGGCCCCGAGGAGCTGAGCCCTGCCTGTGCATCCGGGGTGACTCGTTCTGGCGCCTGCTCGCCAGGCGCTTGCAGCGCGTGGCGGCACCGGGCAGAAGGGCAGGGATGGGCACTCACCGTCGTGGCGGCAGACTCCGAGATGGTGCGGTAGTTGTACTCCTGGAAGTAAATGTTCAGCTTGATGATCCCGTTTCTGTAAGGGGCAAACGGCAGCTCAGCACGGAGCCGGGCTGCGGGCGTCCCGCGCCCCCACTCCAGCGCCCGCCCGTGGGAAGGGCTGCTCGTGAGCATCCACCGAGACCTGCCAGGCTCGTGGAGGGAGTTAAAAAGTGCCACTGGCTGCGAAGGGAAGAGAGAGACGCGGTTCTGAGCTTCCTCCCGAAGCACTTGCACACCTGGAAGCTGCTTTGGGGCTGTTTGCTTTTTCCAACGGCCCTGGCTGGTGCAGGAGGGCCGTCGCCCCTCCCTGGTGCCCTGCACTCGTGTCCCTGCGTCACGAATGACTGCGTTACAGGGGGCTTAATGGGTACACATCACCCAATATCTGTGAAACCATTTCCTGGTTCTCTAGTTTTTTCCCTTGGGGAAAAAAACCCTCTTCCCACTAATTCAAGGTTTAGGTTTTCAAAGGGGAACTCAGCAGTTACCCTAATTTTGGTGCATCCCCCCTGCTGCTGCGGGCAGATTCAGAGATGTGGGTACGAAGGGACGAACGTTACGATCCAGGAGCTGGACCCTGGCAGTTCACAGCTTCAGAGCTTCCAGACTTGTACATGCAACTGATTAGGAGTGCTGCGGTTAAGGTCGATTTTAACTCAGTTTGTCTGACCCAGCCTGTCACTCTGGAGAGCCGGGGATAGGCATGAGGTGCGTCTCAGATTTGCTTTATGTATCCTCCAGGCAAACGTGTGCCAAGTCTTGCCCTCCCTTTCCAATAGCTCACGTGTGCTCTGGCCCGTCGCCAAGGTTCACGTTAATCTAATGTTAACGGGCTCAACAGAGAAGATGAAGCGGTTGTTCCTTTCACTTACCTGTCCAGAGTCACATTTGTTGACATGTCCCTTTCATAAGACAGAATATGGAAAATCCAGTCCTAGGAAAACAAAAACTTATTCAGAACCGAGCAGAAGCATCCTCTCTGGGCGCTGCTGGGGCAGGAACCAAGGGAGTTGCAGGACGCGGTGCAGGACCCCCACGGAGGAGGAGCCGCCATGGGGGCGTCCCTCCTCCCGCCTCGTGCCCGGGCACTAGTGTTTGCACACAGAAAATGTGTAATTTAGCAAAGAGGCACTTGCTACCTGGACATTAACTCTGAAAACACTGAGTGATTCATGTGGCTGAGAACAGGTAATTATTAATGAATGTTTCAAAACAAGAAATCGGTGTTACCTCCGAAGCTTCAGAGGGCCAGTCTGCCATGGAGATGGTCATCTTGTACTGCGTGTCGCTAGGGAGAGGAAAGGAGAACATTGGCACAGAAGTTTGCCCTCCTCTGAAGTCACTGGAACTTCAGTTCTCACGCAGAAAAGCATCCCCGCGTGGTTTGCTGCCATTTTAGAAAGGTCAGAATTGATGGGAGGCGAAATGCAGGATCCCCTCCACCCTTACCGCTGTCCGAAATGGCTTAGGTACTTACTTGCATGTTTCCTTACAAGAGTCAATACAAATCTGTCTGTGTCTTATACTTGATCTCAGTGATGAATAGCAATATGCTGTTTGGTGAAAACAAAAAGTCAAAGCACCTGTTTAGATAAGGACCCTAAGTACTGGATTATATCAATTTCGTATAATAAAATAAATGTTTAGGTAGGAGCCTGCTGCACAGGTTTGCTCTCTTCCCCTCTAACCTTCCCTGCCTTGAGAAGCTCAGGCAAAGTGATCAGACAATTTAATAAGAAGTTTAAAATACTTCTTTTTCTGCAGACAGTTTCTATAGTCAGCTTGCCCGATGTCAGTGGTTTTGGCACAGCCCTGGCCAGCTGCAGGGGTCGGCGGGCGGCGGCGCTGCCGGTCTCTGCCCGCCCGTGGGGGAGCACCAGACCCCCCCCTCGCCTCTGCGCATCCTTGCGGGACCCCATTGCCCCTGCTCGGGCCAGCTCATCTCCGAAGCCTTCGGGCGCAGAGGCCTGGAGCATTACCCCGTCGTGTCCCCTCGGTACCCAGTGGCTCCCGTTACCTCCCCGGCTGGAGGCAGCCGCCCAGGAGAGCCCTGCCCCGGGGCGCCGCGGAAGCTGAGGACCCTCAGCCCACGGCCATGACCAAGATTTCGCCCCTTCTCCCCGGCACTGACCCGAGTGGCCACGGGGAGACTTCACGTAGGCAAAAGCCATTCACCTGTTGCATTTACAGATACAGTTCGCGTCCGCTGCCGCCCCTCCTGCGTGCCAGGACCCCGGGCAGGCTGTGCAACCAGTTTTGTTCGTGTTCTTACCCCAGCCTGGGTAATCTTCGTTATTGCAATAATTCACCCCTTCAGGTAAAGGAAACATATAGTGACCACATCCACAGATTTCAATCATGTGATTTTGGAAGCAAGAGCGTAGGCAGGCCTGAAAAAGGAACATGGAGCTGCTTAGACGTGGGCTGAAGCCCCCTGCTCGCCCCTGTGCTGCTGGAGTCTACGCTGGCTCTGAGAATTACTCGGCTCCAAGGTATTTTCTCTCCTTTGCGCTGAGCAGCTGATTTCGTGGCTGCACACAGAGAACCTGAGCCGCAGAGGGAGCGGGCGCTGCCAGAGCCCATCCCTGCGCCATGGCACGGTCCTGTCCTGCCGCCGGCGCCGAGCGTCGCCAGGCACCGCCGCGGGCTCTGGAAGCCCGGCACAGGTGACGCTGGCGCTGGTTTTACGACGGCCAGACGAGGCGGGTGGGAAGGCTGCCATGCGTAGAGCTGCGCTGCAGTTACAGCTTTCTTTATGATGCATTTTTATTGCCGCTCCTGGAAATTTTAGGGCGCATCCTAGTTGTGAGCTGCCCGTGGGAAAGTCACCTCGCAGGGGCAGGAGGGAGTCAGTGCCTGCTCCCAGTCGCACAAGAAACAGCTCGTTTTTTAAGTATTTTAGGGCTTTGTGGAAGTAATATGGAGCTTCCAAAAGGGAATAAAAATGTTCTGTTACATCCATAGATGCTGCTGTTGCCTCTAGGCTTTATATGACATCCTGACAAAGGGCTGGTTTCCACTTTAAAGCCGGGACTCTAAAAATACTTCAACATAAAGAGCAGGTTTTAGAAATCTGAATTATCTTATCTGTGCATCTGCTTCCCTCCTTGAAAGGATTGTGGCCGCGGCTTCGGCAGCATGTGAGCCGGGCTGCAGCGCTGCCATTAGCTCAGCGAGGCATGAAGTTAATCATCCGAGATTGGAGTGGAGCTCTGGATGAAACAGTGCACAAAGCAACAGCGAAGCCTATGAAAGGATAATTAAATCTAACAGCTCCAGCTCGATAGAACAACCAGAGAATTTCTGTGTGATGCAAAATGCTTACAGAGTTCACCGCAATCGGGGAGTGATGGTAAAGCCTGATTTTGCTGAGAGGTCTCTGAAGTGATGTGAATTATGCGGGCATAGAACCCCAGTCAGCATTTAGCAACTTTTAAGTAATAACGCAGTCATTTCAAGTACCTGCTTCAACCTTATACAAGCATCTTAAAAAGCAGGGTAAAGCAGGCCAGTTGTTATATAAAGGCAGAAAGATAAAAAACCCCTGCTAAAAACCCCCAGAATGGTTTTGATGTTTTCCTATTGCCAGATCTCACCCTCCAGAAATGCTTCTCCCATATGTTATAGTCGGTTACGAATTAACCGGCGCTTCATGTTTACGCTGTATTTTTCTACAGATTCAAGGTTTACAAACACTCAACTTTCTCACCCCAGTTTTAAAGTGAAGAAAAGGCAAAGGTCTCTCCTCCTTTCCTTTACAAAACAAGCTGGCATTTTCAGGGTGAAAATGACTTAGTTCCCTTAAAGAGAAAAGGATTTAAAAGGGTAGGAATGCTGAGGAATCCCTCCTGTATATTCCTCGCCTGTCAGGGATAACTATTACTTGTGTACACAAAGGACGAGCTGCTTTGCACATTAGAGCAATGCCATGGCTAAAACCCGGAGCACAACAGCTCTCCGGAGAGCTTTCCTCCTCCGGAGCGCCCCGAGCAGCCGGAGCCAGCCTGTCTCATGAAAAGTGTCACCTCAACGTCTCAGCACAGCTCCGGCGACAGAGCCGCCACCTCCGATCACGCTGCAGGACGGCGCCTGCGGCTGCTGAGGACGAGTGCCTTTGCTGTCCCCGGCTCCGCGGCTCACGCAGCCGTGGTGGTTCTGCAGTAACCCCTTGAGCTCGGGGGAGTCAGCCTGTTGGACACGGGTAACGGCTGGCTGCTCTACCTGTAGTTAAAAGATTTCAGCCAAGCATGGAAATGGTAGGGAAAAAAAAGGTATTCTCCCAGCTGAAAAAGAAATGAATTGCCTTAATGACATGGCAGGAGGAGTTATTCTTCTTAAAGGAGAAAAGCTGCTCTGCAGCCGAGGTGGGCAGCCGGCAGAGGTGCGGGGGGCTGAGGTGCGTGGGGAGCAGGTCGGGCCCCGGGGAGGACGGGAGGTCCGCGCTCCCCGCTGGGCGCTCTGGCGGAAGGACTTCCCCAGTGTCTCCTACGTTATTAAGGAACCGGCATTACCCAAAGCTACTGGGAGCTTCAGCCCGTTTCAGACGCTCTCCCCTGCACTGAAGGAGGGGGCTGCCCTGTGCCTCTGTCACCCTGGGGCTCCAGCGGTCCCCAGCACCTCCCAGTGAAACCAGTACAGCGAGGCCAGGCGGGATGGGGCACGAGGTCTCCTTGGCCGGCGCTGCCGTCCTGCCCCCGAGCCGAGGCAGTAACCGACGGCGCCTGACGGCAAACGGGGCTGCCCAGGGAGCCGAAAGCGGGGGAAGCAGAAGGAGCAGCGGTTCCTAAGGGACCAAGGGGCCCAGGCGCACCCTGCTCTCGCTCTGTCTGGTGTTCAGCACGAGTGGGAACCCTCCGCGTTGCTCCGAGGGGACAGGGCAGGAGGAAAGGACCAGCATCGAACTGCACCCGTGCGTGGAGGTCAAAATATTTGCTTTTTTGTCTGCACATTAGGGCTTTGCTGGAAGGCCACCCATGGCAGGGTCCCGTGTTACTGCAGAGGTCCTGGCGGCTTTGGCGTGTTTTGGCTTTTGAGAAAACGACAGAAATGACCGCTTTCATCCCTATCAAAATGAAACAAACTCCATACCTGGCTGCGGGATCAATAACGGCTGATGCCCTTTCCTGGCCGTATGAGCTGTTTTGGTGTGAGAATGAAAACGGTGATGACGCTAAACTGTGTTGCCTGCCAGAACGATGTTCCTTATCTTTTGAGGGACCTTCTAATACCTGCATTGTTAGGCCTTGCTCCTGCAATAACCAGTTACTTCCACTGGATCCATCGGGATCGTTTCCAAACCTGGAGCTACTGAGTCTTCCGACTCGAGTGCTGCTTTGTTATCAGAGAAGGTTCCTGTACTTGGGTTGTGCTTTCTGCTTTATCATTGCTGATGCTCCAGTAATCCTGCATGCTGGTCAAAGATTTTAACTGCTTTAACAGTTTTTCCTAAACAGCCTTGTTTGATTTAAAAACGCGTTTTACCTGTATGGAATAGGAAGTATTATACTGGCTATAGAGATTTTTCACGGGGACATCGGACCCGTTCACAGTGCAGTCGCTGTAGGGGTAGCCCATCCGTTCCAGTTCATCCTGAAAGAAAACCGAAACAGCAAACTTCAGTAGTCATCTTCGCTCCTCCCCAGGTCCCCGGTGCCTGTTTTCTAGACTCTGTAATTCCTGTACTCCCTGCTGGCTTTGAAAAAGAGCCAAGAATCGTAGGGGGCAGAGCTGAAGGAGATGCAGCCCATTCCCCAGGGCGGAATGAGGCAGATGAAGGTGTTCAAGAGCAGCATGTTTTAGCAAGGCACCTTCTGACATGCGAAGGGAAGAGGGAACAATGACCCGAGCTCAATATTTTGGCTTCAATAAACTGCTTTGCCAGGACAGTTACATAAAAGTCTCTATAAACTGTTCCGGCCCACAGCTAGCGTTTACCTTGACTCTTTTGGTTTGAGCCAGTTCAGCCAAGACTTAAAACAAACTTGGTTGCAGTCCCATCAGATAACATTATTCTCAGACAATCTGCTCTAGAGGAATGCCACACATACCACTAACACGCCGATGGAGGTTTCCGTCCCGGCCATTGCATAGATGCCCTGATCCTTAAGGAAGGGGAAGCTCTTCTGTTGATGCAGCATGAGCCTGGCCCCGGCAGCGGAGGACAGGTAGGGGATATAGTCTTGCTGGCTGATGTCCAGAATTAACTTCAGCCCTGGGACACCGGACAAAACACTCAGAACAGGAATTGTATCGAAATATGAGTCTTTGGGGAAAAAAAAAAAAATCTATTTTCTTTTCGCTGTGCACAAAAATCTCTGTCCTTGGGGGAAGAGCCGGGGTCTGGCTGTCACGTCAGCCTTGCACGTGCATAAATATGCACGATGGCGAATGCACAGGGTGGAAACATCCGAGTGAATATTCAGACATTGCCTCAGATGTTTTGGCTATCCAGATTTTACACTTCTGCAAAGTAAGACGTGTAGTCACATTACTTGTTTCTGGTGGCATGTTTCCCTTTCGGGGCCTTATCCCCTCCTGGGAAACCGCTACTCCCTGCCGTAGTGCTCCAGAGACACAGAAATGGTAAACCTGTTACATCTGGCAGAAAAGGCCACCGAGAGACAGGAAAACTCCCAGCTCTTCTGCTCCCTTAGCTCCTTCTTTCTCATCAGAGCGCTCTCTTACCAAACTCGGCTCCGGGGTTGGAAGAATTCAAAGCCTCTTCGTCCATGCCCCAGTTAAAGATGTAGCAGTTACCGTGGTCTGGGTGATAGATGTGGGTGAAATTCCTGGAAGAATCGTGCACATAAACCTGTGACTCTTGGGGAGGGCAAAAGGGTTATTAAATAATGCACCTGGTGGAACCGGTGCTTGGTGGTTAGGTCTGGGATTCACTTTAAATTGCTTCGTTTGTTGAATGCCTGTATAGAAATTTCCGCTGATATGATTTAATCAATCTGCTGTTGAAAAAAAAAAAGCCAAGCAAGGTAGTGGTGTGTACTGAGACACAGCCACTGGGGACGACCCTCTCTTGGAACGGAAAGGGATCGTCTGTCACATAGATGAGAGGAATAATTGCTTGGTCTGAGCTACGGTCGCAGGTTTTGGCCGGTGTCATACCTTGTTCTTCGACAGCAGTTCCCTGTTGCCCTCGGTGCAGAAGGAGCGCTGCAGAAGGGGCAGGACTCCCTGCAGCCCGGGGTGCTGCTGTGCGCTCATGTTTCTCAAAACGGGGTATATAAATTTGGTGCCCACAAGCCACAACGACGGCTAAAATGCATTCCTCAGAGCCTTGCGTAAAAAGCGGGGGTGGGGGCTGTAACTGGGGGCTGCACGGCTGTGTGGGGGGTGTGCTGACTCAGCACCTGGGCTGGCAGCTGGTGACCGCCAAACACCCTGGGAAGGTCCCACGGATGCCGTTTGTCTCGATGTGCCATAAGCAACACGGCCCGTCCAAAATTAAAACTCAAGCCAGCACTACCCCAAAATAACCCGTTTCACCCACGACCACATCCAGCAACCCTCTGGGTTACGTTGTTAGAGCTAAGGACCAGCAGAAACCTATTTATTAATTGATACATACCTAGAAAGAAAAAGGTTGTCATGCCGTTAGCATCCTGCACCGTTCCTGACGTAACAGCAAAGGGCAGGGAGCTCGGTATGCACTTACTTGTAGTTGCAGGGCTCGGCCCCATAGAGACAGGCCAGGATCATGTCCTCTGCCTGGTAGCCCATCCTGATTCTCTCTTGCAGCGGGACTTTGGAGAGGATGCTCGTGGACTGCAGGATGTACCACTCGGTCACCGCCTGCGCCGCGCTGGTGAAGTTCCTGTAGGTGCAGTTGCTGGAGCCGCGATGGCTGCACTGGGGACACACAGCAGGCAGGTCTGAGCCCGCTCGCCTCGGTGCCGGCCCTGCCCGCTCCTCCCGGGGCAGCGAGGGGCGTATGGCCAGGTGGGAGCCGCAGAGCCGGCTGCCGCATCTGCGCGTGTTTACAGACGCGCCCCTCCTCGGGGAGATTTCCCAGCTGGGCGGGTTCTCCATCAGTCCCGCTGTCACCCCCACAAGCTTACAGAAAACATCACTTTTTGGCCAATTCTTTAAGGCTGGAGTTGCCCCAGCGCCAAGGTCTGCTCAGGCAGGGTCCTTGACGCCTCTGCGGGACCAGAGGGTGGGGGGTCGCAAGAAAACCATGTGCCTCTGCGCTGAGGACCGCAGCAGGAGAGGGGCAGGGGCAGCAGCCACAGCCTGCGTGGAGCACCTCTGCCCGGGCTCTGCCCCGGGCTCAGCCCGCAGCTGGGCTGCGCTGGGCGGCCCCGGAGGATGCACAGCGTTGCCCTCTGTGGTGCGGGCAGGCTCCGCCGCCCAGCGCTGTGCACAGCTCCGTTGCTGCCCGGCGTTTCCAGCATCCCTCTCGCCAGAGGCTGGCGGACCCGCTGGCAGGATCCGCTCCGTACCTCTGATGCCGTGCTAGGCTGCTACGTGCTGTCAGCCCCTTTTTCCATGAGGAAACTGCTGATCTTTCTGATGTTATGCAGCTACCTGTGTTCATCATGGACTAACTTAACACGGCTCCTTGCTGGGTTTCATTTAAGGAAGTATATTTAGGGTATGATCCTGCTGCAGGACCCATGTGCAGAAATCCAGCAGGTTCAGCTGGATGTCCGGCTGCAAAACCTGCAGGGGACCAGACCCCCCTCTGAAATTTTAACAACATCTTAAAATAATTGTGTGCTGCCTTCCTCCAAAAAACCAAGCAAACAGCTCTGGACCCTTGAAATAACACTCCATAACTTGCAAACTGTCCTGTACCGAGGAGGCCACCAGCAGGGGCAGCCCCCGGCCCCGGCGCAGCCGGACCAGAGCCCCGCGGCGCGGGAGAGACGCCGATCTCCACGCTGCACCCCTGCCCAGCACTGCGCATCCCTCGCCCCTCCTGGCTGCCTCCCACGGGACCCCTCTCACCAGCTTCACCGCCAGCTTGTACTTCTTTTCTTCCGATGTAGCGTTGGCTGGGGCAGGTGGAGCAGCCGTTTGGTTGCCCGCAGCGGTTTCGTTGCCCGCAGCGGTTTCGTTGCCCACAGCGGTCTGGTTGCCCGCAGCGGTCTGGTTGCCCGCAGCGGTCTGGTTGCCTGCAGCGGTCTGGCTGCCCGCAGTGGTCTGGTTGCCCGCAGCGGTCTGGTTGCCTGCAGCGGTCTGGTTGCCCGCAGTGGTCTGGTTGCCCGCAGCGGTCTGGTTGCCTGCAGCGGTTTGGTTGTCTCCAGCAGTCTGGTTGCTCTCAAAGATGTCCAGGATGACGGGGTTGTCCTTGTCATGCTCGTCGATGAGGACCAGGGGTATCTGGTGCCAGAGCTCCAGGTCAAGCGGCGGGGAGTTCTCGCTGCTGTTCCCCGGCGTGGGCTGCAGGATCCTCTCCAGCGCCGCTTCGATGAGCCTGTCCAGTTCTTTCAGCAGATGCTTCACCTCTGAGTACCTGCAGGACAAAGGGCGGGTACCAGGCAGTGGGGATGTGCGGCAGCTTGCCTGCCGCTCCGCTGGCTTGGACCTTCCCGGGCACCTCGGGTCGCTGCCAAAGGATTTACTGGAGAGCCACAGGAGCCTCCGCGCCGAGCACAGCCAGCTCGGACACGGGCATCCCAGCAGCCTGCGACCGGGCAGAAAGCCAGTGGGAGGATAAACAGAGAGTGCAGTGGTGGTGAACAGTGTTCTGTCAGTGCAGAGCCGAATTGGCTGTATTTCAGTAATTCCCTATAGTTTATACAAAAAAACTCTACCAAGCAGAGACGAAAAAGCACCAAAGTAATTCCTGTGTGTCAGCTGAGAGCATCTTGCCTCGGGCTACACTATGGGTATAAATTTGAAGCAACTCTAACAAAAATCAGTTACTCCTTTGAAATTTCGATCAAGTTACGTCCCAGCTGATACTACTGTTTAACCAGCTCTTAATGGCCGGAGCGTAAGCGATAAGAGGTACGTTCACAGCGAGGAAGGAGAAAGAAAGGAATTGTGGGGAAAGATCGAGAGACTGATTCTGGTTGTGACAAGTGAGTTGAACTTCGAGTTTTCCCCGAGCCAGGGAAAGTTCACAGGGAGGCAATAACCATCATTAGATTAACTGATACAGTAAGGAAAACCAGGCAAACTGGCAGGCACACGGACCCTCCTCTGGACCTGAGCCGTTCGCCTTTATGTTGCCCTCCTTTACTTAGTTTTTAGTGCCACTCGGTGAGTCAAAGGATCATTTCCATCGATGCTCCTAACATGATATCCGAGGCAGGAACAGGTCCACAGTACCTTACCCTAGCCTTATAAATAAGAGTGTTAAAGCACGACTTGGTAAATTAGTGAAGAAAAACTTACTTGAAAGGGTTGGCATTGCAGACCGTGACTGCTGGGAACTTCATGGTCTTAAAGCCAATAGAGAGAGATGATGTGACGTTGTAGGAGAGGTAGGTGTTAATGAGGATACCCCACTGCCAGAAGACCAGAGACGCAAAGAGCAGCGTTAGGAAGAACCAGATTAATTTCTTCTTCGGCCCCTCTTTGATGATGCGCTTTGGGCCGTGGGTGTTGGTGTTGTCGCAGTACCAGACCAGCAGCTCCTTGTAGGTGTAGCCAGGGCCCTTCTGCAGGCGGTGCAGCGCCCGAATGAAGTACTTCTTCAGGTTCATGCTGCTGTCTGCACGTGGGAGAAAAGACATCAGAACAGCTACGTTGAGAGGCAAGGTTTGCATTACGCCAAGTGTACTCGTATTGTCAGCAAAGCAGAACCGGAGTGGTTACGCAATGGCATGACCACGACTTTATAACCCAGGAGAGGTTCAGAGCAGATGTTCTGCAGGGTCACATGGTGGCAGCGAAGTGGCGTGGAGCCCCTCACCTCCTCGGAGGGCACAGGCGGGGAGGTTTGTGCTTTGCAGTTCCAAAAGCGGTGAACGTTTCTGTCATGTCCCTTCTGGGGTCCCCTCTGGCCCCACGAGAGGTAGGGGTGACTTGGACCTGCTGGACATGGCTGTGCCTGCGGTGACCCGCGGCGTACTGGCCCTGGGCTGCGCAGATTTGCAGTAAATAACACGACGACTTTTTAGGAAGTCAGTGTTTTCTGTGCAAACTGGTTCGTCTCTAGCATCGCCCGGAACCTCTGCCAACACCAGATGGACCAAGCAGTACACACAGGAGCTGGTTTCAGGTAGAATTCAGGCTGGCAGGGTTTAGTAGTCAAGGTAAATCAGGGCTTAAGACACTTTTTCTCAAAAGTAAAAAGTACTAGAGTGCACCGGGCTATTGGAGGGGGCAAGAGAAGAGGACCTGGAACCGGCAGCACCTTCCCCAGGACCAGGAATGCTGTTCAGTGCTGCTGCCCACCAGAGGAAGGACAACGGATTGGTTTTTTCCACCAAATTCCTTTGCCTTTCAGATACTATCGGTATGCTTCCACCGCTCATGTGAGGGACGCTGCATATTTTACATTCATATTGTGAGTAAATAGAACAGTTTGTGCTGCTATTTTAAGGTGAGAATTTGTGTTACTAAATCTTAATATCCCGAGGCAGGATTTCAAAACAAACCTGAGTCAGCTGCTTAGAACATTTTTCAGATTTAAACTGTAGGAGAACAGGATTAAAGATTAATGCTGCGTATAACTCAGCATCCTGGAAGAAAGAGTGCTGAAGTAATACAGCAATATTCCAATATTGACCCGTACTCAGCAATACAGGAACTAGATTTGCAGGAAGTTACTTGCAGATAGACAACCACAGGTACAAAAGGGAGCTGAAGGGCGCGCACAGGCCTCCTGGGGAGGGGGAGCAACTGAGCCCTTCTTACTTAAAAAAAAAAAAAAAAAAGAGATAATACTGATTCGTTGATGTATTGGTTTATTGGCCAGATCTGCAAAATCTCCTGAGTAGTGTATACAAAGTTTGATAAAAGTACAGAACCAATGGATTTTTATGAGGTCTCACTCCATGAAGGATGATTTTCATTGCACGCCCTATCACACGTGGTGTTAGACGTAGCCTGACACCATGAGGTCTCGATGGGAGAGTGCTTTGGAAAGGAGAAACTCCAGCTGCTTCCTCCAAGATCCGAGGGCAGGCTTTACTCTCATCTGAAAGCATTTTGTTCTCCAAGAAACACGTGTCCTGGGACTTGGACCTCCCGGACCCCCCGGACTCTCCGGACCTCCCAGACCCCCAACCCAGCAGCGCATCGTCAGCTCGTGCCACAGAGGTTCCCACCCACAGCTGCCTGCAGAGGGTTTATTCACGCGGGAGCGTACACTGCATCAGATGCTTGCTGGCTTTTGGGCAGGACTATAATGAAAACGGGAACAATGACCTTAGCCTCTGCTTAATTACCTGTGGCTGAAGGGAAGACACGAAACGCGTGGCCGTTCTGCCCGAGTCTTCTGCTGCCAGGTGTGAACACAAACCCGGCTCAAGGCACAGCCCCAAGATTGGTCTCTGCTTTATAAAACGGTATCATCAAAATACATTTAAGTCCAGAGAGACTAGCAAGGCGAACTAGTAAATATTTTCCGCCTTTTAAGAAATCCAATAAAAGACTTAGATTAGATTAAAATTTAAAACACACCTACACTGCACTGGGCAAAATCCAGCCCGGCTGGACCTGACTGGCCGCATGCCCTGCAGCCTCTGTTTGCTCGGCTGCTTACAGCCCGCGCCGGCCGAACACGGAGCATGGGCTCCTGCCGGCGTCTGAGACCTGCCACGGAGGGATCCCGGTTTGTCACGCAGATCTGTGTGGGCTGCTCTTCGACCTGACATTGCTCTAAAAGTTATTATTTCTTTTTAGATTGTTTTCTGAGGCTGAACTTTAGCTTTTCTTATCCTGATGGCAATGTTG
The DNA here is from genome assembly GCF_949628215.1 of Phalacrocorax aristotelis. Taxonomy (NCBI): domain Eukaryota; kingdom Metazoa; phylum Chordata; class Aves; order Suliformes; family Phalacrocoracidae; genus Phalacrocorax; species Phalacrocorax aristotelis. The sequence continues at coordinate 817,674 of NC_134285.1, read as the reverse complement.
AGGCACATACTTACGGTGTCAGAAGCACATGCAGAATAAAAGCCCTACTTTCATATCTGAGTACAGCTAAAGATACTGAACGGCTAATTTTGACGCTGCTTTATCTTTGTTCATGGCTTGGCAGGAGTCATCAATATGCTTATCCTCCACCTTGAATTTGTTTCCATTTAAGCACCTAACCTGAGAGCGCTCTTGCAGAGCCACAGCACGCTTGCGAGCGACAGCAATGGGAAGATGCTGCACTAGGAAGGGAAGACCAGCTCCAAATCAGTTTTAAGCCAGGATTTGAGTGCTTCCAGCTCACTTTATCTCTTCAGCTCACCAACCATAAAAACACTGTGCTGAAGGGCAGCATTTTCACATTTTTTAAGTTAGATCCTGGCTATGCTGCAGAGAATGATTGAACTAGTTTTTAGATAAAACTGATTCAGGATGTTTTTTTCCCCAATGTCAAAGCTATGGGACCTGTTCTTTGCAAGCACTGCTCTGTCCCGCAGCCAGCGGGCACGGGACGGGGACGGGGACGGGGATGGGGACGGGGATGGGGACGGGGATGGGGATGGGGTCAGCTGGAAGAGCTGCCCCACGCAGGGTGCCTGCAGCATCCCTGTCCCTCCATGGAAACACACAGACCCCAAAACTAAAAAAACCAAGTTAACAAAGGTGCGCTGGCAACACAGCCAAGCAGACAGTCACAGGTTTTGCAGGGGACATCTTCACATGGCAGCAGAGTGAAAGACTCAGGTTTACTCTTCCTTTAGGCATAAGCTGTGCTTTTAAATGGAAGGTCGTTCGATAAAAGAAATTACATTAAGCAAAAGCTGTGCTTGACTATACTTAGATGACATTTTTTTCAATCTTTTTCTCGTTTTAAGAGTTGTCTTCTTACCTTTATTTCCAGCGTGTTTCCAAACAGACTGCTCGTTTCTTTCTCACTGCTGAAAGCCACTCTGCGTGAGGTGCCTTGCCTGATCGGAAGCCAAAGCCCCCGTTACTGGGGGGCTCCTTGCCCCCGCGCAGAGGCTCAGTGCTCGGGCACTGTAGCTGTTCGGAGGGGGTTGGGTACCTGTTCTGGTGCCAGCCGGGAGCCTGTCCTGCTCTCCTCCATCAGCGGGCAGTACCTGGAGCAGAGGGGTGACAAATGAGGGATGACAAGACCCACCCTCCATCAGCACACAGACAACCATCACCCCCTCCCAGAACCCTCTCTGGAGAAAGGGAGCAGAGGCTGCGGTGGGACAGGAGCTGAGGAGATCAGGCTGGGGACTCAGAAGGTGCTTCCCCTTGATGGACACGAGCGCGGCTCCTGCTGGTGCATGGCATACAGGGCAGTCCCACGGTTACAAAAATCTGTCCCTGCTGCTGCCCTCAAATACCCCATTATTTGTGCAGCGTGCGAAGCTCGAGGGCCTGGCTGTTTGGGCAGCTCCCAGCTGCCGCTCACCATTTTTATTTCTTGTTTGGCAGCTCCACTTCCAAGGCCCTGGTCAGGGAAGGGGAACACGCACCCGTTAGGCTCCACCACTCCTTTGCCTCCTTTGCATTTTTTATTGTCACACCGCTGTTTGCAGGACCGGTCTGCAATGTGCGGATAGGAACTGCCTTCGTCTCCTCTGCAGGTGAGCTGCAGCGGTGCGTTACTGCTGCTGAACTGCCCCGAGGGTCCCCGCAGCGCCTGTAGGTCACACCGTGCCCCTCAAGCACCGACCTCGCCAGCCCGTGCCGGACCCTCTCGGGGGAACCACCGCTGCTTCCCTCGCTGCCTCCCCACTGCTGTGCTTTGCTCTGGGCTGCCCCTTGTCAGCGCACTGGTGTCACCTAAAATGACTTTCAGGCACGACCCCAGGGACACAAGACCCCTGCCGGTGCACAGAAGGGCCACACGCCCTTCTCCTGGCAGTACCTGCATCCCTGTGATGACTGAAGCCGTCCTAAAAGCAACCTGTGCCTGGTTCTAATGTGGTTTGCTTTGCGCTGCGAGGGAGGTGTCCTCACCTTGCCCCAGCTGCCGCGAGTCCAGCCCTGCATCACCCCAGCATCATCCCAGGTGAAACTCCTCCACCTTACGGGTGAGATCAGACTCCCGCATTACGAAACGATTGTGTTGTGTTGAATCTCCTCTGGGGTTTTCCTAGGGCAAGTGCCACTTAAAGGAATTAAAGACATAAGCAAAACTCAGCGCACTCGGCGGCTCCAGGGTGGTACCTCAGCTGCAAAACCACTTCAAGAGTGCTGGGCCTGATACTGCAATTGTTCAGGACTTTCTCTACTGGGACACACAACAGTCCTTCCTCTGACCACCCGCTGCTCATCTGCCAGCTCCTCCAGAGCCTGATGGAAAGACCTTGTTTTCCCAGAGGAGAGATTTATGCTATCTAGCGGTATTTTTGCAAATCAGAGGAAATTTTTTTATTACATCAGAAGTGTACGGGTTGGCAGTTGAAAAAGTAACGCAGGGCAGTAACGTGTCAGCGAGCAGGGAAGCCCTTCCCGCGCCCAGCACAGGGCACCCAGCAGACGCTTTGCCTTGCGGGTGGGTGTGAGGAGAGCACGGCTGCTGGCCCAGATGCCCACGGCCGCCCGAGCCGCGCAGGCACCGCCGGGTCTCTAATCCCGACAGGCACGTGTTCAGCACTTGAGGAGTATTTATGGTGTGGAAGTTTAGACAGCATTTGCCTGACTCTCCGTACCGTATGTCAGAGGTGCCATCCCACCTTCCCCTGCCTGCCGAACCCCGCGTTCCCCGCGACGGCCCCGTCTCCTCGGACGATGACAAGCCTTGCTTCTCACGTGCCAGCCAGGTCACGTTGCTGAGAGCTAACTCTGCTGCTTGTGCAATGAACAACGTGAATCTTGGAGCGTAAGAGGAGCAACACCCGAGGCGCAAAACCCCCCCAGCAGCTCCCTCCCCACCCGCAGATCTCTCATTCTGCAGAAGGCCGGTGTCCCGGCGAGGGAGCATCCTCTGCCCTCCCGCGGGAGGCGGCAGCCTGGGGTGGATGGCACGTTGCCCACAACAAAGGAAACGGGCAGTGAATTACTCAGAAAGCTGCGGTTCGCTTCCATACCTTTTTGTTGGGGAAATTAAAGAAAACCCTGTGTAAACAGAAGTGAAATAAGCGCCACTGCGCCTGGCTGCACACCGCGTACATCCAGATAACTGACGGCACGAAAACCTGCACCGGTGTTGCAAAACCTTGCAAAGACGGGATGAGTTCACGGCGGTGCCGGTGCAGAACGACACCATGCCCCAGTTAAAGGTTTTCATTCCACCTCCTCCCCTAAAAAATATGTCAGCAAAGGACTCTCCTTATTTGCCTCCTTCTAGAAAGAATATTATGCCTTAAAGCCGCATCCTCCGCTGCAAGAAGCGGGGGGGAAAACGTAGTAACATTTAAAGGCTGACATTTTCTCTGACCCACGCAGGTCCTGCCCCACCGCGCCGGTCCCTTCGGCCCCGAGCCCCGCCGGGGGATGCCCGTGGGCGTTCGCATGCCGAGGGAGCGACCAGCCCCCGCCCCCCCCACCGCCCCGGGACCTGCCTCCCCGACCCCCCCCGACCCCCCCGGCTCCCCCCGCTGCCCCGGAGCCCCCCCCGGGCCCCCCGTACCTGCCGCCCGCCCGGCGCCGGCAGCGCTCCCCGCCGAACGCGGGACCGGCCCCGCCGCCTCCCCGCCCCGTCGCGCCCGTCCCGCCCCCTGTCACCGCACGGCGGTGCATCTGAGCCCTCCCTCCCTTCGGCCGCAGTCGCTCCCCGTTTAGTCGTGGCTCGTCCAGGCTCCGCTGAAGCCCTGCGGTAACTTTCCCCCAGCACCGTGCAGTTTTCCATCAGGGGCTCGCAGCCGCTCGTGCTGCGCCTGCCCCGGTGCCACGAAGCCCACGGGCAGTGCGGGGTGAGCGGCACAAAGCCCCCGTCACGCTGCCCGCTCCCACTCCCGCGCGGTGCTGAGGAAGCTGTGCCTCCGTCCCGCTGCCACGGCGCCGGCGCCTGCCCTTGGGTTTTCCCCAAAAGCAGAAAAAGTCCCATCAGAACAGCGGGTGCTTGGGCCGTCGCTGGGACGCCGGCAGTGCCTGGGAAGGTTCACAGCAGGACCAGGTCCGGGGGCCGCGGCCATGGCCCCTGCGCCGCAGCGATGTACGGTGCGTTTCTCGGCCTGGTTTGAAACGTCCCAGGCGCCAGGACATCGCCTCGCGGCTTTGGCTTCCCTCGTGCCAACCACCCCCCACGACAGGCCTCTGACACAGATTAAATAACGGCAGGTGAACTGCACTTGTATTCTGAAACAGTTTTATAATCCGTTTTTGATTGAAGATCGTGTAACCTTTTTTTTTAAAGAAGTAGAAGAACTTACAATTTTTTCCCCCAAAGAAAAGGTCTCCCCGAGCAGCTGTGTTTACTGCCAAGACTGCTGCTGGGCACGCTTTCCTGGCAGTGTTTTGTACACCACACATCTTTGAAACGCGGGCTACAGAGGGTGTTGATGCTTAAATAGAAGGGGCAGAACTCTGCAGGCTGAGTCCGAGAGGTGCCGGCCTCCTGCCAGGAGAAACGAGCTCCGCTTCCATCAAACAACAAGGAAATTAAACAACTAAGCAGCTCCTCTATTTGCGTCTGAGGGCGGAACACTGGTAGCACGGACGGGGCCGGGTGCCCTCGCAAACACGCTCGTAGCTCTGTTGTCTGCGATTTTCACGGCGGTTAGCACGCGCTTTTGCATTTTATATCTTAATCCCAGTCTTACGTGTCTTGCACACTGATTCCTGCTGATCACATAATAATCCCTCGGGGTGGCTGGAGAGACATGCGCCCCCCCCCCCCAGTCTGAGTTCTGTGCTTTCCTGGGCTGGGGCCAGCGCGCTGCACCCCACGGGTGGGATCCCCGAGCCCGCCGCTACCGTGCAAACGCCGCTTAGAGGCAAAACCCTGAGCATCCTGAGCAACTGTGGGAGACGGTAACTCCTCACGACACAACAGTGAGTGTGTATAAACCTCCGTGGAACTATAAATCACGGCAGAGCGGCAAAGCGTTGTAAAAGGTAACGACTGACTCTCGCTAGGAAAAGTAATCGCAGGTTCTTGTTCAATCAGGCCTCGGTCAGGCTTTCCCAAATGACCCTGTGTTTCGTAGTTTGGGAACAAAAGGGATTTTTATTTTTAAATTGCACAAGTGTACCTCCTCCCATTATGTCAGAAGTGGAATGCGGGATTGTGTTTAAACAGTATTTCCAAGCGAAGCTAGAACGAACAGGTTTGATGGTGAGTACCAGGACTTACCCAGTTTCTAACCTCTGTCCTGTCAAAATAATTGCCCTTCTATCACTACTTATTTCCTCGGAGAACAATGTCTGTTACCAGCACTGGCAGCCCTAACACTGAAAATAGAGCAGGCTGCATTTGTTCAGTGGTTTGCAACACCAGCTGTGAAGCCAAACGACCTTGAATTTGGCTTGACTTTGCCTTGTCTCCCTCGCTTCATGAGAAAGTTTATTTCATAAGCAAAAACCTCCTGCTAAAAATACAGCTGAAAAACACTGTGGAAAGCTCTTCTGCACCCCAGGCATTGTGTACCGAGTCGGGGTGTTGCGCTGGCGTGATGCACGCCTGACAGCAGCTAAATACAGCTGAGAAACTGGATACGCGGGGCAGATCAGCCCAGAAAATGGCTCCATTGGTCTGAGCTGCAGTGTTTCGAAAATAACAACCTGTCCTAAATTTATCCGGTAAAGTGAAAACTTGGTGGTGGCTGGAGCGGATACAAAGAAGGCTGCAAAGGCTTCTGGGCTGGTTTTTAGGCCTGTATGTAAAGACAAAGAGTGGAGGTGATGGTGCCAGAGCGCGACGCAGAGACCCGAGGTCAGCTCTGCAGGAAGGAAATCGGCCCCAAATTATGGCCCTGTTGGTAGGAATGAGTTCAGGTCACTGGAAAAAACATCTGACTCGTCCATATCTGGTTCTGTGTAAATCTGCATTGGTTTTGGCCAAATTATGCCCTTCGGCACGGTGCAGGGGTGGGGGGGTGTGAGGTCCGGGTGGGGGGTCCCAGCCTGGCGCTGCTGCGGTGGCGGCTGTCAGGCCCGAGGTCACTCCTCGGTGTTTAGGGATTTCATGAGGATTGGAAAAGGCTCTTTGGGCTGCAGAAACGGGAGCTTTGGTTCGAGTCCCCTCCCGGGCAGCCCCTTTCCCGCCCAGGTGCTGGGGCGGCGTGGCCAGTCACCCTGCCCGTGGCCGACGATGGGCACCGCCAGCGCACCCGCACCCGCTAATTAGCTTGCCACTTAGCAGGAGCTGCGAGATGTACGTGCTAAACATTAGTCACCTCTGCAGCTTGGCTTCCAGTCAGACGGCTCTGGGGTTTGCAGCAGCCCTGCTGCGAGGGAGGAGCGCGCCTGTCCCCATCGCCGCCGCTCACCCGCGTTAGGGAGGCTGCTCCTGCTCCGCTCTGCCGAGGGAAGCCGTGCATCACCCGTCCCCATGCGGGGTGCAAATGGGCTCGTTCAGCACTTGAGTTGCTCGGTTTATCGGGTACACTTTCAGAGACACGCTGTCATGAAACAAAACAGAGTGATTTAGTTGTGACCAGTAAAATCACAGTCAAATGACAGCGAGCATCTCACCAGCCAACCTACACCGGTAACCGCCGCGTATAAAACCTTTTTAACTGACCTCTGTTTGCGTTACAAAGATCAGGCAGTAAAACCGAGACTGGTTTTGTTTTACAAGCAGCAGAAGAGGGGAGGGAAGCGGCCCCCCGAGGCCCGGCTCCTGTGTGCCTGGCACAGTGTGGTCAGCCGGCGGCCACAGCCTGGCCCCCGCGAGGGGCTCGGTCCGTGCCGGGGCGCGGGTACCACCACGCCGTGCAATTCCGCGAGCCATGCTGCTGGCTCCAGAGCGGGAGGGATGGGGCAAAACCCGGCTCAGGCACAGCTCCCTTCAGCCTGAGCGTCAGTGGCATTGATCGTAGGATCCCGACTCGCCACACCGAGGCTGCGCTCCTCCGTGTGGGGGAGACCGGTGGGTGAGACCCAGCGGGCTCTTGGCGCAGGGCCGCGGCAGGCTGCGCGTTCAGGCAGCAGTTTGTCACCGGTGGGGTTTCCCTAGACCTGCTCTGTAATTAATTGGTGTGATGGGGAATTAGTCGCACTCATTTGCCTTTTCTGCTGTAGAAGTTCAGCGGAACAGATGACCGGCCTGCCATGACTCCAGTGTCCCAGGGCGCGGTAGCTGCGGGTGGGCTCAGCGGGGGTGCCACACTGCCCCGGCACAGGCCAGGGAGCGCCGGCACGGCGCCGGCCGGGACAGAGCACCGTAAAGTTCCCCATGGGCCCGTGCTTTATGGTCCTCTCCCATGTTCTGGGGGAAATGTGAAATATTTTCTGAGCGATGACTTCTAACAAGAACAAGAGCGAGGGGTGATTACCCTTTGTGATTATCCAGGGGAACAGGTTGTACCCTTCAGGATTCGTTATGTGAACTTGGGTGAGATGGTCTTAAAACACAAGAAGGTTCTGCAGCAAAAGTCGTTGTGGGAACAGTGTGATTCACCGCAGCTCTGGCCAGTACCCGCATCCAGCCACGCTTCGCGGTGGTTGCATCTCCCCTGTGACTGCGGCACGTTTTAAATAGCAGGTGAATAAATCTAGTGAATACTCACGTTTTTCCATCTATACAGACTGCCAAACCTTTGCCCGATACAGAAACTTATTAGGGCAAAGTGCACAAGTGCAAGCAGCGCCGGGAGGCTTGGCCCCCCAGGGGGATGCGGCTCCCACCCGGCTCCTTCTGTAAGGGAAACTGAGGCAGGAGTGTAAGCCTGGGAGACAAGGCGGCACGGGAGTGTGACAGGGAAGTGCCAAAGCACGGGTGATGATACAAGAGAGGACAAAACGCCGGGAACATGTTGTCTGCGGCCCCGAGGGGGGGTGTGTTTACCTGTTTATACCTCCGGCTGTGTTGCAACCGGGCCGGGGAGCAGGCGCGGCGGCCGGGTCAGCGCCCCGAGCCCACGGCTGCTCTCGCCTGGGCCGAAGGGAAGAGCCCTGGTGCAGCGCGGCCGGCTGCTGCGGGAACCCGCCGCGTGGCATTCCACGCTGCGCCGCAGGGACGGCCAGCACAGCCCCTGCCCACCGCCCCCCGGATCCCCGGGCTGGGGCGTCCTGAGCCCCCACTGCTCTGGCGAGGGGTGGGCGGGACGCCCCCCCACATGCTCTGGAGTGGGATGAGCGAGGCGCAGGAGAAGAGCCTTTGGTTTTGGGAAGAAGGAGGACAGATGGTGAAAGAAATATTAAAAACCCCAAGGGATCAGGGTGCTCTTGCTGCCAGAAAGCGTCAGTCCCAAGAGAAAAGCTGTTCCGGAGTGATGTGGTTGGATAATTGTGCTGTTCCTTCAGACAGCATCGAGCGCCCTGTGCGTGCAGTGCTGGGAGCTGCAGACCAGCGCGCAATTTGGGACCAGTCGTGTGGCCACGGGCAGCCCAGCGCCCAGCGGGGCTCGGGGGGCTCGCGGTGCCGCCGGGCTGTGCTGGCGAGCACACGCTGGTGTGCAGGCAGGGCTGGGCGGGCGCACCGAGGCGTCTGGCAGAGGAAATGGCTGTGCTGGTGCTGCCCTTGGGAGCAGCGCGGCACTGAGCCGCCGGCACGGTGTGGGGCACGAGGAGACGGCGACGAGCCAGGACCAGCGCTGCCCCACGGCCAGAGCAGCAGCTCCAGGCTCCCCCTGCATAGGAGTGGAGTCCGGCTGCTCGGATGGGATTGCCCAGCCTGTCCTGGGATTTCTTCCCTCCTTCCCCTCGTTAGGCATCGGTCACGGCCAGCCCCAACTCTCACTCTTCCCGGGGTTCATCAGCCGTGGCCAGCACCGCCTGCGCAGTCCCGCTGACGGCATCACCCGCGTGTGCCGGCGGAGGCGTGGGGAACTGGCAGTGACTCCACACTTCCCGGTCCGTCCTGTTCGCAGGGAGATGCCAGCGTTGGGATTAGTGCCGGAGCCGTGTCACGGCATGTCACTGCAGAGGGCAGCTGCCGCAATCGTGGGTTAACCTCTGACTCACGCTTGCCTGAAACTGCTCCGGCGCTGCCACGGCTCAGGCCTGTGCTCGGGATGCTCCCGGGGCTGAGGCTGCTCAAAAACGCTTCCGCAAAGCGCCGAGCACGGGCCGGGGTGGTGGGGGTGGCTCAGACCTGGCATCTGGCAGTGGGGGATTGCTCCAGGGAGCTGCCCAACTCCGGCTGCGTGGTGTTCACCACCGCGGTGTCGCCTGAGACGGGACTTTCAAGCCAAGGAAACAATTTTACTACAATAAAGTACCCGCCGGCTGGCACCCTCCGTATTGCAGGCCCGGCCGCCGCAGCCTCCTGAGCCTGTTTGAGCCCCGGGAGCAGCACTGGTCTGGGGCGCGCTGGCCGCAGCTCCAAGCAGAGGGAAGTCGCTGCTGCGTGTCGAGAACGCCCGTTGCTTTAGCGTGTCATCGACGGGCTGCTGGGGGCTGGTGGCTGCTGCCGGCGAGGTCACACTGGTTTCCCAGACCGTGGGGCTTCGCTGAGCGGGAGGCACGGGTGGGCTCTCCTGGAGCAGAGCCCCTCGCTGGGGTGTTTCCTGGGAGGTCTGACTGGAGAACACAGCAGCAGCAGAGCTGCCGTAGCCCTGTGAGCCCCTTCGTGGGTGTCTGGAGGAGAAGCCTCCCGATGCTGATATTTATGGAGCTGGTTCACCTGGCCGTGAAGGTGAAAGGGTAAAATTAAACCATCCACAGTCTCCAGCCATGTCCAGGCCCCCCCACCCCGAGCTGCACCTTATTGCAGGGCACAAGCGGAGGCTCAGAGCCTGAAAGGGTTTTCCATAGGCATGTGCTGGAGATGCCTTTCCCCAGCCCGGCCCCATTTACATTAATGAGGTATTTAACTCCCAAACCTGTTTGTGGACCACTGCAATGTTACCCAGTGTGGAAGGGGGCCCGGGCAGCCTTTAACCCCATCGGTGCTGCCCGGCTGCATCTGCTGGGGGCGGCTTTGGGCAGCCATCCCTTTGCTCTGGGGGAGGCTGGAGTTACCCCTCCAGGCCGACATCCCCGGGTTGCTGCACCCCGTGGGGCTGCGGCGGTGATGCCGTGGCCACCTGGGATCAGGATGGGGCCAGGCTGAGTCTCAGGTGTGTTTTCCAAGGAATCTGTGTCTTACTGTTCATTGTCACGTTCTGGGCAAGTTTTACATCCCTGTTGACTGGGAGGGAGGGTACTCCCATTTTTCTCTGGATTACCAGGTGAACTTCTGTCTGATAGGGAAACCACACATCCTTCCCATGTTTGGCTGACACACCAAATCACCTGAGTCACCGTTGTGCCGGCTGTTCATGCCGAGCAGTGAAATAAGCAGCGTCAGGGTGAGAGTCTTGTTTTCCACCCAGGAAAAGTCTTTGCCCAACAGTTCTGATTCTCAAAAGTACTTAAGCAGCAAGTCCTGCCACTGCGACTGGAGTTTGTTTCTGCACAGCTGCCCCTCTCGCCATGGTTTTCGCAGCAGGTGTTTTCACGCTTGTGTCAAAGGAACTGGGAACACTGGGAAAGCCACCAGCAGGCGAGGGCAGGGGCAGGACTGATGCCTGCTCTGTAAGTGCTTCCACCAGAGCTCGGACAAACCAACCTCCAGCCTCCTCGTGGCAGGACGAGAGCCCACGTAGCCTTTGCAGTGCTCCTTTGGGGGGTGGGGGTAGCTCAGGACAGTAACTACAGAAATCAGGTGCCCACAGGTGAAACGCCTGAGCCATTTGGGTTAGGGTTGCTTGGGAAGGTTACTCTGAAAACAACAGGTTTGGTCCATGCCCCTGAAGGCTGTTTCGGGGTAATTGTCTATTAGGTGAGACAAAGCCCTGCGTATGGCCACCAGACTCCATAACGTGGTGTACGGAGGCATCCGCTCCCCAGCGGGACAGAGAAGGGCTGGCGGCTCCGTGTGTTTTCAAACCCTATTTCTGCCTGGACATCATTTGCTGGTAGAGGCACCGGCGGATTCCTGACCCCCAGCAAACCTTCTCTGTGCAGCTGGATCTTCCTCCTCCTCAGCTGCCCCCCCAGCAGCTCCTCCGTCACCCACAGCTTTCTCCCCTCCGCCGCGGCTGCTGCTGGGAGCTGAGCGAGGTTCGTCCACTGCGTCTCCTCTGCTCCAAAGAGCCGGTCCTGGTGTGCAGGCAGCCTTTCCCCGTGAGTCACCGGCACCTGCCTGCTGCAGCTTTGTTTCGACACCTCTCCCCAGCCCGTCCTTCGCCCCGGCGCCGAGGCAGCGCTGTGCCTGCGATGCCACCTGCGCCTTCACCCTGTTTTCGGGTACCACTGCTGCCCTGCAGCCCCGCGGTGCCGGCGAGCAGGGGGCTGCAAGCGGGAGAGCGGGGGGCTGCCTGCTCCCGAGCCCTGCCTGGGGCTCGCCAGGCTCCCACCGAGTTCTATGGGTCTCCAAGGAACGCTGTGCCTGTGGGAAGAGGCCGGGATCCCACCTGGCCCTCGGAGCAGCGGCTGCAGCAGTGGAGGAGGGGATGTCACCGAACTGCAGATTTTACTGCCTGTTCCCATAAACTCCAAGCTGAGTTTCTCAAACGCTTTGAGTTCATGATGTTTAGTGTGTGTCCGACCTGATTCTCGTACTGTCCTGGGTAGTGTCCTGGGTAGTTTTCTGTTTTTAAGATGACTCAGGAGTTCAGAAGGGTTCAGTGTTTAATTTACGATGAAGTAATCCATTTTTGTAGCTACTCTGTGGCTTTCTGCCTCCCAAGGGTTATTCACACAAGGAGAAAAGGTGCTGCACCTGCCCTGAGAAGCAAAGGCAAAAAGCACCTACAGAAAACCTGCGCTTTACCAAAGACTTTAAAGTGAGTGTTCAAGCTAAAAAGTGCCTGGGTTATGGACCAGAGAGGCCTTACAGGCACGCTGCAGGGGAATGCCCCACTTCAGCAGCCTTGCTCTCAATCAAATGATGTTTTCCTTATTAGAACCGCAGTTATCGGGTATAAAGCTCGACCAGTCAATGCAACCGCTTCCTTGCAGGATTGGCACCACTTAAGTTTATTTTAAAAGCCTTTTGTTTTGCTCCAGGAAGCATTTAAATGTACAAGACTTTCTAAAATTGCCCTGGTTGAGGTGTCATCCACTTCACAGCTCTCACCGAGGTCTGGCTCTGCTGTAACAAATACATGATTGCAAGGTTTTGTCTGTGTTGTGAATTCTCAGGCACCCCAGAGAAAGGTCTGGGAGACAGCCTGCGGCATCCACAGGACACAACTTCTGCTGCCACCGGGACGGGAAGTGTGGCCGCTGGCGAGCACCAGGGACACAGCAACCCCCCGAGGCTGTGCCCCGCGGCCTGTCCCAAAAAACTGGGAGGAGCTGATGACGTTCCCCAGGGCAGCGAGGCCCTGCCGAGGGATCCGGGCAGGCCGCAGAGCTGGGCAGTCACCAGCCGCACGGAGTTTAACAAGGGCAAGCGCCGGGTTTTGCCCCTGGGGCGCGGCAGCCCTGGCTGTACAGGCAGCCTGGGGCGCGAGGGGCTGGGGAGCAGCTCTGCAGGGACCCGGGGGCTCTGGCCGACGGCAGGTTGAACAGGAGCCACCAGCGTGCCCTGGCAGCCCAGAGGGCCAGCCGTGCCCAGGGGGACACCGAGCCCTGCATCGCAGCCGGGCGAGGGGGGGATTGTCCGGCTCTGCCCCGCGCTGGGGCGGCCTCACCCCGAGTGATGTGGGCAGCGTTGGGCGCCGCAGGACATTGAGGGTATAAAGGTACTGGAGAGTGTCCCGAGGAGGCCACGGAGTTGGGGAAGGGTTAGAGGGGAAACGGTACGAGGAGCGGCTGGAGTCCCTGGGTTTGTTCAGCTGGAGCAGAGGAGGCCGAGGGCAGCCCTCATGGCGCTCTGCAGCCCCCTCCCAAGGGGAGGAGGAGGGGCAGGGCTGGTCTCTGCTCTCTGGCGACCAACGCCAAGACCCGAGGGAATGGCCGGGAGATGTGCCAGGGGAGGGTGAGGCTGGGCATTAGGGGAAGGCTCTTCCCCCCGAGGGTGGTGGAGCCCTGGCACAGGCTCCCCAGGGAGGCTCCCCAGGCACCAGCCTGGCGATATTCCAGAAGCGCTTGGCCAAGGCCCTCAGAGACACGGTGTGAATTTGGGGTGTCCTGTGCAGGGACAGGAGCTGGGCTCGATGGCCCTTGTGGGTCCCTTCCAGCTGAGGGCATTCTGTGATTCTATGATCTAAAACTCTCAATCAAGAGCTTTTGGTGTTTGTGTTTCCTGGGTTTCGCTGCAGCACCTTTGCAGGGAGGCTGACGTGTTGGTACAGTTTAATGTAGGTACTCGTTGTCTGCTGCCATGCCGTAGCTGACTGCTCCCAGAGAGGTGTGAAGACATGCGAATTCACTTGGGTCCCTTCCAGCTCAGGACACTCTGTGATCCTGATTCCAGCTGTGCCGCAGGACCCAGGTGCAGCAGGATGCTCTGGGCAGCAGCTGCAGGGGGTTTCCTTCCTTCCCAGGGGGGATGGTTGCATGATTAGCACCTGCTTATTGGGCCCTTGGGTGAGGGTGCTCCTGGTGCTGGGGGCTGCTGGGGGTGGAGCAGGGTCACTCGTGCAGCCTGAGAGGAAGAGGGGTCCCTGAGTGAGCAGGCTCGCCGCGGGGCTCTGTGCTGCCCCAGCAGGGAGCTGAGCTCCTGCAGGCCCTTCTCGGTGCTGCTGTGAGCAGGAGGGAGCAAACCTTGGAGCTCCTGCACGGTGTCACGGTCTGTCAAGCACTGTTGCCCACATGGGTACAGGTGACGAACAGAACAACTGTGGCATGTCCTGCTTTGCAATGTTTGCTTGCTTTTTCCCAGGGAGATGGGTCTTTTCCCCCTTCCCAATGTTCATAGGAGGCTGTGCTTTGGAAGAGTTAGAGTCAAAAGTGACCCTAGCAGCTACCTGCATCTGGAAGAAGGTCCTTAGGCAGGTATTACTGAGCCAAACTGCCTCCTGTATGAATAAACAACAAACTGGAAAGGAAGGAGCTTACTGTAAGACACTATCTAGCTCTGAAGTTTGCTGTTACCTCCACTACCGCTGTAGCTGCGACAGCTCGTGCCTGTAATGCAAAGGGGGAGCCGGCCCCGGTGCCTTTCGTGGCTATCGCAGTGTTTTTCTCTAGGTCTCTCTGTCACTGTTGCAGGTGGGGCAAGTGCAGTGCAATGAGTGTGGTTATTTGATGCTGGGCTAGAGGGGCGATGGGGACAAGCAAGGGTTTGCTCCGAGCACCTCGCCCTCATGCGTTCGAGAAGGGGCTCCGAGGGAGAGCAAACCCGGCTCTCTCCCCTGCGGTCTCCAAAGGACTCTCCAGGAGTGGCACTGTCTGGAGACACCCGAGGTGCCAGCCTTCTTGGTCACCTTGCTGGCTAATGCTACTGAGAGGTATTTTCACCATGCACCCGCTTGCACCCCCGGCTCCCCAAAGCCTGCTCCCAAGCCAGGCCTAGCAGCACTGTGCAGCACAAGCCCAGCTCTGCAGAGGTGCCCAGGGCGTTTGGCAGCGCAGGGACATCCCATAATCTCTCGGGATGGCTGCATGGAAGTAACCTGCATAGGGCTGATTGAAAAAGAAAAAAAGGCAGTTACTAAAAAATATATCTTTATTTCTTCAGTTTATCAGCTATTTAAATAATCCAGTTAAAATATGTTTTATTGCACATAAAAGAACCTTTATGGATTCTCACTGTCCTAAATATAAAATAAGTTTATATAAAGAAAGGAAAAGAGAGACTTCTTACACTTATGCACGCACGCGCTCTCAATCGCTCCTGCTCTACAGAAACCCTAAGCAGCCAACCCGGTGCGGGCTATGCTCGTCCTCAACGTCTGTACGGCGTGCTCTAGGCAGCTAAGACTCGGCTAGGGTAGGAGGAAGTCATGTGCAGGCCTGGGGGCAAGGGGAAGGGCGCTGGCTCCGCAGCTGGGTGCCCCGGAGGCTCCCCACAAGCGCTCCGCGGCCGTACGGGTGCAGACAGCAGCCTCCGGCCGGCCCGAGTGGCAGGAGGGTCCGGTGCAGCAGCACGGTCGGCGCGCAGGAGGCAGAACGCAGGGTGCCGATGCAGCACGGCGGGACGGAGCGGGTGTAAGCAAGGCGGGCAGCTGAGCGGTGTGGCAGATGTATCCTCCGGCCGCCTCCCTTCAGGGCTGTGAGCGGAGCCCGGGGCAGCTCCGGCCATCGCTGCAGCCCCGTGTGGCTCCGTCCCCTCCCTGGGCACCGCCGGGGCTGTGAACCAGGTGGCCACAGAGGGAAGTCCATGCCTGGGGTTGAGCAGGAAGAGAGCAGCCAGCTCCCTTTGAGGCTTCTGGGAAGTCATGTGTGGCCAAGGCCAGGCACTGCTTAACGAGCTCCTCTGAGGTGCTGTTTAATGGCCAGCTTGAGGGATGTAAAATGAATCGAGCTTGTAGAGTATGCCATTCATCACTGCAAGCTGAATTAGATTTCATGCCCTTCTCGGATGTTTCTTTCGGGATGACTTAAGTTCTCCTACTCAAGCCGTGTAATAACTTGCCCTACAAGGATGCCTGTGACTATCCTAACTTTTAATCTCAGAATAGAGATCCTCAGGCCACCTTTGGAATCAGGTTCCTAATGAAAATTCAACTTCAGAGCTTTCCTTTCAAGCAATCTGTGCTCTTCCCAAGCCTCTGTCATGCCCCTTCCTACAAATGTCATGCTGCATTCCTGAAAGCCCTGGGTTTTTCCCACAAGTCAAGCCGCACAGCCGAGAGCAATTAGTGTTAATACTCAATGTGGCATCAATCTTCTGCTGTGGAGTAATTCCTGCCCACTTACAATGGGGTGTGTGCAGTCGGTTGCTAATGTATGCCTCTGTCTGGCAAGACATCCCAGCTCAGTGCCACATCCTGCTCCAGCCATCTCCTGCAATGATTAACTTGAGAATTGATGTTGCCTGAAGTTCCTAACGTCTCAGAGCCCTTGGCTTTTGTGTCTGAGCTTTGCTCAGAGAAGCTTTGACTGCAAGTTCAACCCCTGAATAAGGGTCTGACCCAACAGCCCTTCAGTGCTCGTTTGGATATGTGCCTTTCACCCCTGAACACACGGGTCCAGCACCCACCTCTTTTTTTGGCACCTGGATGGGTGGATAAATAAGCGTCAGTGCTGCCCAACCTCTAGCGTATCGGGCAGCTGCTCTGTGAACGCAGTCTCTAGCCGCAAAGTGCTGTAATTGGGGGGGGGAGTCCTGGGCAAGGGGCTGTCCTGGGGCAGCGGCAGGCGGAGGGCGGTGTTGAAGGTGGGCAGGTCCTCATCGATGCAGACCGGGTTATCGTGGCCCTGCCTCTCCAGATCACTGGCCTGCGGTGCCTTCCCCAGCTGGTCCCTTTTTCGGTCATTCCACCATTTCTTTGCCTTTTGCCACTGGCGCCGCATTACAATGGAAAGTGAATCGATGAAGAAGACCTCGACGATCTCAATGACGCAAACAACCGAGCAGCTCATCCAAAGGCCCAGCTGGCCTCCGAAGTTGGAAAGAAGAATGACGAGCTGCAAGAGAAGAGAGCACAAGGTTATCGGCTCCTGCGGGCGCCTGACACGTGTCCACAGCACTGTTACGGTGTGTGGGGAGGCTGCACCGAGCTGGGGCACCCAGGGTCTGCTGTGAGCACTACCGAACGCGGTGGGCCCTTCCTCTGCTGCCTGCGTTACCCCCTCCCGCTCCGCTTCAGCGGGAGCTCAGCGCTGCGCTTACTGCAGGCATCCCACAGGCTATCCCGGTGCAGGGCTTGGGACTGGACAGTCTGAGAAGGGCTGCAGAGGGCAGGACCGGGCGCCCTGGAGTGCATCATCCGTGGGCGGTTTCCTGCCCTTGCCTGGATGGGACCACTCCCCTGGCAGGATGAAAACATCCAGCCTGTCTGGGAGGAAGAGCTGCATCCTCCTGGTACAGAGCAGGAACCGCTGTGCTCACTTACTGTGTTGGCAGGATTCTCTGAAATGAATCTCTCGTTCAGGTCTTTGTAAAACACCATGAGGTTTGCAAGGTCCGTCCTGAGAGGAGAAACAGAGGGAGGCTGAGGGTTTAGTAAAACAATAACATGAAACATACTGAAAAACTATGCAAATAACCAGTTGGACCAGTAGGGCTGGGCCGCTCTAAGGGAGCTTTTTCCCCAATTGCCATCATTAGGGCAGCTGAGATTATATCTGAGCTTGAGGTGCAAGCTGGAAACATATACATGGAAACTTACTTGTTTAGCTTCTTGTTGATTTTTTGCCCTTTGTCCCAAGAGAGAACTCGAAGCATCCAGTCCTGGAAAAAAAGACAGAAGATACTGCTATAGCTGTGTGTGCTTGTGTAGAAACCCCCTGGAAAGGGAGCTCATGCTCTGTGCCTCCTCAGACCAGCCTGGGTGCCAGAATTGAATGGCTGTGACAGGCCAGCTGTCCCTGAGGGGATCTCCTGGCCCACAAGCCAGATTTTAGTTTAATGGTGAACTGCTGGAGGGGAAGCCCTGACCTGGACCCTACAGACTGAGCCTCTGGGAGGAGCATCATTAAAGTGCTAACAAATACCCCAGGGGCCCCCTGCTTCCTGCTGAACCTCTGGGTTTATTTAATGCCTTGCTGTGCCATGCTGCTGTCATCCGGCGTGCAATTAGGAACTGACCTCTGACACGGTGGATGGCCACTGGGCGATGCTGGTGGTGAGCGCCCACTCCTTGAAGCTGGAGAGAGACACAGGCTGTCAATGGTGAGCTTGAACTCCCACGCAGAATTTTACCTCTGGTTGTGGGCAGGACTTACCTGCAGGCATCTTTGCAGATTTGCTGGCAGCCCAGCTGCTCCTTCACGAACTTCTCGTGCAGTCTGTAGTAGCAGTACACTGCAAGGGAGCAGGGCACGTGCATGAGAAGCCAGAAAGAAAAGCAATGATCTTTTGCTACCTGTGCTGGAGTAGCACTTCTGGGGTGTAGGTGGCCTTTGTGGCCATCACCTACGTGGTGGGGATAAAAAAAATCTGCCCTATAAATATTGCAAAATACTCTGAGAAGTGGTTGTCACTTGCTATAAGGCACGAACAATTGCCTCACCCGGTCGAGTCCTCCACTCGACACTTCTGTGGTGTGTGGAAATGACAAGCAATTAGGGCAACTGTGAGAAACAAGTCAATCTAAACGAGAGAGGCGGCTTCAGGCTCTGCAGCATGGGGCTTTAAGTGGGCTAAGGCAGATTCGCCTCTTCCCGGTGCGCTGTGTGACTGGGGATGGTGCTGTGGAGGGATGCGGCTGTGGGTAGTTGAGGCAGGAGGTGTTTGAACACTTACTCCAGTTAGGGTTTTTCTTGTAGTTGCAGTACTCTGCTCCAGCAGGTAAGGGCTGCGCGTACTGGGCACAGCCGCACGAGTCCACCATGGCCTTCTGAAAGCAGGAGTGGAGGCAAATCTAGGGGAGATAAAGCAAGAGCTGGTGTCTCAGAAGCACAGGCTGCTGCGCTTCTGCGGCACCAAGCTCCAGGCTCGCAGGCATGTCAAACCATCCTCTGTTTGTGATAGTAGCAATAAGATGGGCACCCATTTCCCTGGGCCTTCAGGCTCTGTTGCTAGTGAATATAAATACAAGCAGAAAGTGCCATGGAGGGCTTAGGCTCTAGTGCAAGAAAGAATATAATCCTCTCTGAGGGGGCATCTCTATGATTGCCCCCACTTCCCATACAGCCATCAAAAGCTTGAGTGTTGCAGCTGCTCTTCCCACAGCCAAGGAGAAGGTTTTTGGTCTGCCATGGCGCGTGGTCCATGAATCAACATCTAGGCGTGGGATGTGACTCACTAGTGAAAATGTTCACAGCTTTGACCAAATTGTGTTGGTGCATGTTTGGAGACCTGGTTGTAAGGATTAACAGGGCAGTAGAGTCAGTGTTTTGTGCTAAAACGCTTAATCAGTTGGAACGCGCAGGAACTGAACTCTTCTTCTTGAAATCCCAGTCGTCAAGCCTTTTGGTCCCAGTCCCAGCCCTTCTAAGCCCTGAGTTTCAGTGAAATACTGTTACTAAATGCCTGAGATAATGCCGGTGTGATCCTACCTGGCAATACATCACAGCAGATTTCAGTATAATGCCCTGTAAAATAAAAATCCAGCCTAGGCACAGGCTTTGCAGTAGGCAGCAGCTAATATAATTATGATTCTTCAAGTGGAGAGTGCAAGAACAACTGACACTCTCCAAGAGGACCCAATTACAGAAACCATGCAAAATTAGTGGAAACTTACTCTGTAAACAAACATCCTGCTATCTGGATGCTGATTAGATGGTATCTGTTATTCTTGGAGTCCTAAAGGTCACAATTTCTGGCTTCAAGGCTTACTAAGCTGCAACATTTACTTGGCCAATATTTTCCAGTCTCACATTGCTTGAAAATTGCCTAACGAGCTAATGTTCTCTCTTTATCTAACAAAGCGCCTAAGGGAACTTCAAACATGAACCACTTAGAATAAAACTTGGATTTTTAAAAAGTGCTGTGGTATTTTACATCCGTGGTTAAAAGCAGTGACGCTGCGCCTGGACTGTTCACCATCTCAGGTCCTGAACTACAGAATATTGTAAAGCTTATGAGGGTAGTTTTCAAGCAACTGATAAAAACAAATGTAACAGATTTACCTGGAGCGAGTAGCTCTTGTTATAGAGATTTTCTACTGGTATGTCAGCACCAGTCTCTGTACAGTCACTGTAGGGTTTGCTCAGCTTGCGAGACCGAGTCTGAGAACCAGAAAAGAACAGATCTTGGTTTTTGGAGTTCACAGAGAACCCAAAGGATTTAGTGGCAGTTCATCACAATGCTGAAACTGTCAGTGATGGGGCAGGTTCGAACAGCACGTTTACCTCTTGCCATCTCAAATGACTTGTCAATCATTTGTCAAAACAAGGAGGGGTTTTTTGTTTGTAATGTCCGTTTCCCAAAGCACTGCTCTGGCTGGATCATCTGCTGTCTGTGCTGAAAACCTCTGCAGGAATGCAGAGATGATATAATCTTAACAGTGAGGATTTTTCAAAGCACAGTAATTCATATCTACGTTTTCTCTCATTGCAAAGTCCTAGAGGCTATGCATCGTTTATCCTGGATGTGTGTTTGCGTTTTGAGGGAAGGGAGGCTGTTGGTTTTGTTTTCTGTGAAGACCCAACCTTCTCGAGCTGTTGTTGCACGGGCTGCTCCTGGTCTGTGGGTAAAACGGCACTTCAGGCTCCGCTAATGCTCAACAGCACCCCTCTCTGTATCTCCTTCAGGACTCTTTCCAGGGACTGCTTTGACCCTTCCTAGCCGAAGAATGCTAACACCTTTTCCTGTTCTGCAGTCTCTGTCTGGAGAAAAGCGCTCTGCAATGCCAAGAGCTGTGCCTGCAAGGTCTGCTGAAACTGGGGCCGGGAGCCCTCAAACTCACCAGACCTGACTCAGGGTACTGCCTCTGCTTCCTGCAGACTGCCCTACCTCGCTCAGCCCTTAAACCCTTACTATCTTTCTGCAGTAATTATCCACTTTATAACAAAGTGGCCTGAAACGACAAGAAATATTATGCATTTAAGAATCCATTCACCCATCTTTCGCTACAGAGTTTAAAATTAGGGGCTGATCCTACAAAGGACCAATTTAGTAGGAACCTGAGGAACGCCTGCTTACCTTGGAGGCACTGGCTACAGATCTACAGGTTACTGAGGTCAAACCTGAGAGCGAGCATTACCACTTCTGTCTGCAGCAATAGAAGACTACGGGCATGTACGGGGCAAGCCAGCTCTTTCAGAGAGATGCTCAAATCTCTCTTTGGAGAGAACAGAGAATTATGCAATTTCAATATTAGAGATGTATTACTTTGGAAAACTGAATGAAACCAGCTTTTTTAACTTCCGCAGACAATCTAATGCCTGCCTCAGTCTGCTGCCGTATCTTCTAACAGATGATACATCCTTTGTATAGAATTTTTTTTGTCACGGCTTATACCTCTACAAAAGCTTACTTGTTCATTCAGGTACAGAAATAATTTCCAAACTAAATATTTAACTAAAGCACTGAAACTCCTGCCAAGCAATGCCTTGTTTGCATTCCAGACATCTTGGAATATTTTTGAAGGCCAGGGTGGGGGGAGTCCTGGTACTCAGCTGAAACGCATGAGCGATAACCTAGACACCGATGCTTGCATTTGGGAAACAGCGATTGCCACGCTCAGGCCTCTCGTGAGCAGCGTTGTGTGTGGCACAGGTCCGCTGGGTCCTCCTTTGTGTATTTGGACATGGCTACAAGGACTGATCCGGCACCTTGGTGGTGCAGCCCTGCCCTGACAGCTGTGACTCCCCCTCGGCAGGCTCTCTGGAGTCTTCCTTGACTGGCAGTACAGTGATTGCCAGCTTTTGTTTTGGGTCCAGAAATTGCGTCCAGCTTCTGTTTCGGCTGGTACAGTAGGATGCAATCAGGTCACTTCCTCATGCCAAATCTTTTAAACATAGCCAGCGAGATATGTTCAGTCTTGTTTTTTATACTATATGCAACAGTCCAAATCTACTGTGCCAGGAAAAAATTACATTAAATATTGAGACTCTGCCGGCACTGACTTTTTCCTGTACGGTGTAATAGTTACAAAACAAGTATTCTTGTGAGACTTTGCCTCTGTTACACCGTTCTGCTTCCGATACCTTATGTTCACTTTTTGTTTGTTAGGTAGCATCTACCCCGGCTTGGCTACACCGAGCAGTGGCTGCCACAGCTTTCCAGACAGCTGGAAGATAGTTAACTATTTGCACGTTTTAAAACCATCAGGCCTGTTTTTAATGTCTTTTCTAATGCGTGGACTATCTAGATCTGGCACACCCAGCCAGGACAGATAAGCCGTCTGGTTGCTGCTTTTGACCCAACCATCAGTGAAGAAAGGGCAGAACTAAAATGCTCACTTCACAGCCCATCCAGATGAAAGGGGAAAGCCTGGCTTGCCTGATGGCACTGCTTTCACTTCCCTACCACGGAAAGAAGCCCCTTGGGTCAAATGCTTTGTCTGCACTATACTAATCGGGGAAATTTGGAGCTGCAGCCCTCCCTGGGCTTACTGACTGCAACGGCAAGATGCTTCGCTAAGCTGGAAAAGGCAGAGTCGCTGCTCATGAGGTTTTCTTTACGGCTGGGATAGCAAGAAACCCGGAAAACAAGACTTGCACCCACAAAACAGTTAAACGGGTTGCGCTGCAGTCATCGCTACAGACCTGACCCTAACGTGGGTTACCCACAGCTCGAGCTCGTTCTCTTCCTCCCCTGGAACCTGCATGGGATGCAAACTTGGCTGCTTATTGCTAAAGGGAAACGGGGCACTTGACAACACGTTTCTGTGGTTGTGGGTTTTGCTGTGAAAACAAAACAAAAAAAAAATCCCCTGGAAAGCCAAAGGTTGGATAAAAGGGAGAACGAACAAAATCCCAGTAGCTGTTTGGTTTATAAAGACCCAATTTTCCAACAGCCTCTGCGCAAAGGACAACTTTGTTCAGAAAAGTGCTATCACAGGATTTTCCTTGGGGCACTTCAGTTGTTCAAGTGTGAGGTGCTAGATGCCTTCCAGCTACTGGCTACCTTCAAGCATGGTTCAAGCATTGTACCAGTTCATATTTAAATCTGTTTCAAAGAAACGGTGCCATGCACCTGGAAACAAGGTCGCTGTCACTCACAAAGTGCATCCCTATGGAGGTGGCTGCTGCAGTCTCAATTTCTGTGCCAATGTCTTCAATGAAGGGATATTCGTTTTGGTCATGGACGATGATCTTGGCTCCCGTGGATGTCACCAGGAAGGGGTTGTAGTCTGCTTCATCTATATACAGAACGACCTGCAATCCTGAAGGACAGAGACAAGGCAAGAGCAGAGTTACACCAGAAGCCAGAGCCATTTTTTCTGGTCAGGGAGGGCAGCACGGCTTACTTAATATTATCTCGCCTTAAGTAGAACTGTAACAACCAAGCAAAGCCTTTGCAGTGCTAGGCTGAGACCCCTGCAGCAAGCAACGTCCCTCCGCTGCCCCGAGTACAGCAAACAAATAATGTCTCCATAGAACGTGGCTGAGACCTACTTAAAAAAGTTATATAACCGGGAAGCAGTGATTTCAGATGGAAAACATTAGTGATGCAATGATATTATCTTTGTATTCTCTGCAATAGTCTGCACTAGTTCAAACAAGCATTTCCCCAATCAGCTTGCACATCTAGAGCCAACACATCAATCACCCTCCAGTAGGATCCAGTTCGCTGGACCGCTTGTTATCTAATAGTTCCTCTGCAAACTCAGTTTCCGTACCGTACTCGCTGCCTCCCGTGGAGGTGCTCAGGACCGTCCCGTTTTCCCCACTGTTGAAGGTATAGCAATTGCCATGCAGGGGGTGATGGAAACGAGTGAAGTGCCTGAAAGAAATCAAATATCGTTACATTGCCCTCTGCAGTTTTAACTGCCTGTGGGAGAAAATCAGCAGATTTGGGCTTTTTGTTTTGGGAGAGACATAAGACTGGATGTTTCTTTTTTTTTTTTTGGCAAGCAATTTATTTTGCTGCAAAGTATGGGCTTTTTTCTTAATATCTTGAAACTACATGGAAATATGATCTGGTTTAATAGCATCAGGGAATGAAAAGTTTAGGAGGTTTTCACGTGGGAATGAAGGTTGAGAGGATGGGGGAAGCGGATTTACAGAACCAGCAGGAAGGTGGTGAAGACCTCTTTCATTTGACAGCCAAATGTCTAAAGGAACATTAATATTAATTTTTCAGAAAAGATGTCACAGCCGCTGTCATGCAGGGGAGGCTGAGGGCACACCCTCGTGATTCAAGCACATTCATGTCTTTCCTGTGAACATCCCCTCCCACTCAAGCAAACGTCTTCCTTCCAAGAGAAGACATTGTGCATTTGCACGATGACAGATGCAAGCAAAATGCTTTCAGCAATGAGAGTTCCCGTGCAGCTTGCTTTGTGCGTGGCAGCAGGGAAACAGCTAAACCCGCGTACAAGTGTGCCCCACAGCTGCACAGGGGAACCCTGCCGTTATCCCCAGTACGAAGGGATGACTCTCCTGCTACCAGGGCACACAAGAATTGCACTGCCACAATCATAAGCAGGTAGATTTGATTCTGCCAAAAATCCATGGGTCTATCTGAAGTCTGGACAGCAAAACACTAAGACAAATTAATTTGGAGAGCGTAATTAAAGTTCATGCAAGCAAACGTTTGGTTTCATTTAAAAATAGAAACGGTTCCTGCTGGAATTCAGCAAATACCAAATATTCAATTCCCATGAATTATGCACTTGGAAATAAGCTGTTAAGCTGGCAGGTATTTTCTGTGCACTGACCTTTTGTCACAAGATAGGCCATCAAAGAAACATGTCAGTAGAAGGTCATCAGCAGAATAACTCAATTTTTCTTTAGTCTCCAGAGGAATTTGTGCCATGATGTTCATGTAATGCAGCTTGTACCATTCTTGGATAGCATTAACACCAGAACTGAACGTATAAAGTGCACACTCGCTGCTGTTGTTTGCGTCGCACTGATAATTACAAAGGGGAAAAAGCATTTCAGGTGAAATGAAATCATGTGTGATACCGTTTCTCTTCCACAGTAATAACGACGCGTGAAGTTATACTAGCGCAAAGGGGACAAAGGGGCATTAAAGGCCTCTCATTCAGGGCTAGGTCATGTTTCAGGCCCGAACGACAGGTCACTAAGTCTAAGGAAAGCACTACGTCTATTTGGGTAGACTTCAGGAAGGCATTTCTCTTCCAGACAGCTGGCGATGAATCTGCAGGCAGCCGTGGAGGCATGGCAGAATGGGCAAAAGAGCAGAGGGAGCTTTATTTCACTATAAAGCCACCTAAGGCAGCAATAAAACTGGCCAGAGGGATACCAACCCAAAACACCCTTTTGCTGCCCCACATTGAACTTGCTGGCTAAGGAAGAGTGACACTCACCAGCTGAAAGCCAATGATATCATTTGAATCCCCAGAGTTCACTATGGATGAATCCTTGTGAAAGACACTACCCTCTATTTTCCTCTTCTGGCCACTACGAAGGTCAGTCACTGTCTTAGACAAGTCTTCAAACTTCAGCAGAGGGATCTGTTTGAAGAAGTCGCTCCCTGTGCTGTTCCACTCATCCACCGACCGGCGCACTTTGGACTTGCCCTCCGAAAATCCGTAGAAAGTCTCCAAAGCTTTTTTTGTCTCTTTGTCCAACTCAGATAAATACTCTTTCATGGAGCTGTACCTGCATCGGAGACAATGTGACAGAAAGTGAATCCCATCTCGCCTCACCGCTGAGCTGCGGCGTCTCCCCCGCGGCACTGCGAGCCTCACTGCTCAGGACAGAACTCTTTGTCGCGGACCCGCACCAATCTCGCTACCACATCAACTTACACCGTTGTGGGCAGGCACAGCTGTGCCCACGGAGAGGTCTCAGAGCAAGGACCACAAGAAGCAAAGCAGACTGAACTACAGGGAAAGCCCTCACAGACTCCCAAGCTCCTTGAAGGCTGTGTTAGCAAGCCTGAGGAGGCAGCGCATGTGGAAATAGTTCTGCGTCTGTGCCAAGAGGCACCGGACAGCTGGATCGCCTGCAGGGGCCGGGGTGGGTAGCTGGCGGCAGCGGAGACATTAACATAAAGTGTAATTTGGCAGGAGAAAAAGTATTGTTGACTGATGGCAAAGCATCCTATAAGGAAAGGAGGAGGCAACAGAGGGGTGACAAACGTTCCCTTTCCATTCTTTGGGAGACACCGTTGTTTGTAATCCCGGAACTTTGGTCCTGGGAAGAAAGGAATTCAGAGAGAACCACAGAGCTAACCAGGGACTCTCTCGAGCAGAAAACTAAATCGACCGAGTCTAGCTCAGCAGGCAGCAAGCGAAGGGCATGATTACAGTCCACATGTGTCTGAAGAGCATCAGCACAGAGGTGGGTGGGTTACTCGAAGGGCAGCAGAGGGAGAACCCTCGGTTGGGAAAGACAGCTGAGGAGCAGCGGGCCGGGAAGGGGTTTGGTGCTGGGCTGGCGAGGGGATGAGGAATTCGCCGGGAGCCCGGCTGCAGCCCACCGTCGCCCCGCCGCCAGCACCCCGTGCCTTACTTGTAGGGGTTGATGTTGCAGATGGTGACGGCGGGGAAGGGCAGCTTCTGGAATTGGACGGTGACAGAGACCGAGGCGCTGTAGTAGTTCAAGAGGAGCTCCGCGCACTGCCACAGGATCAGCCCGACGGCGCTGAGGGTGAGCAGGATCCAGATGAACCTGCGGAGGCGGCCCCGCGACACCACGATGCGCCGGCAGCCGTGCGTGTTGGTGTTGAGGCAGTACCACCTCATCAGCTCGCTCAGCGTGGGCGCCTGCGGGCCCTTCACCGGCAGCGTCCTCTTGATCCGCGCCGTGATCTTCTTCCCGGGGGCCATGGCTCCGGCGGCGGCTGCCGAGAGACCGGCCGGGCGCCTGAGGGCGGCGGTGGGGAGGGGGCCCCCCGGCGCCCTCCCACCGCCTCACCGCTCCCGACCGCGGACCCGCGACCCGCCCCCCCGCGCCTCTGAGCCGCAAACCCGGCGTTTTCCAAGGGGACGCCGCGCCCCCCGGGGCAGCCCGCGGCTGAACCCTCGCCCCGCTCCGCCTCACCTCGGCCGCCCTCCGGGCCCGGCGGGACCATGCTGCGCTCCCGGCTCCGGCGCCGCTGCCGATGGCGCGGCGGGCGGCCGCCCCGCCA
The DNA here is from genome assembly GCF_949628215.1 of Phalacrocorax aristotelis. Lineage (NCBI taxonomy): Eukaryota > Metazoa > Chordata > Aves > Suliformes > Phalacrocoracidae > Phalacrocorax > Phalacrocorax aristotelis. Next base: position 790,952 of record NC_134285.1, on the reverse strand, counting down.
CCTACCTCCGCCGCCCGCCCCGCCCGGCCCGCCCCGGCCCGCCCCGCCGCCGCCGCCACCCCCGCTCCGCGGCCCCGCAGCGCCGCCCCACGGCGGCCGCCGGGGCTCGGGCGGGGCCGACAGGAGCGGCGGGGCCGGGCCGGGCCGGCACCCCCGGGCAGGGTCCTGCGGGGCCGCGGGGCTGTGCGTGTCCCCGCGGGAACGGGGCGGGGGCCCGGCCGCCCCCTCCCGCCCCGCACCCGCCTTGCCCTCGACAAAGATGGCGGCGCCCGGCGCTAAGGTGGCGGTGCGGTCACGTGGCGGCGCGCCCCGCCCCGCCCGCTGCATGGCGGCGCCGTGAGGCGGCGAGCCGCGGCGGTGCGGCCGGGCCCGGCGGGATGCGGCGGCCGGCGGGCTGAGCGGCTGGGGATGCGCGCTGCGCCGCGCAGCCATGTCGCGGGTGAGCGGCCCCGGGCCGGCCGGCAGCGCCAAGGAGAAGCGCTCCTTCAGCAAGCGGCTCTTCCGCGGGCGGGCGGCGGGCGGCGGCGCGGGCTCGGCCCCGGCCCCCGCCGCCGCCCCGTCCCCGTCCCCGTCCGGGCGGTCGCTCGGCGGGTTCATGAGCCGCGTGCTGAAGACCCTCTCCACCCTCTCGCACTACAGCAGCGAGCCCGAGCCCCGCGGCCCGCACGCCCCGCGCCTGCCCCCGCCGCAGGCGGCCGGCGGCCTGGGCAGCTGCTTCCCGCCGGGCCCGCCGCGCAGCCCCGAGCCCCCGCCGCGGCCCGCCGGCGGCCCCGAGGCCGTGCCCGGCGTGGCGGGGCTGCGCAACCACGGCAACACCTGCTTCATGAACGCCATCCTGCAGTGCCTCAGCAACACCGAGCTCTTCGCCGAGTTCCTGGCGCTGGAGCAGTTCCGCGGCGGGCAGCAGCCCCCCGCCGCCCCCGGCCCCGCCGCCGACGGCCCGCCGCCCGCGCCCGGCGAGGTCACCGAGCAGCTCGCGCAGCTGGTGCGGGCGCTCTGGACGCTGGAGTACACCCCGCAGCACAGCCGCGACTTCAAGGTGAGCGGGGTGCCCGCCTCGCCCCTTCGAGGCGGGAAGGCCAAGCGCCAGGCAGCCTCACCGTGCTGGCCTCGTCCGCCCGGGAGCAGCGTGGAACCGGCCCTCAAGCCTGTTCCTCCCGGGCGTGGGGAGGGCACGGCCGCCTGGTGCCCCTCGCCTGGCCGCCGTACTCGGGGCCAGGCTCCGCGTGTCGCTCCGGAGGCCGGTGGGAGAGGCTTGCTCGGCCCGTGCTGGCGGTGACACCAGAAGGCCCATGTTGCCCTGTGCCACGCTGGCGCCATGGGCCGCTCGGCTGCTCTAGCTGTCGGGGCGCGGCACCGCCTTATCGCTGGTCCGAGTGCTTAAATGGTGTGAGAAGCCCTCTGGCCTTGCCAGCTGTGTGCCGGTAGCTCTGGAGAGCTGCTCCGGCTTCCTGGCATCTTTCAGGAGAAGCAGACCCCCAGCCCGCCCGTGGGCTGGCCAAGGGACGCCGTTGCGTGCCCATGCTGGTGGCCGCGGCGGCCACCCCTCGGCTCTGTGGCTGTCCCCGGGGCGAGCTGCCGCTCCGCCTGTTACCAACGGCATTGAAAGCCGGCTCACAGCTCGGCTGCTTTTCGCGGGTGAAAGTGTCCATCTTGCTGCTTCGTACCACCGTCGCGCTGCATTTAGAAAAGTTGCAACTAATTGTTGTTGCGGTGCTGGAGCCGGTAGCTGTGAGTGCTCGGGAGGAGGCGGCGGCTGTTGAGAAGCGTGCTTCCCGGCCTCCCCCGAGCACTTGGGAGTCTGGGCTGGTGTGGGGAATGAGTTGCAGGAGTATGAGATCGTAACTAATTCGTGGTTAATACCATGGCGTTCTTCCTGCTGGAGCCCTCGCACCGCGGTCTGGTCTGACAGCAGCTGTCGCCTGCCCTGCCCCGCCGTGTAGTGCTGTGCCCCAGGAATTGTTGTAGCAGAGGGCATGGTCTTTGCACCTACGGTTTAAAAAATTCCCTGCAATGCTTTTGGGTGCAATAAAACACAACTGTTTTGAAAGCGCCCCAGGCCTGCCTTGCTTCTGGAAACAGTAAGGATGTTGTGAAGTTTTATTGCAACAGTGATTCCCTGGCATATAAAACTGTTTGGCCATGTGAAAGAATGAGAGGGCAGGTGGTATCTTCCACACCGTTAACCTAGACACCTTTGCTTTAGGGAATTTTTTCTTGCAGAATGAGTTGGGGAGGGGATCGCAGATGAATGAAAATACAGCAAGAACATAGTTCACGCGTTCTCTGGCTCTCTGCCTTCACTTCTTCGGATGGGGTGTGGCAGCAGGTAGAGACCACGGGTGCCAGCGTCTGCTCTCCCTTGGTGTCTGTTGGGTGGCGGGATGTCCGAGAGGCTCCTCCGAGCTGTCGGTGGTCTTTGGCACCCTCAGTCATTCGGACTGACGCACGGCCGGCACCTCTTCCCTTTGCTTCCCTTGTGTGTTTCCAGGCGGTTGCGTCCACCCTCGCTGCTGCCGTGGGGGGAGTTCCCTGGGGAGCCTGGCTGTTTGCCTGCGGGTGCCTGTGCAGGTGGCCGCAGGGGCGCGGGGTAGGGTCCGTGTGCGGCTCCCGTGTTCTCAGAAGCGTGTGCTACACGGAGGAGCGCTTGGGAAGCTGATGGGCTCAGCTGCGGTTTCGGTGCGTCCAGTCCTGGCAGCACCACGGGGCACTTGTCTTTATCGTAATCCTTCACCGCTCCAGAGGCGTTGTGGCAGGAGAAGAAATTGTGGATTTCTACTGAGTAATAGCAGGAATAAAAGGTTGCGAAAGCAGGATTATCTTTTGCCACTGTAACTGATAAAATCAAAGGGGAGAGCAGACCACTTTCTAGGCCAAGATACGCTGTTTATGCAGGCCTGTGGTGGAGGTGCTCAGATAAGAGTGACAGAAGGAGGAAGAGAAACAGGTCTGTAGATTAAATTAAGGGCATGATCCAAGTTTGGCTTTTTATAGTGGAACTTTCATTGCTTATTTGCAGGCGTCATTAACGGTAAGCGAATGCTTTTCTACTCGTTGATGTAGCAGGAGCCCATCAATCTCCTACCTGCCAGGTCCCCTGGAGGACTTTAAAAAGCATCTTGCTGTGGGGGATCTTGTCCCAGCAGGTCCTTTTTAGTGCTGTACAATGTCAACAGCCTGCGTCTGACTCGGAGAGACTTTGTCATTATGTCAAGTACTCGGCTGTTTCCTTACGGGGGTCAATTACTTTCAGTAGTAAATTAATGCCTCTAAAGACAGTTAAGTAGCCTGAACCTGCTATTAAATTCAGTGTTCTTAATTAAAATTTTTTTCAGCAGCAGATTTGCACAGTTAATCTAAAGATGTAAACAACAGGCTTAGGTTTGAGAAAGGTGAAGATGGTGTTTTCATTCTGGAAACTGCTGCTTTTCCCCAAAAAAAGACGAACATCCCCCAAGCTCGTTTTGGGCAGGGGGTGGAACATTCGCTATCTTCATTGCTTTAATTTTTTTAGGGATGAAAAGTGTGTTCAGGAGAGCCGTTTTGCGCTTTCACTCCAACAGTAATGTTTACTTGGTGGTCAAAAAGCTCTTTAGCCAGCATGCTTAGAAATCCATGTGTGTTGGGTTTTGGTTTTTTCCTCCTCTTTTGGCACTGAATATAATTGAGTGAAGACAATTCCTGATTCCTAAATACTTATCTGCAGACGCTAAGCGTATTTTAGGATAAAGGGTAATACTTAGCCTCTTGCTTGTTCGTATATCTGCAGCCTTTTTTCTTGGGGCAGAGGAAATTCTTTACAAGAGACAGTGTCTCTGAGTCCTTGTGGACAGAGGCTTTTGAAGGGGGGTGAGTTTGGAGGTGCTCTTTATTCTTACCTGTTTTTTCTTGGTAGTGTTTTCTCCCTTTTTAGGTTGTTCTGTAAGAAATAACCCATCCCACAGGTTCATGAATCATGTAGGCCTGCTGCTGAAAACAAGGAAGATGCAATTAAAACAAGTGGTTTGTATAAAATGGTTTGTCTTGTAATTGCAGGGCCGAGAGAGCCTTGCAAGAGAGCTAATGCACGGCGAGGGGAGGTGAAGTGTTCACCCGGCCGGCAGCTAGCGCATCATCTCTGGTCAGATCTGCTTGAAACACAAGGATCTTTGCCAGTTTCTGCATTTTAAACCTGACGTTTCTGTCTGCCATGAGAAATTTTTTAAAAATAATTTTTTCATCCGGGTCTGCAGTGTGGATCCGTGTGGAGCGCTCTCCAAAGCGTTTGCAATGCCTTATCCTCGGGGCAAGGGTCTGCTGTGGAAAGGGCACCGAGGGAGACTTTGGGAGCTCTTGCTCTCCGTGGTTGAAGTGCAGTGGAAGTTGTGTGTAAAGCTGTGTGCATCCTCTGCTATTCCTGCTACGGAGGCGATCGCCCCCCGGGGCGCGAGCTTCGCTTGCTGCGGGTGCTGGAGGCTGAGCTAGCAGGAGCCAAAGGACATGGGGAGGTGCGACTTCGAGAGCTGGGCGAGCGGTGGGAAGCATCTGGCGAGCAGGAGGTCTAGAAGGCCGTAGCAGTAGGAAAAGGTCAGAGAAGGAATTGGCTGGGACCTGGAAGCAGAGGGGTTTGTCTCCTTGGGCAGCAGCCCTGGGGCTGGGAGCAGACGGGAGCCCTTCCCATGGAGATGATACTGGAGCACCGTGGCGGAGGTGATGGGTGTTGGATTTTGTCTCTGCTTTGGATGACTTTCCTGTTGGTCCTGTGCTCATTTGCAGCTTGTTTTAACAATCTTTTTTTTCTGATTGCTCAGTGGTTTTTATTTTCCTGCCTAAACAGAGCTGCTGCTTCTTTCATAACAAGGGTCAATATTGCAGCTTGTGCTTCCTCTTTCCCCTTTGTGGTGGGGTGACAATGGTGACAAACATCTATTGTATAAGCAGTAGCTGTGCTCTGGGCTTGTTGTTTTCCAGGGAGCTCTCCCGTTCTGCCTGCAAAGTTCCTGCAACTGCCGGATAGTGAGGACAGAGCGCCCTTTGTAATGGGGAATAGGGCTGTGACGCTCGGAGGTGATGATGGGGGTCTTAAGCGAGAAGGGGTTTTATTTAAACTAATTGGGCTTGAAAAATCTTATATGCTTACCCAAATCCTCTACCTTTGCCTTCTGATCAGGCATTCTGATCCCTTGTGGATGATGAGGCTGTTTTCCCTTTTGAGACTTTCTTTGTAGCTAAACCAGTTGCATACTGAAGCATGTCGGGTGTTTAACAGACCCCTTGTATGCTAGAACTGCATTGATTTATTTTGTTTTGTTTTTGCCCTACAAGATGAAAACTGCCTTATTTTTATGACCTGCAGTGTGTGCAGCAAATACAGCAGAATCATAAGAACTGGACAGAGTTGGATTATCAGAACTAATCTGAACTTGGAAAGAGTCCCTGTTAGTAGAGCAGGGATTACTGTGCCAGGTTAATAGTGCCGCTTCCATTTTTATTTATTTATTTTTAAACCTGTGTTTAGTGTAAGATTTCATAGTAGCTGTGTGTGACTCTTACAGTTCCAAGGTGCTCGTGTTTTGGAAATGCGCTTGGTGTAAATACCGCACTTAGGACAAGCGATCGCCAACTGTGGTCGCTTCAACTGCTCTGAATTATGAAGGGATTTCTGCAGTGTATTGACGCACTCAGAATCTTTACCTCCTGTTGTAGATTAAATGACGGACGGTCTCAGCACGGGGCTGCTTGGTGCAGTTTGGGCGTTGGAAGCCGTCAGTCCTGCGCTCGGAGCTGTTGGCCACGAGCTCTTCCACTCGCTAGAGCCCTTGTGCTTTGCTGACGGGGCCAGTTATATGTGAAACAGGATCCCCTGGATCGCGTTAAGTTATCTTGCTCTCTGGCTAGCGCAGTGATCAGTTATTTTATTCTGGACAGTGTCAACTACTCATTCCTAAAATATTTCTGCAGAGAGCAGGCTGTCCTCTCTTTACACAAAGAGGTGGAAGAATGGGACGTGAAAGAAGAAATGCAAGACCCTTCACCCTGCATTCCCGGTCCCTCGTCTCTCAGCTGCTGGTGTTTCAGTTCCTGTGTTCATCTGAAAGGGCTTCGCGTAGGGCCAGGTAACGAGGGATCATGAAATGCCTCAGTCCAGGTGCTCCCAGTGGTGGCACTGCAATGGGGAGGCTTGTCCTATAGAGCTGCTCTGGGATTTGGAATTGACACGCTTTACTTGAAACAAAAAGCGGGTTATAAATTTTCTACATCATTACTGCGACACTGCTTGACATCGTGGGAATGTGCTTCTCTTTTCACTGGGATCACAAAGGTCTTTGGCAGTCTTTCCAAGTTAGACTTTTCTTTTGTAATGTTAATGATCAATAAGATGCAAGTCCGTTATTGTGTGTGTGTGTGTGTGTGTGTGTGTGGAGGGGTTTGGCTTTATTTTACTCTATTATTTATGTATATTTCCTTAAAATTGAAGTGTATTTTTCTTAACACTTTTCCTTTTCACATAAACCCCCTGAGAAGGGTTTCCTGCAGAAAGGTCCTGGCTGCCTTAAAGCAGCTGTCTGATATACCTGTCAAACCCGAAGACTTCTCTGGGGATTTCTGGGTTATACTTCAAACCTGGATCTGAGCAAGCGCAGCAGAAGGCTGGGGGAGCAGAGAGCCGAGCTGCAGAGTCCAGACATTGGACACTGGTTTGAGGGGATTCTGCTGGAGGGGGAAGCAGAAGCGATGCGGCTGGTCATCTCCAGAAGTCCAGGAGACGAGTGGAGGGGAGGGCAAGGGGGAGAGACCCCAACGTCGAGCAGCTCTGCAGCCCTGCTGCAGGATGGTCCTGGGTGCTGGCGGCTGGATGGACCCTCTCCAGGGCTCGAAGGCGATTGCACGTGGTTGCCAAAGCACATTGTCTTCTGAATTCTGAGGTCTTTATTTCCACGCTGCCTCCACAGAAGTACAAATGGTGAAAATATGAAAACCATGTCATGTCTGGCAACTTGTGGTAGTGGTGAGGCAATGCTTGTTCTTAGGGAGCTTAATTGGATCTGTGCGTTGCTCCGTGCCCCGCAGTGCACGCTGGCATTTATAAATGGCCACGCTTGATTGCAAGTAAACCCATTTTGTGCTTCCATCTGAATGCATGACTGCTGCAAAGCACTGCTTTAATGAACTCCTTTGCATATGATTGTGTCAGTGAAATTAATTTTGTTTTGCAGCATCCTTGAAGTGCACAGGGAGGCTCCTGTGAGCAGCAGCGATCAGATCCCTGTCTCAGGGGCCCGTGCTCTAACTTGGGACCTGAGGCAAAACTTGGAGAGAGCAGGAGAGGCATGGGTGTGCAGCTGGAGCATGAGCTCCTTGGGCTCCCGAGCCCAGCCCTGGAGTCTGTCCAGTACACCAGCATTTCTTGACTCTTCTTTGCTGAACTGCTTCACGCTTGTGGCATTCCCCTGCTCCTTCATCCCTCACTCTTTTGAATCCAGTTGGTCGCTCTGCTAGCATAGCAAGAAAACAAGGTCTTTTTGCAGAACAAAGTTGTATTTCTGCTGTTGATAAGGACGAATTCTCCCGGCATTCAGCACCGACTCCCGGCCGTGCCTTCTGGCAGGCGTGACTGCGCTTCTGCGAAGAGCCTAGGAAGGAGCATGCCTGTTTGGGAGCACAGCACCCAACAACCCACCTTTCGCATCTGGGTCTCTTTCCTGCGTGGGAGAGAGGGCTGAGGGGCGCTGGCCCCGGCTGTGAGCCCTCTGCCCACCCCTGCTGTGGCCCGCTGTGTCGGGGAGCTGCCGGCGGCTCTGCCTGCGGTGCCTGCATGGAGGAGGGAGCGCTCCATGTGTGCACAGCAACCCTGGAAAGTGTCATTTTTACAGACTTCACTCTCTCCTTACATTCTGAAGGAGGGTGGTTAATCAGGATTAACTAAGGCTTCAGCCTGGAAGGGTCAGACTTAGCTGCTAGCGCAGGACAGATGTCAGGCAGGGGCTGGTGGGGTGATGCTTCTTGTCCAGGCTTGTTAAATACGGTGGAAAACCCGCTCTCATCCTGGCATACTGCACTCTGCCGTGCTCCTCTTGTTTTTACTTTCTGAAGTGGATTAATGGCTGTGCTTATTTCCCCTGCTGCAGCGGGCAAGGGGCTGGCTGTGTGGGGAGCCATTCTGCACCGGCCCTGGGATGGCTGGCTGCCTGTGGAGACACCATGCTCTGCCTCCAGAGACCCAGCACCTCCCAGCTGCCCTATGGGGCAAAGGAGGAGCGTTTTGTCCTGCCCTAGCTGCTTTGACAGAGCTGCTGACTTGAAAACTCACCTTTTCTGCCTTTTGGAGAGCTGTGGTGGGGCTCAGGCAGCGGAGATCTTGTCTGTCCTGGGCTGGACCGGCACCTTGTCCTCGGTGCGGGATGGGAGGCAGGCGGGCAGAGCCTGGGCAGGTGCTGAGCTCGGGGGGCCGCGAGCCCCACTGCCCCCCGCAGCAGTGCTGGGCCCTGTGCGTGCAGGGAGATGCTGCAGAGGCTTCCTGCCGCCGAATCCCCGGCTCCCGGCATGAGGCTGGGTTGCGGGGTGGTGCCGCTGTGCCGGTGCTTTGCGTGCTGCTGCAGGGGGGCAGCCGGCATCGCTGCAAGCCTGTCTGGAGGGGGGAGGCTCGTAGCTCTGAGTCTCCCTAGTTTTATTCTTTTTTTTTTTTTTGCTGTGTGCAGCCTGCAGCAGCTGCGCTGGCGTGTCCCGAGTGCTGGAAGCTGTGCAGGTCTGTTGGCGGCAGCCAGCAGCAGGGCCCTGGCCAGGAAAGAGCGTGATGGTCCCTGCTGGCAGCCTCCCTGCTGGCACTCCCACCTGGGCAAAGGGTCACTGCTGGCCTTGGCCTTGTCCCCGGGGATGAACAGGAGGTCTGAACCATGCTGTTTGCCAGGTATTGCTTTCCCCAGAAAAGAACATCCCACTTCAGGGAGGGGAAATCGCTGCTTTTGTGTGTGAGCGGAGCGAGTCGTTTAGGTAGACGCTCTTCATGAGTCGTCTGCTGTAGAAGTTGCCCAGACACAGAACTATGCCTGTGGGTTTAAAAAAAGAGAAAAAAAAAATCCAGTTGAGCATGAAAGATAAAGAATAGGCTTTTTTCCTGCTCACATGTGTCATTGTGTCAGGTCTCTAATGAGCTGGCCTCATCCGTTCACGTACAAAAACCTTTCCACAGCTGCTTCCTACCAGAGGCACACTGGAAAATAGGAGACTGACATTTTTCCTTTAGTTGTCTTTGTGATCTGGAACAATAACAGCAGCAAAGGAGGGGCCAGTAGTTCAGCTATGTTTGACTTTATTTATTGCATCTATTTAGAGCAATAGATGAATGATTATTAAACTTTCAGTGGGCTGATAAAAATGATAATGCGTCTTTGCCGTAAATCTGCTTTAAAGACGGACAGGGACTTGTTTGGTTATAGGGTGCTTGCATTAGGGGGTTAGGTAAGTGTATGTGATCAATAGGAAATTATGATTTCCCCCCTCTTATCTCCTCTGATGGTGCCGCTTCCATTCAGGGTGCCTGCGTGCTGCCGCCTGCACATCTGGGGGAGGGAAGGGTTCATCCCTTCTGCCAAGCTCTTAGGGGCTGAGCTGAGGAGAGGGGCTGGAGGTGCACGGCTGTACAGTTGTGGAAGGGCGCTTCGGAGACCACTCCTGGTGTGTCACAGCCGAAACAGCTGCACCAAAATCGTTCCTGGCCTGCTCTTAATGCCCTCTGGTGATGGATGGAGCCTGTTTGGATGCGCCACCTATACTTACCACAGACTCAGACTAGGGGCAGAGGATTACAGGCTGTGGGGGGTTGGTAAATGCGGTGTTTTTAATGTTTTTTATGTGTGTTTTTTTTAAACCAATAGCTTCTTAACTCTGTATCCGCAGCCAGTTGCGATTGCTGTTGCTTTGCTGCAGCGGGTTCAGCATAAGCAGGACCAGCAAAACGAGGCGTCGTCTTCTCTTACTTGGTGAGCAAAAGAGGACACAAAGTTTGGGGTTATGTTTTGACTTATACCTGTCCTTGTGTAAAGAAATCTTTCTGCAGCCTGGGCGGCTGAGCAGGTATTTTGAGGGGCTGTTGCCGTTGTGGCCTCATCTAAACTGAGGTTTCTGCCCGAGCTGCACGGATGTCACCTGGATTGCACCGTTACAGACTAAGTTGAACTACCGTAGCCCTGCGCTGCGAGGAGGCCAGCACACGCTCCAGGGCAAGGGCCGGAGACCCACTGCAGCCGGGCGGCAGCTTTGCAGCTGACGAGCTGCAAGAGGAGCCTCGGAAAATAAATACAAAGAGGTTCAGGGTGGATGATGCTTAATGTGGGATACGTGCTCGCTTTGTCTTCTTGCCCATCAAATGTTAGCGGAGCTGTTCAGGAGTCGCCAGCCTGGTTCGCCAAGAGGCTGCAGTCCCTGCCTGTCGCACAGGGCTGCAGGGTGCCCACCACCCTGTTCACACAGCCTGCGGCCCTCCGCCTGAGTGAGGGGCTGCCTTTGGAGACAGGGGAGGTGCGGGGCTGTGTTTGATTGCTGAGCCAGCTAGTTGAGCGGAGGCTGCACTTTAGGAGTTCCTGGTATCTTTCTCAGATTGTTAAATTGTTTATTTGAGTCAGCGCCTTTATCTCTCGCTTGGATTTAATTGTGTTCCTTAGCACTGACTGTACCGCACTGCGTGTCTGTTGCTCCCCGTTTACACCTTGCCTGCCTCGGATCGCCGTGCTGCCCCAGCATCTCGGAGTGTGCTGGGAGGAAGGCACATAGCGTTTCACAGAGCAGCAGATGCAGAGGTTTAAGTAATAACAAGCCCACTTGTAGCAGCGATGGCAGGAAGCATGAGTAACGCTGGGAACGCGCTGCTATTGCTGGAGTGTTTTTGTAGCAGAGCCTCTTGTGAGGGAATTGCATCTGATATTTTGTAGTGCTTCCTGAATCACTTCTAGCATCTTGTGATCTGTATCCACAGGCAGCTCTTCATCCTTGGTCCGCTCAGGCTGCGAGAGTGTCGAGGAAACCAGAACCGTTATCATGGAGATGCTTCTGCGCCGAGGAATGATGCGGATACGGCCCAAGGCACGTGGTTGTTGCCGGCTCTTGGCATGCTGACTGAAAAGGGTTAATGCTGGCCTGATGGTATCATACCCTTTTATATCTGAGTGTGGAGAGGACCACACACTGCTGGGGGCGGAGGGGTGGCACCTCTCTTTCCCTTGGCCCTTTTCAGTCAGCTCATGCGGAGGAGAATGAGCTTGGCTGTGCTGCGCCCTGCGCTGCTGTTGGAGCCGTCCTCCCTCGGTGGTGGTACTGCACATTGTCACCTTGGCGTGCTGAGCTGGGTGCAGCAGGGAATGGGAAGGATGAATAAGGCCATTAAAAGGCAAGTGTGTTACTGTGGAGGCATGGATAGCAGTTCTAGAGAAAAGATGTAGAGAGAGACCACTTAAAACTGGGCTACGATCTCTGCTTCACGCTTCTGTGATTGATCTTCAGTTTGGAACTTGACACGGTAATTTAAGGGCTAAGTTTAATTTTCAGTGTAATTGTTTTTTGAACAAAGGTAATGTTTGTAAAGGGAAGTCTCTGCATCTGTCTTTAAATTCTTCCCTACACCGTTGTCTGGGTGCATTCAGCTAAACACAGCTGCTGTGAATTTCAGCCTTCTCTCCTTGCTATGGAAGTTTTGGATATTCTGGAAAGTTAATTTTTCCTAATTCTAGATGACCCACTAAATCCTGTCGGCATCGGCTGACTGTTAGCAGGGACCAGGGGCTCGAGTCATGGTGTCGTGGGGCTGGGAGGGTGCCCGGCAGGGCCTGGGTCTGCGGAGCAGTGCTCATCATAGAATCGTTAAGGTTGGAAAAGACCCTTAAGATCGAGTCCAACCGCTAACCTATCACTGCCAAGTCCACCACTAAACCATATCCTCAAGTGCCACATCTACCCTTCTTTTAAATACCTCCAGGGATGGAGACTCCACCACCTCCCTGGCAGCCTGTCCCAATGCCTGACAACCCTTTCGGTGAAGAAGTTTTTCCTAATATCCAACCTCAAGACCTGCTGCCAGACCCTGCTGGTACCCAACAGCGAGGAGCTGCCTTGTGAGCGCCCTAAGATGGGCCAGCCTGGAGCTTGCTTAAAAATAAAAGAATGCATGGTGCTCCAATCAAGAAACTAGTGTTCCGTAAACCTAATGGGAGAAGTATGCGACGGGGAATTGTAATAAAGTTGGTGGGAGCGGGACCCCGTGCCAGGGTATTCGGCGGAAGGATGTTTGGTGATGCGAAGGAGAGATCTGGCTACGAGAGCGCCTGTCTCTAGGCCAGTCCATGCCAGCTGGTGAAACGACAAGGGTCTGTCTTCAGGGGTGACTCGGGGGCGGGGGGTTTCTAGCACAGCTAAAGTAGGCTTCTCTAGGTCATTGCCATCTTGTCCTGGTATCTGCTGGGTGAATGCCGAGTGTTTAGGTGTCAGACCAGGAACTGGAAGTATGTTTACTGTATTTTCAGGGATTAGTGTTAAATGTTATATGTTGGTGCAACACGAATAATTCACTAGGCTTTCTGCTGAAGGAGGGCAAGGGGTATCAGGCTGACACCTGAATAGGCTTAAGATGTTTTTTTTGATCACGTTTTGTCAATTTTTTCCTGCCAATGGATCTTGTTTTGCTTAATGCGAACTAGGAGCAGGGAAGGCTGTTTGGTCCCCCTTAATCTCCAAGTCCCTACAGACTCTCCAGATTTTTCTTCCCAATAAACTGGCTTGCAGCAGTGTCCCAAGCTCATGTTACGGTGAGCACCAAGCAGGGGTGTGCGGCACTTGCACCTGTGTGGTGCGGAGGTGAGCATTTGCTGTGGACTGCTACTTGTTTAAAACTGTGTTTAGAGATGTAGGAAGGTGCTGGTCCCTGTACAGGCAAGGGCACTAAATCTGTTGTCAGAAGGGCTTGCACATATGTAATGATAGCAGATTATTTCTGTTTTCCCTTATTTTGCTGCCTTGAGGCAGGTGGACAGATTATAGAGGATAGAGAGTATATGTTTATCAGTCCTTTCCTTCTTTTTCATCATCCCCCCCCCTTTCTGGTGACCCCATTTTGAGAGGGATAAAGCAGGCAGCCCAACCTCATTTCTCAAATCTGTTGCAAAGTCTGATTAGAGAAATGGAGGAGCTCTGGAGCCGTGCGTGTGCAGCCTGCCTGGCCCCTCTCGCTGCTCCGTGGGGCGGCTGGTCTGCCGCAGCCTTCCCGCCTGGCTCTTGCACTGTGGCTCTGGTCCCTGCTGGTGCCACTGCCCCTTTTTGGGGACCCTGCTCAAACAAGTTCGAGTCCCGTGTAAGCACTTTCTGTCTCTCCGCAGGTGTACTGAAGGACGTAGGTGCACCACATCCCAATCAGGATTGCTTCTCCTGGTAGTATGCAGCACAGGAAGGTTGGGGAGCAGCTGCGCGACTGACGTGAGCTTTGCCATAAGCCTATTTCTTACAGACAAAACCTTGGTATTGACTTTGTGGTTAAAACTGGTGGGGGCAGCTGACCCGTGACCACATGTTAGATGAACCTCCTGCCTGTTTCATGAGCAGCGGGAGGAGCGGGCTGGCTCTCCTGGCTGCAGCCTGGTGCCTCCTCAAAGAAGTGGAACGTGCTGGCTTTTCTACAGCCGTGGTGGCATATGCTGCTCGGGAGGGAGCCCTGGCTCAGCTGCTGGGGTCAGCCCACCATAGCACATTACTCCAGAGGGTATTCCTGCTGAATGCAGATGCTGGCGCCTGGTTCCCGTCCTCCAGAGCCTGTGCCGTGTCCCCAGGTGCACAGTGATGAGTGCTGGCTGGCCATTCGGGTGTTTTTGTGGAGGTAAAAGTGGCGTCGGAGAGCTGGAGCACAGAAAGTGTTCCCTGATGTTGGCTGTTGGTGAGGAAGATGCTCTACCAAACCCGGATGTGGTCTCCCATTGGCTTTTTGGGGAGGAGACATCCTGAGGAAGGGGCGCGTGTGGCCTGGCTGGAGGGCTCAGAGCAAACTTCAGCATTATGAAAGGTGTCCCCAGAGCTGCAGGGAAAGGACAAACCTGCCAAGGGCAGATTTCAGTTGCCGGTGAGCTTCAAGCCCTTTCTGTTTGTGTCCAGAAGAAAAACAGGTTTGGGCAAATCCCTTGGGTGTGCTGGTGTCCTTCTGAAATGGCTTTTCTGGAAATTCAAGAGTAAATTAGATGCGTTCCCCAGGCTCTTAGCACATATCCAAAGCAGTGCCAGTTGTGCTCGTCGCACCGGTGGCTGAGTCCTCCCTCGTTTGGAGTTGGCCGGTCCAGCAGCACCCGGCAGGTACCGCACTGCTCTGGTGGCGGTCGTCCTGGGACGCTTGGGTTCCTTGTGCTCGCCCCAGCTACAGGGAGAGCCTCGTCTGGCTGCCTGGGACAGTCGTTCGTAACGGTGTGCGATGCCAAAACGAATGGCGCTTTCCCTCCTGCTCCTGGGTAGTGGCAATAGAGGATGATGTTTAGGATGAGCAAGCTGTGCATAGCAGGTACTTGTAACCTAGTGGAGAAAATTACATGGAGACTGTAGGGCTTATGTGCTGAAGAGGGTGTCTGATGCAAAGTAAGTTTGTTCTACCTGCATATTATTGGAATGGTCAGTTTGTAGAAGCATCTGCAGTTCTGATGTACTGATTTTGGCTGATTCCTGGAAGGGATACCTATATTAGCACTGAGCATCTGCATCTAGGTTCTGGGAAATCTGTTACCTCACCAAAGCAGAAACGAGCTAGACAGGATGAGTGGACATCAGGAGACTAAATACTTGTTTTGCTTCAGCTTAAACAAATATGTTTTAGGAAATGAACAGTTTCAGACCCTGTGTTACATGGATAGGTATGATTAAAAATGCCCTTTGCTCTGTGTTAGCATGGGAAATGCTGCATGTTGGTTTCAGTGGATTGAAGTGAGCTTGCCTCGCTCTGAACCTATGTGAAAGTATTGTAGGTTGATTGTTTTGGCCTAACTGATTCCCAAGTTTGCTATAAACATTTCTGCAGTTCCTCTGCAACTGCTGCCGTAACCCCTCTGGTCTGTTCTGAGAGCAGGTGGCGTTTCTTTGCCCAGCAAGGCATCAGCTGCTGCTTTACCTCAAGTTATGCGGAGGGTCCTGCACGTGGTGGTGGGTCCTGGCCCGTCCCCAGGTGGAATGGGAAGGCAATGCCCCGTTCAGAGCTGTTGGCAGTCCCTGGTTTTGGGTGTGCTGTTAACTGTGCCTGTCTGTGAGGGCTCGGTAAAGGGAAGAGCTTGTGAGTTTGCTGTACGCTGTCTCTGTCTCTGCAGAACATTGTGTCCAAGAACGCTATGCAGTACCGCGGGAATGCCCAGCATGATGCGCAGGAGTTCCTGCTTTGGCTTCTGGACAGAGTCCATGAAGATCTGAACAATGTCGTGAATTACAGCGGTATGCCTCCACTCAAGGTAAGGGATTTTGCTGGGACCCAACATGGGACAGTAGCTGTAACTTTGCATACAGTCTGTCTTTTTAAATTTAATCGACGTGTTGGCTTCTCAGTTCTGAAGTTTTTTATGGAGCAAAAGTTTGGATTAAATTTTGGTTTTTTTTTTTTTTCTTCCTGGCCCTGTGAATGTAACTAATTCCTGGCAAGTGTGCCCCAATACAGCTCTTTGTGAATGGCCACATACTGCTCTGCAAGAGCTGGGAGGCATTACAGGGGAGGGACTGCCAGACGCATCATCTGGTGTGAGATCCCTGCCTTTCCTGGGGCTGCCCTAGCTGCCTCGCATATCTGCATAACCACGTGTGTGAGCAGAGCTACTTACAAATCTTGTGACATTTTTCTGGTGGTTTTGGGCAAGGAGGGCCCAGATTTGACGAGGGGTACTGGAGCCATCTGACGTGGTGCACCTCCGTGCTTGGGTGTGCTTCTAGGGTTTATTCTTCTTTTTTAGCCACCGCTGGAGGATGATGTGCTGCTCGAGGGACCAGCCTTTCCAATCAGTAGTACTTTTGTGCAGGAACTCTTTCAAGCCCAGTACAGGTATGATATTCTGTAAATTTTGAGGCATTACAGCATGTGCTGGTGACCCCAGTATAATTCTACCCTGATGCTAGCTCCCAGTACAGTTGCAGCTGGTGTCGTTGTGTTAACAGCTGTTTCTGAATTCCTGCTGAATGAGATCTGAACTAAGACCTTGCTCCGGAGGAGAGAGAGATTTTCACTACTTCTCATTTGGTATATTCTGTGAAAAGCTACAGTATGTACCTCCTCTTCACTGGCGCTGATGCATCCTGAAAGCAAGGCAGTGCTCAATGGAGCAAAGACTCGGGATGACTCAGTGCTGTGGGGCTTACCCTGGCTGTTCAGAGGCAAGAGCCTGTGGCAAGGTCTGGAGGTTCCTGGAGGCTGCTGGGGAGTTACGGATCCCAGGCGTCTTGCAGAGATCCCGTTATCTGGCACTTGGGCATTCTGAGTTGAATCTTTCACTGTCCCTTCAGGGTTTTCCCATGAGTTTCCCATCCTTCCTGGGAAGGGAGCTTTCTAATTTCAGAAGCAATACAAGAAAACAACCTAATTTCCAGTGCTCCTCGATGGCTTGTATCTGTGCAGCTATAAGAATTTTAGTTGCTGGGCTTTCTCCCGAATATTTGGCAAGGCTTCCTTTGAAAGGAGAAGCCTTAAGCCTGGTATGAAACGCAAAGCCAGTGCAGGGTGCAGGTTAATTTTGAATGTGAGAGATGTATTGTCTGGAGTTTTTCCCTTCTGAGTAAGAGAGGTCCGTACACCTGCAGTGCTGACTGTCACTGTCTTTTTCCTGCCGCTTCCCTTCTCTTCAAAGAGAAAATCCTTTCAGGTCTTCCACGTTGGAGCTACTGTTGGTGCATTGCTAATCTTGCAGTAATGTTTATTAAAAGCCGAGTTCAGTGACTGGAGTGAAGTCTTTTCCTGTCATGAACTTTGAGACTAATTACTTTAAAGGGATCTAGAAATGGGGAGTCCATCATTTGCAGCAGCTGTGTCTATACAGCTCTGTATGGAGAAACAGGAGTAGAAAGGGGCAGCCAGGTTGACATGCGAAGGCTGTTACTCGTGATTTGATGAATTATCCATTCCTGAAGAAACAAGGTGTAACTCTGTCTCGTTCTTGACCTTTGCGCTAGGTCCTCTCTGACGTGCCCTCATTGCCAGAAGCAGAGTAACACCTTTGACCCTTTCCTCTGCATCTCTCTGCCGATTCCTTTGCCTCATACACGGTAAGTAACTGCTTTGAACTTAACGTTGGCTGTTTCCCATGTGTATAGTGTTGTTTAATTTGCCACAGAAGGAAGAGAGATGTCAGCAAAATCTCTCCAGTAAGTCTTTAAAAAAAGATAAATAGGACCATATGGGGATTAAATTTTTTGCTTTCCAGGTAAATTGGAAAACTGAGCCTTTTACTTGTTTCAGAATGGCCCTTTGCCCCCGCCCTTAACTTCCTATGTAATTTGTTTTGGGGAGAAAAAAAAATACCTTTGATTCGGGTAACCAAAATATTTTGCTTTGGACTTTAATTTATAGCATTTTAAAATTAAAAAGGGGAAAAGGATGAAACACTTTTTTTACTTTCTTTAGAACAGTCTCACTGATTGCTCCAATTTCAAAAAGTGAAGTTAAAAGCTTTCCTGCAAAATGTTTTGGGTTTTTTTAATTATTTTTGAAAGACAGATATTGCCAATGAAGAAAAAAACTCCAGGGAGAAAAAAATCCAGATAAAACAGCAAAACTACCCATTGTATAAATAATCAACTCCTTCACCTGATGTTTTGGGTGCAGAAAAACTGTACTGGTCCAAGAAGCAACGGAGCAAAGTAATGGAAGAACATATTCAGTATGATGATGTCACATTTGGTTCAGAAGTCCCTGCTCCGCTGCTGGGTGGGCTTTGCAGGGAAGGTGTCCCGGGTAGGCTAGCTGCCCCGCTCTTCTCTCCCCAAGGCAGCCCTCCTGGTTGCTGGTGGAGGCAGGACTGAGTGTGGAGAGACAGCCCGGAGCAGCTGTTCCCAGCGGCAGCGCGCTCTGAGCGCTTTGAGGTGCTGCCCCGGGCTTTCCTAAGCTGCATGACAGGACCCTTGTTGGAAAATCACAACTGCCTTGCAATAGGGAGCTTTATTTTTAACTTTGGGGGGCTTTTTTTGAGAAGGCTTTTTGCTTGTGGGAACGAGTGACACCAGTCCATGCAGTAGGCAAGGAGTCTTTGGAAATCAAATGTATTTGGCTGTGGCCGAGTGCAACTCCAGTGCGAGGTGGATCCGGGCTGCTGAGGTGGCCCTGTTGCGTATGGGCAGGCTGGATGCCCCCAGGCTGGGCTGACTGTGATCAGGGTGCTGCCAGGGAACGCTCAGCCCAGCCCCAGCAAAGCCTCCCGTACTCTCGCAGGCCGCTCTACGTCACCGTGGTGTACCAGGGGAAGTGCTCCCACTGCATGCGGATCGGAGTGGCAGTGCCCGTCTCCGGAACGGTGGCCAGGCTGCGGGAGGCTGTCTCCTCAGAGACCAAGATACCCACGGAGCAGGTAACGGGCTGGTCTCATCACCCGTGTGTCCTGCCTTCAGGGGGAGGGAGTGCGGAGGCTTTCATCCCCTGTTGGAAATGGAGGAATTGAAGTTTGCTGCCCATGATTGAGTGGGGGAGGCAGGGTGGTGATGATCTGCGTCGTGGTTTTGTCCACGCATTGACTTTTTGAAACCTAGTGGTGTCGGGATAGCCACCTGTGGAGCCTGAGGACCTTCTGCCTCATCACCCGGTGATTCGTGCATGCTGGCAGTGAGGGAACTACTGGGCACCCAGGAGGAACTCCTCTGTAGGAAGAGCTTCAAGAACACTGTTGGATCCCACCAAAACCGCTTCACATACCGCCTTTACCCCACCTTCTACTTTATGGCAGTCCTTTTCCCTTTTCCTTGCTCCTGGCCGATGCCAGGTTGTTTTGAGAAATGTTCCTGTAGCAGGAAAATCCCAGTTGAGAGACGGGGCAGCTCAGCTGGACCAGGCATAGGTGGTTTAAGAGGTTCTGGTTTGCTTCTGCTGACTCTAGATTGTGCTGACGGAGATGTACTATGACGGGTTTCACCGTTCCTTCTGTGATACTGATGACCTGGACACCATTCATGAAAGCGACTGCATTTTTGCCTTTGAGACCCCAGAGATATTTCGGCCCGAGGGTATCCTTAGTCAGAGAGGTAAGTCGATAACTCTGCTTAATGCCCACCTCAGCTGACTAGGTGAGGGAGGCTTGTCTTGGAAAAGGATATACTTGGGAATAAAAGTCCCATAAGTAGTTGATGTTCTGGTGTATTGATTTCAACTCTGACTTTGTCCAGACTTATTCCAGCAGACTTAATGGTGTTGTCAGCCGGGAGGTTATCAAGAAGCGATGTACACTCCCTTCTTCCTCTTCCCGGGGCTGATTCTGCAGGCCAGGCTGGCTTAATGGGAAATCTGTTGTCAGGCTTAATTTAAAGATCTGCTAGGGACCAGATGAAGCCACTGAAATTGTGTTATTTAAAATCAGATTGCCAGTGATGAATAAACAGTCTCAGGCATGAACAAACACTTTCTCTTTCAAGGCTGAAAAAACTCAGCTTCTCTGCGTCTCCCTCAGTGAAAGGGAATAATTTCTTCCTGGGTAGACGGAGCATAATCAAAGGCAAATTTTATTATTGGAAGTAACAAGCAGGGTTTCTGTCACTTTAGCTTTTCTTGCAGGCAGACAAAGCTATGACTACTTGTAGAAATTACTGTGAAAAATCAGTTAGCCAAGCACTTTCATACCATTTTTCTTCTGTAAAGAAATAGTCGCTATGAAAAGTAATTGCTTTTGGAAGCCTTCATACAAGTAATAAAATTGGTCTTGATTCCATCCTGACCTGCTCCTCTGCAGCCGAAAGAGGGTTTCTTGAGGGGGGTGTCAGGGCACTAAAGGCAAATGACATGACATAAAATGTTTCCTTTCTTCTGATTTTTTTCAGGAATACATGTGAACAATAACCTGAATAACTTGAAATGCAGCACTGAGCACTCCCGAACAATATCCTACTCTCAAGGAGCAGTGAAGTCTGGAAAACTGGAACAGTCCTCCACTAAACCAGCAGCAAACGACAAGATTGTCTTGCTGGTGTGTAACAGAGCGTGCACTGGCCAGCAGAGCAAAAGGTGACTGGCAGCTTCACGGTTAGAGTTACTCTTCTGGCTGCTTCCTTAACTGACATGGGTTTTAATTACCAGGTAGTCATAACAGAAGGTGAAGGAGCGACGGCTTGCATTCCTAGCTTACGTTAGGTGCTGAAGAACACATTGATCAAAACACATTAATGAATGCAGCAAAATATTCCTAATTTTGGTGAACTTCAAATCGTCCAGTGTTGCTGGAAAGTGGTGAATGCGGAGCAGACGGAAGGACACACCGCCTCTCAATAGAGGTGGCTAGTTTGAGAGCAGCAAGCGCTTCTGACCAGATCCTGCAACGTGTAGGAATTTTAAATTGGGCTGCAAGCAGTGGGTGGGGGGAAGTGAGAAACGACCACGGCAAAGGCATTTGTACCAGCCACGGACTGAGAACTGTCTCAGCCACTGAAATTTGTTTCACAAATTGCTTCACAAACCCAGCCAGGTTGTAGAGCTCCGCAGCCTGAAGCAAGCTGCTTGAGCAGAGAGCAGGGCTGCAGCCTGTTAAAAAGCGCTCTCTGCCTGGGCAGCCATAACAGCGTTTCCTCACAGTTAAGCACCTCTCCTCTGGAGACAAGTTTTTAGGTGCCTGGTTTCTGGGGAGTTTCATCCAAAGCATGCCGATCTCTGTAGGTGCTGAGTGAGGAGTGTGGCACTGTCGGTTTGGGGATCCGACTGCTGAACAGAATAATCTTTTAATTGCTCCTTCAAATGCTACTCCTCCTGTAGGTTTGGCTTGCCCTTTGTGTTACACCTGGAAAAAACAATTGCTTGGGATATTCTGCAGAAGGAGATTCTGGAGAAAATGCAGTATTTCCTGCGGCCTGCAGCCTGCATGCAGGTGAGGCAAATGGCTCATCTGTTTTGAGACTTCTAGCTCTGTGTGACGTGAACTAACGGGGAAGCCAGTTGCTTGGGGCAGTAAATATGCTGCACATGCTGAACTGATGGCTTCCCAATATTTCCTTGTGCAATAATGCCCAAGTCTGGTATTCCACCTCTTCAGTGCTTTTGACTGTTTGCTGAAAGGTACAAGTAAGATTAGACTGATCAGGTGAAGAAATTGCTTGCTTCATTTTCTTCCTTACCCCAAGAAGTACTTGAGAGATTAGTGCTGTTGTCTGCACTGGAAATCCACTGGTTGGTGGTGTTTGCCAAAACGAAAAGCTGAAATGTTTGCTTAGTGAGTGCGTGTTTCTGATGAGAAATCCCTCTGAGAGCAGGGGGGTGTCTTCTGGTCACCACAGAGGAGTTGTTGGGTGCAAAGCCTCAGTTGTTGTACCTCACCCCTCTGTTAGCTGCTTGGCATAGGCGTGTTTGAGACCTTGTACATCTGCTTTCTTATGTAAAACACACATTCTAGGATGAAGTACATGTCAGCTGGTGCTGAAGGCAAGTTTGCACGTAGGTAAGTTGGGTCTGTGTCACTGAGATGGCTTCTACTCCCTCCGCAGGTTTGCCCATTCAGCTTGCGAGTGGTCAGTGTCGTGGGCATAACGTACTTGCTACCTCAGGAGGAGCGACCCCTCTGCCATCCAACAGTGGAAAGGTGGGTTAGTCCCCATTCCCGGGAGTGGAGAGGTTTCTCGGCTGGGAACTCGGCGTGTAGCCATACAGAAAGGGACGGTCTTGGTGTGGGTGTGGGGAATGCACCTCACAGGCCTGAGGAGCAGGCAAACAACGGGGTGCCCTCAAGGAGCTCAGTTGTGTGTCATGCCTTACAGCTGGAGTCTGTCCTCCTTGGAAATGGAGAAGGGGATGAAAGTGTTGCTCCCCCCGCTTTTTTTTTTAGCGACTGTTACTCTTTAGAAATTTTTGTAGATGCCTGTTCTGTAAATAAGTGCACATTTACTTACAGAATTAATGTACTTGGGTAAATGCAGTTTGTCAGTTTTGGCATGTTCTTTGCTGTATGAATTCCTTTTACTCCTTTGTAAACTTGAGCTGTGTGGGAGTGGAGGAAGGGTGAAGGGCTAGTGGAGATAAATTATACGCATGTGAAAGATAACGAAGGCTTCAGATTGAAAGGTAGTCTAACTTTTGTCTGCTCCTCTCTCTCCAGGGCATTGAAGTCATGCGGACAGGGGGGAACTGCTCATGTGAAATTAGTGGTAGAATGGGACAAAGAAACTAAAGATTAGTAAGTATGAAGTAGAAAGCCTTAAAGTGTGGTGACCTTGGCATTGATGCTTGGGCTCCCTGTGAACTGAGCACCCTCCAGCAAACATGAGACCCCTCAGAAACTGCACCCCACACCCTGGCCCGTCTGCAGCGACAACCGGGGCTGGGCGCGCTAGCGTTGTTCTGAGTTGGAGTCCTTTTCTCTGTAGTCAGAGTTTTACATTATGGAGCAGGTGTCTCGCCTGTGGCTCCTTCCCCCACAAATCATATTTGTGTGAGAAAGTTTGTGGGCAGCGAGTAGCTTTTTTTGTCTGAGGTGAACTGGAGCGGGTGCCCACTGGAGCTGTCTACCCCTGTGCTCACTTGTGTTGCCCTGGTGGGATCTCTTGCCAGTCAGCTCTCGCTCAGGTGCAGTGGGACAGATCCAGGAAAGAGCTGCTGTTTTTACCTTTAGGATGGCTCCTTGGCAGCGTGGGGAGTGGGTGGATGTGCTGGTAACTGTGTTGTCTCCCTGATGCAGCTTGTTTGTGAATACAGAAGAGGAGTATATTCCAGACTCTGAAAGTGTCCGCCAGCAGAGAGAGCTTCATCATCAACCTCAGACCTGCACTTTATCTCAGTGTTTCCAACTGTACACCAAAGAGGAACAGGTAGGGACAAGACTGTGCAGCAGCGAGGCTCGGAAGGTCTGGCTGGTGCACGTGCTGCCTGAACTCTCCCACTCAGCGGAGCAGCTGTTTCCTGCAAACACTGATTTATTGAGACAGGGGAATAAATTTGTGACACAACACTAGTTGTGTTGTGCTAACGGAATTTCTCTGCAGTGAGGAGAAAGTTGTAGGAGGTACTGCTTTTGGGTTTTTTGTCCCCCACATGTTGATATGAGAACTTACTCCTCTGTTCTGCAGTAGCAATGTCTCTTTCTGGCATACATTATAAAGGGTTAGGGCAGCGCGGCTTCTTCATGGGAATTTACTGCTCTGTCTCGGAGCAGTTGTGTGTTTCCAAGCCTGAGCAGGGCTGGGGTGGGCTCAAGGCAACCCCCACTGAGTGGGACCCCCCCGAACGGCAGCGCAGTGACGGCTCAGCTCAGTTCTCCAGCAGCGTGGCTGCTCTTCTCCTCTAGCTCAGCTCGTGGTGTGAGGAGGCTGAAGTGGCAGGAGAGATGGTGTGTCATAGGGCAGGCTAGAGATGGGTCTGATCTGGCCCTTGCCTGGAATGCATAAGCAATCTGCATTTCTTTGCCAGAGGTCTCTAATCTGCTGTGAAAAGGGAT
Organism: Phalacrocorax aristotelis; assembly: GCF_949628215.1. Taxonomy (NCBI): domain Eukaryota; kingdom Metazoa; phylum Chordata; class Aves; order Suliformes; family Phalacrocoracidae; genus Phalacrocorax; species Phalacrocorax aristotelis. The sequence continues at coordinate 767,376 of NC_134285.1, read as the reverse complement.
GGTCCTAGAGGACTGCGGACCTGTGATTGAGCTTTAATAATTTTGGAGCCTCTCTTTTCGCTTCTTTCAGAGGTGAGGGAAAATTTGTTTGACAGCTTAAAGCTCTCTGGCTTCTGAGTTCTCTGAGCACCGGGCTGTGGAGGGAAGTGTGTGTCGTGTTTGGGTCTTTGAAAAGACACGTTCTCCTTGGTGGACAGTGAAAATCTCTGCAGTTTGTAAGTCTGTGCCATTGGGACATAGGGAGGAAGAGCGTTTCCAGAGGGCAGCAAGGTGTCAGACATGAAATTCAAAGTACACCTGTCGTCTTTCTGTTCTGGTTCTTTCTTTGTTGCTGGTTTTCCGGTGAGAGTACTTCTACTCAGGCTGCCAAGCCTGCCTGCTTTTTGCCTTTGTTTTTTCTTCTCCCCTGCTTCAAAGGGACTGGGGTTTGTTAGGTGGAAACAGCTTCCCTGCACAGCAGCACTAGCTGAATTCTGTCTTGCAGTGGGAAGTGCCTCCTGCGTGAGGTGCACATGTCTCTCTGCTTGTCACTGTTTTGAAAAAGCATTGTTGGGAACCAAGCATTTCCAATGAGCTTGATAAATGCTGGAGGTAGATGGGGTGCAGGGGTCAGCGTCTGCACTGGGCCTGGGGCAGCAGAGGAACAGCGGTGTAGTAAGAGCTGCCTTGGAATTTGGAAACTGATACCCACTTGTGCCTCTCCCTTGTAGCTTGCCCCAGATGATGCATGGCGATGCCCACACTGCAAGCAGCTGCAGCAGGGTAGCATCACATTGAGCCTCTGGACCTTACCTGATGTTCTCATCATACATCTCAAAAGGTTTAGACAGGTAAGGATGTCTGCAGCGATGCTGGAGGACTGCTGCTGGGCCAGAGAGGGACCCAACTAGACCACCTCTTCAGAAGCAGCTGTTCTGCCTTATGCATTCCTGTCCTGGGTTTTTGTTTTCCCCAGGCATGGTGGTCTCGCTGCAGCTCATGCTATTCTCTGTTTACACAGGAAGGAGACCGAAGGATGAAACTTCAAAACATGGTTAAATTCCCCCTGAGTGGCTTGGACATGACTCCTCATGTTGTTAAACGCAGTCAGAGCAGCTGGAGTCTGCCGTCTCACTGGTCACCCTGGAGGAGACCTTATGGTCTCGGAAGGGATCCTGAGGACTATATCTACGACCTGTATGCTGTCTGCAATCATCATGGCACCATGCAAGGGGGACACTATACAGGCAAGTATCCTCCGATGTTATGTATGTTGGATCCTTTCAGGAAGAAAACAGTTATATTTTTCTGTTGAGTGTCTGCAACTACCTCATCTTGACAAAAGGATAGAACCCTACTAACAAGGACTGGCTATGTAATACTGGAGGGATAACTTTTATGACTTTGAGGAATGGAACAATGCCTGTTGACCCCAAATGTCTTAATGTACGTTTCTTTCTCTGCTACGTTTTTTTTTCTTCAGAGTAACGTAAGTGGCCTTTCACGTTTCAGAAATGCTCCTGGCCACTCAACACAGAACTTCTATGTATAACAGCCTCTTGCAACTTCTTGCAGGAAGTATCTGCACGTTCCCTGTGTGCACTGCCAGTTTATGAACTCCCCTTTGCTTGTTCCAGCAGCTGCCAGAGCAGCCAGAGATAGACAGAATTGCTTGGTGGTTCTTAGGATCTGTATGACTTCACACAGCAGCCCAGAAAATGTGCGTGTCCAGTTTTGCCTCCTGATTTGTCTCTGGGCTGAGTTGTCCTGGGTGGGCTCAGTCAGAAGGACATTCACTGATGGAGGCAGACTGCCACAAGTAACAGAACGCGAAGTTGAATGGAGACACCCCAGCTGGTGCTCTGTTCTGAGCAGTAATGTTGGGTGAAGAAAATCCTGAAATGTGAGCTGTTTGTTGTATTCTGGTGGCCTCAGGCCCCCATCTTGTCAGTCAGACTGGAAGAGGATGTGTTCCACAAATAAATCTTGTCCTTGCATTCTCCCCTGAGTCCATCAGAGCACATAAGGTCATGTTTAAGTTATCATACAGGAAACCTGAGAGTAGTAGGAGTGAGGAAAGTCTAATAGTAATGTACTTTCTCTCAGCATATTGCAAAAACTCAGTTGATGGCCAGTGGTACTGCTTTGATGACAGTGACGTTCAGCAACTTTCTGAAAACGAAGTCTGCAAGCAGACAGCTTATATTCTTTTCTACCAGAGACGAACAGCAATCCCATCGTGGTCTGCTAACAGCTCTGTGGCAGGTAAGCCCCGCTGGCATTGTCAAGGAGTGCCTGTAGTCTGTCTTTTGTGGATAGTTTGTCCTTCTGAAGAATTTTCTGCCCAGGTCTGCTTAAGCCCCCACTCTCTGTCCCAGAACTCAGCGAGGCTTGTCTCAGTCTGCTGCTGTGCATCAGAGGCCGTGGGAAACAGCCTTCTGTTGAGGCTAGGTGTGGCAAAGGGGCTGTGGCCATGGGGGAAGCCCCCCACCCCCATGGGTGGTTCTGCTCAGAGCTGCCCTTGTCCAAACCATGACATAAAAGTGTGTCTAGCTCATTCCCTCCAGCAGTGCTGTTGGTCTCGGGTAGGCAGCCAGAGGCTGACTGTGTTGGTTGAATCGGGGTGAGCTGGGGGCAGATCCAGGCTTGGTGACTTGCCTCTGGAAAAGAAAGGATTTGCACTGCATTTGTGTGGCAGCTCATGGGCTGCCTTCTGCCTGCGTGTTGCACTGACACTTTTGATACACAGCATACTGGGACAAGTGCAATTCTCTTTCACTTATGACCCTAACTATTTGCGTAAGTGTAAAGACTTTGTTGGCAGTGTCTGCGGACTCCAGGTGTCAGCCGAAGCCAGTGCAGTGCAGGACGTATCTGACTCCCAAGGTTTCACGTGTTCTGCAGCTGCACGCTACTGGCCTGATGTCTGTGTCTGATTCCTTGCAGGCTCCACAAGCTCCTCGCTCTGTGAGCACTGGGTCAGCCGTCTTCCTGGTAGCAAACAGCCCAGCATTGCTTCGGCAGCATCGTCACGGCGCACGTCTCTGGCTTCGCTCTCAGAATCAGTAGAGCTGACTGGGGAAAGGAGTGAAGATGATGGTGAGTATCAACACTGCAAGGTGTGTGGGATATTGGGCAACTAGTCTTTGTGTTACAAGATCCCTACTAAGATAGCTGCAAAATATGTAGTTAGAAGGAAGAGTTTCTCTAGCAGCTGACACAGTGCCTGTGTCCCCCAGTAGGAGCAGATGGGTTCTGGCACAGGTGAGTTTTTCTCTGGTGTGAAAGGATGGTGGAGAGCAGGGCATGAACCTTAAGGATCCTTTCAAAGAACAGAAATATCATCAACTGAATCCAGAGAAAGGAATACCACAGAACTGGGACAAACAGGTCCAGAAGATTCCTGAACCATCTGGGTGATAACTTCTTGGTGCAGGCACTAAGGGAACCGTCCAGGAAGGGTGCCTTCCGGGGCTTGCTGCTCATTAACAGAGAGGGTCTTGTGGGTGACGTGGCAGTTGGTGGCTGCCTTGGCCACAGCAACCATGAAGCAGTCAAGTTTAAAATCTCTAGTAACAGGAGGAAAACTGCCAGCAAGACCTCAACTCTGGGCATGAGGAGAGCAGACTTACGGTTACTCAGGGAACTGCTTAGTAAGGTCCCCTGGGGAAAAGCTTTTGAAGGTGATTGAGTCCACCAGTGCTGGTCACCTTTTAAGTACCACCTCCTAAAAGCACAGGAGCAGGCAGTCCTGAAGTGTAGGAAGTCAGGCAAGTGAGGCAGAAGGCCGGCTTGGCTAAGCAGGGATCTCCTAGAAAAAAGTAGCATATGGCCAGTGGAAGCAAGGTCAGGCAAAATGGGAGGACTATAGGGATGCTGTTTGTCACTGCAGGGAGGAAACGGCTGCAGCCAAAGCTCAATTAGAGTAGAAGCTGACCAGTACTGAAAGGGACAATGAAAAGGGCTTTTTTAAATATGTTGATGGCAAAAGGCAGACCAGAAATAACATTGTTCTGTTACTTGATGAGCATGGTCACCTCACAAACAGGGACGCAGACAAAGCAGAGATGTTTAATGCTTTCTTTGCCTCAGTCTTCAACACCGATGATGGTGTTGAGAACCTAGAGAACCATGACTGTGGGAATGATAAACTCCTATTCAACCCCAAATGTGTGCAGGACTTGCTGCTCCAGCTGGATCCCTATAAGTTGATGGGGCCTGATGGGATTCGTCCAAGGGTACTTAAAGAGCTGGCTGATGTCGTAGCAAGACCTCTCTCAATGATTCAATGCTCCTGGGAATCTGGAGAGGTCCCGGTTGACTGGAAGATGGCAAATGTTGTCCCAATCTTCAAGAAGGGCAGCAGGGATGACCCCGGTAACTACAGGCCCGTAGTCTCACTTCTGTGCCTGGCAAAATTATGGAGAATATTATTCTGAGAGTTATTGAGAAACACCTGAGAGACAATGCAGTCATTGGTCCCAGCCAGCACGGGTTCATGAGGGGAAAGTCCTGCTTAGCAAACTTAACTTCTTTCTGTGACAAGGTCACCCACCTCGCTGACCAAGGGAAGGCGGTCAATGTGATCTTTTTGGATTTCGGTAAAGCTTTTGCTACTGTCTCTCAGGCTCCTCCTGGACAAAATGCCCAGCACACGGCTAGGTAAACACATAATGCAGGGGGTGAGCAATGGGCTGCGGGTCGGGCCCAGAGGGTCACAGTAAATGGGGTTACATGGGGCTGGTGGCCAGTCACCAGCGGGGTTCTGCAGGGATCCAGCTTAGGGCCAGTACTATTTAATGTCTTTGTAAATGACTTGGATGCAGGACTTGAAGGAATAGTAACCAAGTTTGCTGATGACACTCCCGAGGGCAGCGAGGCCCTGCCGAGGGATCCGGGCAGGCCGCAGAGCTGGGCAGTCACCAGCCGCACGGAGTTTAACAAGGGCAAGCGCCGGGTTTTGCCCCTGGGGCGCGGCAGCCCTGGCTGTACAGGCAGCCTGGGGCGCGAGGGGCTGGGGAGCAGCTCTGCAGGGACCCGGGGGCTCTGGTCAATGGCAGGTTGAACAGGAGCCACCAGCGTGCCCTGGCAGCCCAGAGGGCCAGCCGTGCCCTGGGGGACACCGAGCCCTGCATCGCAGCCGGGCGAGGGGGGGATTGTCCCGCTCTGCCCCGCGCTGGGGCGGCCTCACCTCGAGTGCTGTGGGCAGTGTTGGGCGCCGCAGGACATTGAGGGTATAAAGGTGCTGGAGAGTGTCCCGAGGGGGCCACGGAGTTGGGGAAGGGTTAGAGGGGAAACGGTACGAGGAGCGGCTGGAGTCCCTGGGTTTGTTCAGCTGGAGCAGAGGAGGCCGAGGGCAGCCCTCATGGCGCTCTGCAGCCCCCTCCCGAGGGGAGGAGGAGGGGCAGGGCTGGTCTCTGCTCTCTGGTGACCAACGCCAGGCCCCGAGGGAATGGCAGGGAGATGTGCCAGGGAAGGGTTAGGCTGGGCATTAGGGAAAGGCTCTTCCCCCCGAGGGTGGTGGAGCCCTGGCACAGGCTCCCCAGGGAGGCATCACGGCACCAGCCTGGCGATATTCCAGAAGCGCTTGGCCAAGGCCCTCAGAGACACGGTGTGAATTTGGGGTGTCCTGTGCAGGGACAGGAGCTGGACTCGATGGTCCCTGTGGGTCGCTCCCAGCTCAGGACATTTTGTGATTCTATGAACGAAAACTCTCAATCAAGAGCTTTTGGTGTTTGTGTTTCCTGGGTTTCGCTGCAGCACCTTTGCAGGGAGGCTGACGTGTTGGTACAGTTTAATGTAGGTACTCGTTGTCTGCTGCCATGCCGTAGCTGACTACTCCCAGAGAGGTGTGAAGACATGCGAATTCACTTGTGTGCGCGAATAACCCCTCAGTTCCTGGCTTTGCCTGGCTTCTCCACATAGCGCCTTATAATTCTTGAAAACGTGGAGTTTGGGGGATCAGTCAAAGCATTCTGAAGTGGGTATAGAGATGTCCCTGCAGAAGTGGTGTGGCAACGGTCAGATCTAGCCATGGTAGTCACATTTCTAAAATGTTTATTGTTGTACTTTGTGTTTGTAAAGACAAATTTTTTTACCTAAAGAGGTAGGAATCCTACTTTGCTTTTTACAGGATGGTATGGGAAAATAATCTTTCATCCAGAAAATGTATTTCTGGGAGTATAATCATAGTTGGTGAACTCATTGCTTCAAGGACTTCTAAGGTACAGAACCTGTGTTCGGTCTCTTGCTTGCGGGTGAGAAGAAAATCTGGATTTTCAGTCATAGGCTTCAGAGGGAGTTATTTCTGGGTGGCCACTAGCAAATAACAGTTGCTGAGTTCCTTATTCAGCTTTTATGCAGGAGGCTGTGCCTGCACCAGGCATGAAGAGATAGGCATCCAGCGTGGTGTAGGTGGGCTGCCTGACTCAGGGAAACAGCATCTGTGGAGGGGTGGAATAAACCGACTACAGGCTTGGCTTTCATACTGAGGCTGTCGCTTTCTTTCTCTGCAGGAGGATTTTCAACTCGCCCCTTTGTAAGGAGTGTCCAGCGTCAGAGCTTGTCATCTAGATCTTCTGTCACCAGCCCGCTGGCAGTGAGTGAAAATGGTGTCAGGCCCTCGTGGTCGCTTTCTGCAAAACTGAAGCTGCGCTCCAACTCTCCGTCGCGCTTCTCTGGAGATTCCCCTGTGCATACCTCTGCTTCCACTCTGGAGAAGATCGGGGAGGCTGCTGATGATAAAGTCTCCACCTCTTGCTTTGGCAGCCTGAGGAATCTCTCTAGCAGCTACTTGGAGCCCTGTGATAGTAGTCGGCGAGAGCACAGGACAGCTCGCAGAGCCCCCTTGGCTGTCATGGAAGGGGCATTCAGGGAAGAGTCTGTTGCAAGGACATCTAGCTCAGATCTTTCAGATGGGTATGGTAAAAGCTCTGGGCAGCCAGACAGGAGTCACCCTGCTTTGGACCCTTTTGATAACAACAATCAAATCGCCTTTGTTGATCAGAGTGATTCTGTGGACAGCTCTCCAGTCAAGGAGGTGAAAGCCCCCAGTGGGACAGGGCTGGCTGCAGAGAAGGCAGATGGTACCCCTAAGAAGGTTCACAGCTCCAAGGGAGTTACTGAGCCAGACAAAAGTTTGAGGAAGGGAAGGACAGTCTTATCTACCCAAGAGACCAAAGTCTCTCACTCTTCTCCTCCTCCACTAAAGAGTTCCCAGAAAGTTTCCCGGTCTAGAAGTAAGGCGGACTCCTCTAGGGCCAGTGGGAGACATGGGTCTCCTGCTCCCACTCAGGCTAGGAAGGACCATAGCACGAAGCCCCTTGAGGTGGCTGTCGCATCGGCTCAACAGAAGCAAAAGTCAGGTTCCTCTCCATCCTCCACAGCTGCCAAGAAAACCCCATCAGGCTCATTGACTAAGGGCTCTTCTGCTGGGAAGAGCCGGACTTCAGACCGAAGCCTCAGCAGAGAGGGCTCTAAGATAAGTCTGGGGTCGGACAAAACGAGCGTTACCAGCAGTTCAAGAACAAGCTCCCCGCGGATAAGCCACTCGAGGAGTGACAGTAGGGCAGTAGACAGCAAGCATGTGAGGAGTTCCTCTATGGCCAACCTGCGGTCTCCAAATGTTGGCATGCGTTCTGGTTTGAAGAGGGACAGCAAGTCAGAAGAGAAAGGATTGTCTTTCTTTAAATCAGCCTTAAGGCAGAAGGAGACTCGGAGGTCTGCAGACCTGGGAAAGACGACGATGCTCTCAAAAAAGACAGCAAGTGGCAGTTCCAAGTCAGGCAGTAAAATTGTGCTGGAAGACAAATCGGAGAAAGGTGTTGTCCCACCAGCCTCTCACACCAATGCCAACATTACTGCAAAAGAAAAACTTGCCCCAAAAGATGCCGCACCCAACAAACATTCTCTGCTATCCAGTCGCAAGTCCAAGTCTTCCCACCTAGATCCCGGAGTCCAGTCTCCTCCTTCCAGTGGCAAGCAGTCTGCTGACAAGCCGCTGAAAAAATTACCTTCCAGCATGCAGGTGTCTGTACGGCCTTCTCTGGAACCTCAGTGAAATGCTGCAATCCAGGTGTCTTTTCTGCTGAGAAGCTAACTTATTCTGAGCTTTTGTTTTTTTGTTTTGTTTTGTTTTTTTGTTCATGTGCCTAATGTATGTTTTGAGAAGTTAACTGCAAGTTGTTAAAGCGCCTTTTGATTCTGCCATCAAACCAAATAGCCACAGGCAGCCAGCACTGATGCAAGTAGTCTAGCTGGAGTCGTTGTTGAACACGAATGCAGCTGTCCCATAGCACTTGTACAGGAGTCTCTTTATAGAAAATGCAACAACTTCGTCAGATTCAAGGTTTGAAATCTGAAGCCCAGTTGTACTGACACTAGTGTGCTTTGTAGAGCTGTGAACTGATATTCCTTTGGTCTTGTTCTGAGCAGGCTGTGTCCACGCTGGTGTGTGGCCTTGTTCTGAGCTGTGGAGGATGCGAAGGAAACTGGAAAAGAGAGACTGCCGCTTCTTCATGCTCTCTCTCAACCCCCTCTCCTTGCTCCCCTCCATTTTTCAAGCTTTCTAAAGGGCAATATTTCAACACTAATGTTGTTTCTCAGGTATATACTCAGCCAGTATAGGAGGGACTAGCATTAGTGGATGGACAGAAATGTACCTGTGTGTCCGTGTGTACGCGTGTCTGTAACAGATTTTGTTGCGTTCCAACAGCAGAAAGGTTTGGGTTGGTTTTTTTTTTTTCCCCATGAAATGTAACGTGCATTTTTTTTGTTGCTGTGTCTATGAAGAGTTTTGTTCTGTCCATACCTAAGGTGACCTCTACCCTGTTCTCTTTAATTGCTTGCTTTCTTCTGAAACACTATACTAAGCAACAGAAGAAATCACTAAGCAGCAGCTGGTTGCCAGCTCGTGCCTGTGAAAGTGCTGGGCGGGAGATGGCTGCAGTGCCGTAGCAGAGCTGTCTTCATGCACCCGAACGGCAGCGATGCTGTCGGGACCCTGTTCAAACTCCCGAGAAGAAGCGTTTCCTAATGTGCTCAGATGCTTCATTGTAGTGGTGTGAATATAGCATCTGTTATTTATAGGAGTAATGTTTTAGATAAGCCAAGTGTCGTCTTGTCTGCTCTGCCTTCTCTGAGCATGCTTTGAACAAGCCTCTTCGTGCGGGTTGGAGGGGCTGTACCAAAATACGCGGGGCAGTTTTCACGCTCTCCGGAGCGCTGCTATGTTCCTCCCTTCAGCATGCTTGCCACCTTCCCCGGCGGGTCTGGCTAACACGCCTCTTAGCGAAGCGATCCCCGCTCTTGTTTGGGTGACAGTCTCTATCAGGGTTAAAACACTACATCTAGTGACGTCTTTGTTTACATGCCCTTCTTACAGGGGAGATTCCTCAAGGTCTTTAAGATTCCTCTTAAAAGGTGGATTCCTCAAGTCCTCTTACACACATGGTGTAATTTTTTTTTTAAATTTTATGTGTTTTTATTAATGTGCTGCTTATCCTTTGTGTACAGCAGCAATCTGTTGTGTAGGTCCCGACACGCAGCAGCTGGGCAGTGTGCTGGGCACGCTTGTCTTCTGAGTGCGGCCTTTGCCTGTCATACAGTTGTGTTTGGCAAAGCTTCTCCAGGCTTAGCTTGTGGACAGACCTATTTGTACGTCTCTTCTGTCACCGAAACAAACAGCCCTCAGAGAAGTCGTGACTTTGAACTAGTCTGTTCCGCTCCTCTCTTGAGCTGGTGTGTGACAACCCTGCGAGCAGCCTTGTCCCCACGTCTGCTGGGCACGTGGCTGCTCCGTGATCGCGTTTTGTGCTTGGCTCACCGCACATCTGCAGCAAGCTTTGGAGAGGAGTGTTTTGGGGATAGCTGACACCTTGGAGAAGAGGCAGCGTGTGTGTGGAGCTGAGCTGGGGGTGCCCCGGGGCTCTGGTCGGTGTGTGGCAGTGAGCCCACCTGCGGCGTAACCCTTGCTCTGTCCCCATGACGTTCTGCAGCGCTTACCTTCGTGCAACTCAGAAGCAATGCCAGTAGCCTGCTTTTTTTTTACAGTGTGCTGGACTCTGCGCCCTGGGCTATTTTTTAAGCGTGAACGCGACCGTCGTCTTGATGCATTTCTTCTCCTGGGTATTGTTTCAGTCTCATTTATTGCAGCAACAAGAAGGAAAGATTGCATTACTTGCTTCTTAAATACATGACTTGGATTATTCTTGGATTATTTTTTTTGTTACATCCAGCAGAGCAGATAAGACTTGCTTCACATTGTAGTACTTAAATTACTCCCTGAAATGTTGATGTTGAAGTATTTGTTTAAGGTTTTATCTGTATTAAGGTCTTGCACTGTGTTGGCTCTTCTCTTGTAACAGCTCTTCTAGCAAGAATGTAATTCTGGTAGCTAGCGCTAACTTGGTTTGGTATCTTTTAATAGACAGAACCTAGTTTTCTGTGCATTTTACCATGGGAAATTTGTGAAAGGTTATTTTTATCAAATGACATTTTCTTTTCATGCCATTGTTCGCTGAAGAAGTTTAAACTGGAAGCTGGTATATGGTTTTTGAGGTGTTTTTGCTCCTATACTGCATGCCTGGGCTGAAGGAAATTTGAAGCCATGTCCAAATTGGTATTTTAGTGAACGCCAGTTCAATATGTTGGTATTTGGGGCGTGAGAATGATCAATAGAGCTCCCATTTAGACAAAATGGGAGGTCCTGGTGCCAAGTGTTCCAGCAGCTGGTGTTAAAAGCAGTCGAATCTCTGCAATCCCATGATACGTAGACTAGCTCTCTTTCTGTCTATTCCCCGTAATTCCTGATGGAGGGTGCTGCCAGCTCCAGCACTATCTGCTCTGTGTATGCTGCCAAACGGGATTTCCTACCTGTCCCTCTGAAAAGAGCAGTTCTGGGGCACAGACTCCGCAGATGAGCGTGGGGTAGGCAGAAGGGGCTGTACCGACAGTGCCCTGTCTTAGGATGCTGCCCTGCTGCGGTGGGCTGCCAGCACATGGCGTGTGTTCTGGCTCAGGAGGGCTTGACTTAGGGTGTCCTCAAGCAAAATGTTTTGACTAACAAGGGTGCGCTGCAGTTCATGTTGAATATAAGGGACACTCCGGGCAAAACGTGCAAAGCAGGCCTGTGCAGGACCTGGGAAGTGCAGCCGCTGTTCCGTGGCCGCCTCGGTTCGGTAACAAAGCAGTTTGGAAAGCAGCTGTTTGCTGCCACTCTGCATCTACTTTTTGGTATCACAGATTTCCAGTAGTATATGAACTCCCTTGCACAGGAGAGGGCTGAAGGGTGTGGTTCCAGGAAACAACAATGTTTGTTATGAGTGTAAAGCCAAGCCTTGTTGCTGTTAAAATCATGGCTCCATCAGTGGCGTAGAGTAAATCTTTCTAAAAGTGAATGTAGGTTACTGCAGGCCCAGCTTAAAGTGATTTGGGGAAAAGAAACATCAGTCTTCTGTCCTTTAAAGCAGACTTATTTCTTAGCCCTTTCGTGCACGGGAATTCCTGTCCACATGTATCGCGTTGTCCAGATGTAAGGATGTGGCACGGTACTAGGGAACACACCAGAGTGGGATCCTCCAAGTCCTAGATGCCAGCACCACCTTGGCTTTGTGTATTGATCCCCGGAGCAGTGAAGGCTTGAGGCTGCTCTGAAGCAGCATCTGTACACGGTCACCTCTCTTCTTAAAATTCACATTTGGCTTCAGACGCGCTTGTGCCTGTGGAGGAGGTGGGCTCTGCCATCTTCCGAAGGTCACCGCTGGCTAGGGACGTCCACCTGCCCCTGGCTGGCGGCCCGTGGGGCCTGGAGGTCTTGTGGCTGGGCATCGGAGTGGGACGGGAGCGGCTGGTGCCTGGGTCTGCTTTGCCAGTCAGGCACGGCTGCGGTGCGTGGCCGCTGGCGGGGTGAGCTGTCCTGGCGTGCGGGCGGCGGAGTCTGGGACCCCGGCGCCGATGACCTGGAAGCAAAGGTTTCCAGGGCAGCCTCACGCGGGTGAGAAATGCCTTGAAAGGGGCAGGTCCAGCACTGTCCCTGCCCTCAGACAGCCGTGCGAGCTGCAAGGGAAAGCAGGCTTGGCGTCCTCTGAAGGGTTTTATGGTGTGTTTCCAATCGGCTGTGGGTTGAACTCACCTGCATCGGCCATGTAGCTCTTGTTTCACACCACATCTCCAGTCTGACACTTGCTCCTGTTCCTGGAATCAGCCCTCTGGGCGCAGGAAAGCAGTGCCTTCATTCCAGTGCTAGATTCCTGCTGGAGTCACCTAAAGAAATTATTTTTACCCTTTTTGGGCTGCGTCTTTTGGATAGTGTTTAGTAGTATACAAATTATAAGCACATTTTCAATGATGTGTATTGAAGAGGCACCTTTTATTTGTATTAATCACATTTGATAGACAATTTGGTGCCTGCAGTTCTCTGTAACTTGTAAGTGTCTCACTTTGGGTGTATAAATTGTTAACCCTTTCAAACTTATCAAATATGGCTAAATGAAAAAAAAAATAATGCTTAGGATAGAAAATTAGCAGCTTAATTACAGTACACTTATTCCACTGTAAGTGCCCTCATCCGTCTTACCTGCAGGGTTGTTTGCTTTCCAAAGCTGAAACTTGAGCATGATCAACCTTTTTTTCTCGGTAATAAAGGCAGTTTTGCATGGCAGTTCTCTCGCTGTACCCAAATGCATGCACTTACTAACTATGCAAGCATCTAATACAAACCATAGACCGTGCTTTCAGTATCAGAAGCTGCTAGGTAGGCTCTGGAGCGCTGCTTTGAGTCCGTACTTCTGTTTCTCGGTGCAGCTGCGTGTCAGCACATAGGAGCATGTCCCTGGGTTCCTGCTTTGTTTGCACATCTTTGATTCTTTCCTTTGCAGAATTCTGCATTACTGACAAGGCTGGAGTGTAGCATAACGTCAAAGGGATCTGAAATGTTGAAATGAGAACAAACTGGTTTTCTGTATCGTATTGTTTTTTCTTTTTTTTTTTAACAGGGAATACCTGATCAGTGTTCCGTATGTAGCCTGCCATTTTCCATGTAACTTTAATGACATGTTCTACGTTGTGAGAAGAGGCAGTCACCTGTAGCCGTACAAGCACTCAAAGAAAGAGATCTAGTTGAATTCCCGTGCTAGGGAACCGCCTCGCAGCACCCGTGCCCTGGCTGAGCGTGGCTGGGTGTCGGGCAGGTTCTTGGCCCTGCTCCCCCCGCGGGCTCCGTCCCGTCCCCTTGGTGAGCCAGCGCGGAGAGGGTTTGGAAGCGACATTCCAAATAATGTCACGGTTACCTTTTTTTATATCGTTGTCATTTGCCTACGAATCCAAAATAATTTGGCGGTATCTAATGTTACCTGTGGAGGGAACTGAAATTTAGTTTTAATCTGTGGTGAGATGAAAGTACTACACGGTTTTCTTAACAAAAGCACCGTAAAGCATTTACTATTAGGAGCTTTATTTTGTAAAATAAAAGTACCTGAAGACTTGTACAATATCTATATTAGGTCTAAAGGTTTAGGGAGTCTTCTATTTTTTTAAAGGCGATAGCACTCAATTTATCTGCAAATAGTGTTTTTTAAAAGACACAGATTAAAACTAAGTGTAAACACTAATTCCGTTTCACTCTAGGCCCTGCAGCACAAACGCGTTGCAAGAAAGTTAGTGTTAGGTTTGTGTGGCATTTGTGCAGTGCAATAAGAAACCCTTTTTAGGTGCTACATTGCCTTGGGTAGGGTGACGCAAGGGAATACAGGCTACAAGTGGCTAGATTATTTTCTTGTGGCCTTCCAAGTATTAATTTGTACAGATTTGCTCACCAACTGTGCCTCACCATTGGTTAAAATTGAATTTTAAGTCCTGTTGCAAGTGCAGTTTCTCTTCTGGACACAATGTCAGATTTTACACTGGAGTATCTACAGTTCTAAAAACTGCATGTCACATCACTGTACGCTGATACTGGGACGTGGGGCTTGCCCACACCTTTGATATTCTCTTCTGTATTTTAATGTTTTTGAACTGTACAGTAATCTGGAAAGCAGGCTGTCTTTACTTGGGGTTGAACATTGTACCATAAATTTTAAATTATTTGAGGACAAGTGCATGAGACTGTGTCAATGCCTTTTATTATTTATTTGTATGTTTTATTATTCAAGGTGTATGCACTTTTAATATGCAGAATTTATATTTTTATGTTAAAAATCATTTTCTTTCAGAAAGAAGAGTTTGAATATGAGGAATTGGAATTAAGTGCAAAAAGGGGAATATGTAATAAAATACAATAAATTTATTACTAGGCATGCTGCCTGAGCGAGTGTGTTTCCAGGTCTGCATCACCTCCCGAGAAGGTGGCAGCAGCTGTGCCCCACGTGCTCCCGCTCGGGGACGTGCCGCCGTGCTGCAGGAGCGGGGCGTCCCTCGGGGCAGGGTCGGTGCGTGGGGTGACGGCGGGGGGCTCCAGCGCTGCTTCTGCCCACCCGGCCGTGGCAGCTCTGCGTGGCACGGGAGCGGGGCAAGGGCTTCGTACCTTCCCGCTGCATCCTGAACCGGGCTCCTCTCGGGAGACAGAGCCCTGCTTTTGGGTGTAGACCTGTGTGCTGGGGAGGAGGAGACACGGGCTCCTGCCTTTGCCCCCCGCCCGCGGTGTTGTCCCCGATTCTCTCTCTGCAGACGGGCAGCCCAGGCCCTGCTGGGGCTCAGCTGGGGTTCCTGCTGCCGGCGCATCCCGAGAGCGGGGTGCAGGACCTGGATGGAGCCTTCTCCTGCTGGTGAGTTTGGTCCATGAGCCCCGTGGGCAGGGGGATGCCATCTGGCTCCTCCTTGGGGTTCGGGGGCTCATAGCTGGCCAGGCAGGGGTCTCCCCTGTCTGCCCGGCCATGCTTCGTGTCTGGGCTCAGCCTCCCTGTTCCTGCCCCTAAAGCCCTGCAGAAAGCTCAGGCCTCTGCTCGCAGGCGCTGCCCTGGCTCCTTTCTGTCCGTGGCGCTCTGATCTCCTCCCGTTGCTGCTGGCCCCGTGCCTGGGGGCGGCCAGGGCTGCGCCCCCCTCGCCAGTGGGTGCGAGGCTCTGGTGGGAGCGTCCCCCTGTCCCCTCGTGTGCAGCGCTGCTCCTTGTCCCCTGGCCGCTGTAGTGATGCAGCGCACGGCTCCGCTGCTTGGGGTTTGGTTCAATATTAGCCTTTTTTAATGGTTCTTTATTGAACTGAGGCTTAAACTGTCCAGGAGTGATAGTAACAGTGTGTTTAATTGCGTGCTCCTCTAGCTCTGTCCTAATTAAATATTGTTTTTCATTTAGCAGGGTGTGCGGCGGCGGCTCTCTGGCCTCGGAGGAGAGCGTGGGCTGCTGGGTGGGAATGCAAGCGGGCTGCTCCTGCGGCCCAGTGAGGAGGATGAGGAGGATGCAGCCAGGTGGGAGGAGGACAGGCGCTTGCTCCGGGACCTCTCTGCCTACGCGGGAGGCTGTGTCGTCCGCAGGGGCCACCCTGGGCTCGGTGAGCTGCTCCAGCGGCGGCTGCTGCAGGCATGGCTGGGCACCCGTCCCGGGACTGCTGGGCTGCCCGGCTCCGTCTGGGGAGGGTGGTTGGGTGTGAAATGCTTTAGCAACCCAGTGCGTTGTCTCAGCTGAAGAACAGGAGAGAAAAATGGAAGACATTGTGGTCGGAGCTGCCTGGGGCAGCTGCTGACTCTGATCCTCCTGCTTGAGTGAGCCATCAGACTGGTGTAGTAGGGGCTGGTGCTCGAGCTTCACAAACTTGCCTTGGAAAGTAAGTCTTGATCTTTAAGGGTTCCGCCCCCCCCCCCCCCCCCGCTCTCTCTTCCTCCTTCCTGAGTACGTATTTTTGTCTTCCCACTCTTTGAGACGGAGCATCACAGACATGCCCAAACCCACAGAAGCGGCACTCTAGCTGGAGAAGTGGGCTTGGAGCTGCTGGGGCTGCTTTGGTCTGGGTGGGCAGCGCCTGTCGGCCAAGAGCGTGGCCGGGAAAGGCAGTTTGGCGCACGCTCTGCCATCCAGGCTCCTGTCCCTGGCTGTGGGGCGCTCGCGGGGTTGCAGAGAGATGGCTCGGGTTGTGGACGCCTGCTGTGGGGTCGTGGCGGGCTGCTGCTGCTTGGTTGTCGCCCTTGCGGTATTGCTGGAGCAGATGTTCAGCTCTGCAGGGCGTGGGGTGGGATGGTCGGGCATTTCCCATGCGTTGGATTTGTTTGCAAGCTGCTGCTCGTGGGGTTGATCCGCTCCAGGAGTCGGCAAGGATGGGTGGGTGGGTGGGTGGGGATAAGGGGAAGAGTCTCTTCTGCTTCATTCCGGCCAGTTCTGGGGTGAGGTGGTTCTGCAATACACCGTTGGTGTGAAGAAGAGCCTCAGCCCAGCCTCCTTATGCCTGCAATAGCTCCTTTTCCCCCTATAAATCTTGTTGCCTTCCTGTGAGGGCTGTAGAACATCGTCACCTCTCCAGCGCTGGGGACAGCAGCGAGCTGCACCACGCTGCAGCGGAGCATGGATGATCTCCAGCTGTGTGGACAGAACAGGGAAAGGGGGGCTTTGCCCCGCAGCGCTGGCTGGAGGGTGTGGGGCTGCCGCCCTCTCAAACTCCAAACGAAGCCGGCAGGATCGTGCCACAGGGCCGGTCCCTGTCCTGCTGAGCTGGCGGGACCCTGCCGGGACCCCAGCACTGCCCCTGGTAGCAGAGCTCCAGCTAAACCGAAAAATACGCATACAAAGGACCACTCTGCCTTCCTCCTGACTGCACTGAGCTTTCTTAAATTGCAGCGCTGGCGCCTGTGATTGCCCTGGCCTTCCAGCAGCCAGTGCTAGAACCACAGCCCAGCTCCAGGAGCTGCAGAGCTGCAGCCGAGGGGTCCCTGGCTCCACAGCCCTGGGGTGTCTGGGCTCCCAGAGGGGGCTGGGGGTGCAGGCAGTCCATTTGCCCCTGGGCCTGCAGGGGAGGGTGCTGGGGGCTGCGGCTCCCACCCCAGTCTGGGGCAGAGGGATTCCTGGGGGGCTGTTACACCGGCTCTGCTACCCGCTGCAGCCTGGGACCTGCCTCTTCTCCCCGCTGGTGGGTCTCCCAGCTCGGGACGTGGGGGGTACGCTGCTCCCTGCCTGTCCGCCCTCCCCCGGGTCTGACCCAGCCCCAGTCTGGTTTCGGTGCCGCAGCCAGCCGGTGTCCCCAGCAGAGAGCACGGCAGCTCCTCGGGGGGACCCTGGCTTTTTCCTGGGGCAGAACTGGTCCCAGCATGGAGAAACCAGTTTGCCAGCCCCCCCGTGCTGCGGGCCCGGGGGTTGTGGCTGGGGCTCTGGGCTGCTTCTGGCCCATCCAGCAGCCGAGGGGCACAGCGCGGTGGGCAGGGTGCCATCGGCGTGGGGCACGGTTGCAGGCAGCTGTAAGCTTGGAAGCGACGAGCTGGCTGTTGGTGCGTGCTGGGGGCATCACCCATGAATCCCCCCGGTCCCCAGATCACGGATGTACCCCCAGCTGTTGCCCATCTCCCATCGCCCAGCTGCAGTTGTGGAAATATTGAAGTTTTACTTCTAGTGATACAAAAATCCGCGGATACTGTACTTCAAAGTCCGAACCTCCCCGTAAGAGGAAGCGGAGTATCCAGAAAGTTCCTGAAATAAAACTCAATAGCAACAGAGCCACTATTAAGCAGGCATCCTCTATTACAGCGCTGGGCAGCACTGGGGATTGATCCACCATGAGTGCTCCAGTGATTCTGTAAACTTCCAAAGATTATATGCTATAAAGTCATACATATTCATAAGGTTCCCGAGGATTCATTAACATATGTAAAAGCTCAAGCTGCATGCGTAGTTGTCTTTTTAGTGGTCTTTAGGGGTCCTCCAGTGGTCTCTGATGGTCTTCCTCACCTGTCCGCTGGTTGAACTTTGGGTTTCCTTTGCCCATATAGAGTCATTGAATTAGCTCCTCAGTCCTTTAGCCTTGGACTGTCACAAGGGGCTGATTTAAACTAGTTCCTCGAGTGCTTATCTCGGCACTGATGTCCCGAGTCTCTGTTATCAATGAATTTACGAGCTTATTCACAATCTTTTTTAATCCTATCTGGCACCAAGTTGCATTCTTCAAATCCCTGAAACTATCTTTGCAAGGGAGGAAACCACAAGAGAACGAGGATGCTTACAATAAGGACTAAGTCAAGGACTGTCAGGGGTTTAGTTCTTTCACTAGCTAGTTTACCAAAAGCTGTTACCCCTTGCCCTAGCCCGTCCCTGGGAGCTGGGGGGACGCGCGGGCACCACCAGCCCATCCTGGGGTCCGCTCACGCAGCTTTTGTCCCCGTTTCCGTCCATCCCGCTGGGAGTGGTGAGCTGGAGCCGGGCCTCCGGGGGCTGCCCACGGGCCTTGGGTGAAGGAGCTGGCGGCTACACGGGGCAGCCACAGCCTACGATTCCCGTCCTTTTATTGCATACCAGAGAGAGTAATTACTTCACGTCTTGTATGGAAATGGGGATGACAGTTGTCATATTAAATCAAAGGGTCATCACTTATTTATAGGTGATAATATTAAAGAGATATTAATATAGCCAAAGGCTTTGCAGAATTAGAGTTAATATATTTTTGTTTAGTATATTTGCCAATATTTCTTCAATCCAGCTGGGTTTTTATGGCTGCTTATTAAATAGAGAGCCCGCTGCAGTTCCCTGAACCTAGCTGGGATGGCGGCGAGAAGACGATTGGAAAACGCTTGAGAACTTTGATCTTTGAGTGATTAAATTTTACTGCCTCCTTGTTTATGAGGGCCTGATGGCAGGTGCTTTGCGCGCTGTGAAATGAAGCAAGGGCAGGTTAGGACTCGAGCGCTTATTAAATCTGGGTCAGCAGGGGAGGCTGCGTCTGGGCGTGGAGCTGGGCCTCGCAGATGTTCGGGGCCTCGGCTGGGATTACCGCTGTGCTAAACCAGGATTAGATTACTGCGAAGCGAGGGGCAGACTTCTGACACCCCGGGGAGGCGGGGGTGTCCCCGGGGAGCGCCAGCTGGGGGGGGCCAGCCTTTCTGCCTTGTCCCCGCACCCCGGGAGCCTGGTCTTGGGGCCGGCTCGGTGCCCGTCCCGCAGGGCTGCAGCTTGCCTGCTGCCGGCTCGGGGGGCACCGGCAGCCCCCCGGCACACGTGCAAAGCAGAGCCAAGAAAGCCACTGGCTGGGCTGGAGGACCTGGCCCGGCAGCGGCGGCTGGTTGTGCTGAGCGCGGGGGCCGGGGGCGCGGAGGATCGATGTGCGAGGAGCTGCCCGCTCGCTGCCTGCAGGCAGCTGCTGTCTGCTGGGATATTTATTAACACCCGGCTGCCTCTGAGAGCCAGAACAAAACCCAATCTTTGGAGGCCGTCAATAAATTATAACATATTAGGCACTGTCATCCGTACCCCTGGACTCTTAAATTTTGTTCTAATTAGAGTATCGCTTTTCCTTTCTCAGCACTTTTTCCCCTCTGCTGGGTATCGATCCTTTCTCTGTGGGGATCTGACCAACTGTTGACAATTTATGGTAACATAAAACTAGTACCTCTTATAGTAAAAACCCAGCTTTTAATAAAAACCGCTGACACCGGCCTCTCGCTGGCAGCCTAACCTGATTACCGAATGGATTTAGCAGTTAAGGCCGTGCCGATGCCCTGGTTGTTTTGCACATAGGGATTTTTACTGTAACGCTTAACAGGCTTTCAATGGTCATAATATTTCATAAATACATATGTACCTAATTGAAAGCTTTGAGGCCAATAGGAAATCCTGAGAGCGATCCTGAAGCCTCGCCCGGCCCGTGGGCGCCCGCAGCGTCTCTAGTGGGGGCCGGCGTAGGGCCACAGGGTTGTGTGGCCAAGGAAATCGCTCCTTCCGTCTGCTGGGGGAAACTTAGGTGCGGGGTTTTGTCATACGCAGAGAAGAGACTGGCAATATTTGGGAGCTGTGGTGACCTCCCCGCCCCCATTAGCCCCAGAGCATGGTGTTATGCTGATGAGAGACGCGCTCCTTGGCATGCCGGCCCCCGGGAGCTGCCGTGCCTTCGTGGCTGGTTTCGCACCTGCAAACCTGCGTAGAGGCTTTGCAAAGGCTGTAATGCCCCGGTCTTGGCTCTTCCCAGCGGAGGGCTGGCTGGCAGCTTGGAGCTGGTTGTGCTTACTTTCCCTGGAGCTGGGAGAGCTCGAGCACGCTGCAGGGCTCCCCAGCGATGAGTGGCACGCCGGGGTCTGCCCCGTGGTGCGGGGTGATGGCCGCAAACTTGGGGAGCAGAGGCTGGCCGCTGCCCCAACGCAGATGATTTCGTAGCTACTGGGGTTTGCTCGCCCGCTGAGGCCCTTGCCCGTCCCTCCCGGCTGGGAGCGCTGGTGCTCTTGGTGCTAGTCCTGCCCCCTCTCTTCTGGAGACGTTTAAACTGGGGAAACCAGCACATTGTTGGCTGCTGGAGCAATTTATCAAGGCACCGCATGGCCCTTTTTCCACATTAGTTTCATCCAGTGAAAAAATAATAAGAAACCACATGTCTAACATAATGGCCTGAATTTCTTAATAAACGAATGCAGTGTGGATGGTTGTATGTTTCCACTCGGTCTGAGCCAAACTGTGATAAATTGATCCTTCCTGAAGGTAATGAATATTTCTCAAACTATTCATCAGCCCCACAACAAATTCCTCTGTCGGCCCTAGCTGACATCCGATTTTAAACACTTCTTCCAGGCCCCTGTGCAGAGGAGTGGCTCCTTGGGAAGCAGGGACCTTATCATTTTTTAATGCACTGCAGTTCCTGGGCTTATGGAATATTTATAACGAGGTCGTTATTTACCAAACAAGCTGGAGTGTTTGCAGGAACCCCTGGTGGGGGGATAACCCGGGCATCTCCCGTGCCCCTCTCCTTGGTGGTGGGGGGTCCAGCTGGGGTGTCCTGGCCCCAAATGCCACAGGACCTGGGTCCCTGAGGTGCCCCTGGCTGCATGCCCCTGCCTGCAGCTCGGTCTCGTTCCTGGGGACGGCGAGGAGCTGGTGGCCAGCGGGCAGGGATGGGGATGGCAGGGCATGGGGGGTGCTGCTGCGAGCCGAGAGGTTTGATGCTGGGAGGCCTCCAAGCCCTTTCACTTGTCCATGATCCGGCTCCGCCGGCCCTTTTGCCGCTCTCTGCTGATGGATGCTGGTGGCTTTGGAGGTTGGAGCTGCTCGCGGAGTCCCGGACCCGTGGGTCGTCGTCCTGCTGCTGCTGCAAACCTGTGGGCTGGGCCGCGGCGTGGGTCCGGGGGGCAGGCGGCACGGCGACAGCCCAGCTCCTGCTCCGGGGCTGCGTCGCTCCCTGGGCATCCATCGCGCCCATCCCTCCCGCGCCTTCCCGCCCAGCCTGCGTCCGGGGCTGGCGGCGCCGTCGCGGCGTCGCACGGCGCCATCGGCTTGTTCTTCTGGGCGTCACCGATACTGTAACATCTGCTCTCCCTGCCGTTTGCCTCCACCTAATTCTTTTTTTATTGAAATGAGTTTAAATTGTCTGAGAATATATTAGATTACTCTTTCCCTGCGGTTAGCGCGCTTGTATGGATGCGAATAAACCGCACAGTTAGCCGCGCTTGCACGCGCTCTCGCTCCCTTTTTTAATCTAAAAGAAGCCGGCTCCCTGGAGAACTGGCGCGTTTCCTAACGACCTTAATGAGCTTCCATAGCTGGTGTCAGATTATCTAGAAAGGCTGTAACGGCGGGGCCGGGAGGTGGTTCTCTCTCTACCGCTGCGCCTCTCCGATAGCTTTGTACTCCAGACTGTAAATAAAGCAGAGTTTGATAGCTCAGCCTGGGTCCGCGATGAATACATTTTCTTCTTTAATGGCAGAAGTGTGTGTGTAGCAAAGCAATTCACGAAGCCCATATGACAGTCTTTAAGCATTTTAATATTTTGCAAATGATTTATCATTGGTAACGAGCAGATGATATACTCCACTTCAAGGGTATGGATTATCTATTAAAGTCCACACGTAAAAGGCATCTGCAAATGACATAGTGCCGCAGAAAACGGAAAGTACAACTTATCTTGTGTTTTACAGGAGGGGTCAACAGCTTCTGCCACAGCTCAGGAGATAACCGGCCTCCCCATTCGCCGCTTTAATGACGTCGGTAAATATCTGCCGTGGTGGGGTCCTGCGCCGTGCCGGCACCGATCCTGCCCCTGCGCTGCCTTTGGAGGCTTCGGCCCATTGAACCGGAGCTCATTTCGTGCCTGGTTAAGAGCGGAGGGTGGTGCTGGTTCACTCCCGCCGCTGGATGAGTTTATGGGCTGTGATACCATCTCTCAGGGCTCTCTCTGCTCCACGGAGTGCGGGAGATGTCTGCTTTATTTATTTATGAAGCAATTCGTACGGCGGGGCTGGTCGCACCGCGCGCTGCCGAGGCAGCTGCTCCGTCCCTGCCTGGGGGGCTGCGGGGGGGCTGCTCCCGTCGTGCTCTCGGCACACCGTGCTGGGGGGGAGCATGCATGTGTGTGCGTGTGCGCACACGCGTGTCTCGTTGCCACTGGTGGGTGCCTGTGTCCCGCGCTGCCCACACTACCTGCAGCTCCGGGCCCCCGGCGGTGCTGGCTGCATCCCTCGGGGACGCGCAGCGGGGCTGAGCAGCGTGCTGGGCCCTGGGTACCTGCAGCGGGTCTGCCCTGGGCTGGCAAAGCCACGGCCGGGGCTGGTGCCAGCCTGCCCTGGGGCCAGTGGACTGGCGGCTGGAAACGGCCTTGCTCTGCTGTTGCCAGGGGACACGGGGGTCTCACCGGTACGGTATGTGCGAGGACGGAGAGCTGCTACCCCGCCATTAGGGAAAGAACAGGCTGGGGCTTGAGGTCTTAAGGCTGACCCCGGGAGTCCCTTGGAGCCAAGAGCAGACCTGCGAGGGCGCAGCGAGGCGCTGTCGTGGTGCAATGCTGCACGGCATGACACACGGCGCGACGCTGCGCCCAGCCCTGCGTCCTGGCTCCTCCCTGCTGCAGAGGACCCACGGTGCAGAGCGTCCCCCATGGGTGCACAGGGCATGCCCTGGTCCCCCTGCAAAGCCAAAGTAGGAGAAGGAGCCGTGCCGCCAGGTTCTGCCCCCGTCCCTTCATGTCCCGTTGGGCTCAGCAGTCCCGAGGGAGGCGCCGGCTGCAGGACACGGAGCTCTTTGCACACCTCGGTGCCAAATTGACCCTCTTTCCTGCATTTTGCTGTCGGTGCTGCCCATCCCGAGCTCAGGGGCCAAGTGGGCGCTCATAGGCTCAGGGTGATGGTGGCAGCGGGCGCTGAGCACCTCCCACGTGCGCCCCTTGCTTTGCTGCATGGGCGGCCGCAGCGGCTCCGTGGTCGCAGGCGGAGGCGAGGCAGGACCCTCGCTGCTGTGGGGCGGCTGCTGTTGGTGTGGGGAGGGCGTGTATGCTGCCCCATTGCTATGCTGGCTTTGTCACGGTGAGATCACAGAATCACACAGAATCCCAGACTGGCAGGGGTTGGCAGGGCCCTCTGGAGCTCACCCCGTCCCACCCCCTGCTGGAGCAGGCACCCCCAGAGCAGGGGCACAGGGCCGCGTCCAGGCGGGATGTGAATGTCTTCAGGGAAGGGACCCCACAGCCGCCCTGGGCAGCCTGTGCCCCTGCTCTGGCACCCGCACAGGGAAGGGGTTTGTCCTCATGTCCAGGTAGAACTTCCCGTGTTCCAGCTTGTGCCCAAATTGGAGAGAGATTAATGCTGGTTATTGGGTTGGGAGTTTTATCACCTGAATGTTTCCTCTTAGCTCCTGAAACCAACTTTCAGCCCAGATTTATTACCTAGCAAATAAATAAAAGTGCAGGTTTATTTTGCCTCCTTGTTCGTCAGAAAGGAATGAAAATGTAAGCAAAATATTAAAAATAAAATAGACTCAGTTTTACTTTAATTGACCTTTGATTTTTAACTTAATACCTTCCCCATGTTGCTGCTGCAACCTTTAATTTCTTTTGGTGAAGTGGCTGTGTTCAATGATTCATTCTGTCCCGAGGCAAAGCACACACTGTAATTGGTTTTTAACTTCCTGGAATGTCAAAGCCAGGATTGAAATTTTACGTATCACACCACCAATTCAATACTGGCTTTAATAATAATGTTGCAGAAAGGAAGGCAGATTTACAGCTGTAGAAAAATGTAATCAAATTTTGAGCCAGAATGCAATAAGTCCAAATGCTAGTTTTCATTTGGAAGCTTGTTAGATAAATGTGGTATCACCTGAGCAGTTCCCAGATCGGTTCTGCCGCTCCCCGCCACATCGAGCGTCGCCGGTGGATGTGGAATTGCTGCTGGAGCTGCTGCCTGCGGCGCTGCTCTGGGCCGGGGCAAGATGTGGCCCCGGGTGCGGGACGTGTGTTGGGCACGGGGCACCCGGGCACATGGCGTGGGTATGGGGTGCCCCCCGCGGCCCCCCGTCCTGCAGCCCAGGACGTGCTGGCGGGAAGCGTGTGGACAGGAGCCACTCGCGACGGCATCGCCCCCGGGACAGGGCTGTGCTGCAGCCGGGGTCGCCAGCCCGTGCCCGGGCGATGCCATGGTGCCGGCTGCGGAGCTGCTGCCACCCTTCTGCTCTGCCGGCCGGGGTGCTTCTGTGGGGGGAACACCCCTAATACACTGCAAATGCCAAATAAGCAATCGATTTTGGCCAATTAATGTCTGATAAAAACTAATAACCCTTCTCTCCCTTTCTTATTACCGAATGACCTCCAGCAATCCATTAGTTTAACAAATGATATGCGAGGGTTCAGCATGGCTAATGACTCTGGATTAAACCCAGTGACACCTAATTCATCAGCGTGCTCCTGCGCCGCAGTGCCCATTACGCCTTGCTCTCGTCCATCACCACCAGTTTCTCACGCCACCAGCCGGCGTGCTCCTGGCACCCTGGCAGGGGGGCAGCCCTGGGGACGCAGCGTGCCTGGCGCTGTGCCCCCTCGCCCTCTGCTTGCTCTGGCTGAAGCCACCAGCGCCTGTGCTGGACTTGGCCCTCCTTCACCCGGCAGTCTGCCCCGCGCTGCCTTCAGGGGCCGGGACTTCAGGGAAAGCCGCCTCGGGGGTCAGGGACCCCACAGCCCCACGGTGGCTTGTGCTGGCATGGCCGAGCAGCCCGGTGCCACGTGCCCGTGGGCTGCGTGCGTCTCCCCGCTCCACCGCCCGCGCCGCTGCTTGCGGCTCCGCTGTCCCTGCTCTCTACTTATGCTGTCCTAAAAAGCTAACTAAGCTGAAATTATTTTCTTTCCTTAGAAGAGCCTTTAAATAATGTATTGCACTCACTTGCTGTTACTGAATGTTTTAAAAATCCAAGGGACATTTCCTTCGCACTTGTGCGTTTGCATCTCTTTGTGCGGGGCCATGACTTACCCTTGGCAGGGGTCATTAGCAATTCCCTCTCGAGGCCGCCGCCCTGGCAGCCGCACCGCAGCCGGCGTGCCGGGACAATGGGCACCGCCGGCGCTGCGGCGGGAGGAGGGTGCAGAGCGGCGCTGGGCAGGTGGGCAAGCAGCAGCCTGGCCGCCTTGGCGCTGGCAAGAGCCCTGAGCCCGCAGCTCGCTGCTGGCCCGAGGGGCTGGGCACTGGCATCTGGCACCCGCCGTCCCTCGCACATCCAGCTGTGGGGCGTGCGGTGCGTCACCGCAGAGCAGCGACAGCTTCGGGGGCGCCCACGTGCTGCACGTTCATGTGCAGCTGTACCTGAAGTGTCTCACCGCCGTGCTGCCAGGGGTCTGCTCAGTGGGCTTGTGATCCCCAGCTGGAGCTTGTGGTGCCCCAGCTGGAGCTGCTGGCCATCAGCTCAGTTTTGATGTTGCACGTCATGGTTTATTTCCCACGGCAAAGTGGCTAAGCGCAGCACTGACCCAGTCTGGAGCAGGGACCTCCATGCCCCAGGTGGGAGAGTGGCTGTGGGAGGGTGGCATCCCCGGTGTTAGCAAGGGGGTCACCGGCACGGCTGCGACGGGGGTGGCAGGGTCCCTGTCTCTTCCCCTTGCCTCTCTGAAGGCAGATGGATGCTGGATGACCGCTGGCGAGGGCAGTGCCTGGAGCCCCCAGCCCACCCCCTGAGACATGCCGCAGCGGGGCTTGGGGGGTGGCCAAGGGCACAACTGTGGCTGCTGCCCCCCAGGTGCATCCCCCTGGGGAGCAAGAGCCTCCAGAGGAGCCATTTCCCTCCCAGCCGGGTGCCCACGGTCCTGGCTGGCCACGCACCTCTCTGTCCTGCGTTCAGGTGACAGCAAATTGCAATTAAATTCGAACCACTGGGAAAAGAGCCCCTAAAAACATCCTCCGAAGAACTGCACCTCCTGGGAAATGGTGATAAGAAGTTGCTGAAAGAAGGATAATTAAATTAGGGGAACTGTCAGCAAAGCAAAGATGTCCTGTCCGGAGTGGCGAGGAAAATGTTTTCCTTTCTGTGCCAGCGTCAGGCAGATTTTTGTGTACTCTGCGAGGTTTTAAATATTCTAATCAAAATTAATCCAGCATTTATTAGCCTGTCAGGGATCCAGTGCTCACATCCCATTACATGGTGATCCTGCAGGCCAGTGCTCTTGGTCAGTTGGAGGGAGTTCACTTATTTGAGCCACATTCCCGCCTGGCTGAGCAGCCAAATGCATTTGCAACCTGAATTTCACAGGAAATTAAGCTCTCCCAAAAGGGCTGAAGAAGATATGAAACTGGGTAAATGTTAAACCTGCTAGAAATTCCTCCCATAAAGTTTCTTCCATTCCCCTTTTCCCTGAAGTGGCAGTATTTTTGAATCATGTTTCCATAAAGCACGAGCCCTCCCGGGGGAGGCTGCCCAAGCGGCGCAGTCAGCCCCTGCCACAGCAGCGGGGTCCCCCGAGGAGCCGTGCAGCGTGAGCTGCCGCTCCGTCCGGCTTTGAGACCCTGCACGGGTCGGGGCAGGACCCAGCAGCACTTTGGGGACTGCAGTGCCTGAGCTGGGGTTGGGCACAGGGTCCCCAGGGATTTGGGGAGAGGGCCGGGGGGTGGGTTATCCCTGCCGGCACGTCGGGAGCCAGCACGGTGTGCCGCCACACCAAACGCCGAGATGAGGCACTGTATAAATATTACATCAAACTCCCCAGGTTGCTTTACATGTCGGACCACCGCCTTCCAGCTGAGCCTGTTGGCTGCACTATTAGGGTACAGGCGGAGCAATTACGCGGGGTGGCACAGGGCTGCAGAGCGGAGGGGCGGCCGGGCAGGGGGAGATGCGCGAGGTCCTGCCTGCTCCCTGCAGGTGAGGAAGCCTCTCCCCGCTGCCGCCCCAGGGCTGCTGTGCAGGGCAGCAGCGTTTTCGGAGCGACAGGAGCTGTTGGGGTGCACGATGCCCCTGCGGCTCGTGGCCCTGCTGCTCCGCACCGGCACCCACAGCGCAGGTACCGCGGGGCAGAGGTCGGCAAAGCGTTGCTGCCCAGGCCTGACACCAGGGTGGTGGGTGCCTGGAGCAAGCCAGCGGGATGGTGTGCGCCGCTCGGCATCGTACTGTGCCGGCACAGGCTGTCCTCACAGCTGTGCCGTCGTACCTGTGCACTGGTGGGACCCGGCTCCCCCCGGCCTCCTGGGTCCCGGCCGGCCGCTTGGCACCGGGGCCTTCCAGCGTGGCAATGGCTGAGAGCCTTTCCATCAGCCTTCGCCCAGAAGCGCTGGCCCTGGGGGCAACGGCTATTGCCCAAGAGCTGCTGCGGGAAGGCAGGACCAGGTGGGGCCACGGGCCGTGGAAACTGAGGGGGAATAAATGCAAAGAGGTCGGTGTGAAGCAGTGCACAGCGTTCCCAGGACAGCCGGTGACAGGCTGGGGATGGGAGGCGGCTACAGGAGGATATTCCTTGCTGCAGGACAGGCTCTCCTCTCTGCGTGGCGTTTCTCGCGGTCCCGGTGAAGTGTGTGACCCTGCTGGAAGGCGACACGGCACGCAGGGCTGGTGTTTCGTGCGCCAGCGGTGAATCGCAAGGAGAGTTTCTCAGCCTTCAATTAGCCTTGGCTTGAAATCCCTGACCCTCTCCATGGCTGTCTCCTGAGCTGGCGGAAGGGGACCCCAGGGGCGGCTCTGCCCAGCAGGACACCGCAGGCGCCGGTGCTGGTGGGGCCGGGCGGTGGGAGATGCCAGCTTGGGCAGGGAGCGAGGGCTGGGACTGGGCGCTGCCGCCCCTTCCCACCAGCATCGCTGCCCCTGATTCTGCCAGGGGGAGTTGGGGAGGCCCCAGCGGGGTGATGACATTTTCTGGGGGACTTATGGCCCCCTAAGCTGGAGAGTAGGAGCGTCTTGCCGCTTGCTGGGGCTGGGGCCGGCTCGGGCACTGGCTTTTTCTGCCAGCCTGGTGCTTTCTCCAGCTGCTGCTGCTGTTCAGGCTGGGAATACAATAAAGAACAGTGTAATATATGGAAATGAATCCCCAAACTCATACTGTGTCTGTTTTGCATGATTGGTTTCTATTAAATTACTGCTGTGCAAACACGCTGGCAGAGCCCGGTGGGTTTGTGCGTTCTTGAGAGCGGGAGTCTCCGCGCCAGCTGCTCCGAGACACATCTCCTGCGAAGAGCTGCTCGCATGATTGTCCTCTTGTTCCCTCCTTCGCAGTGTATTATGTTCTGTGATGATTCAGCTTCGAGCCTCTCATTCGCTTTAAGGGATTGTTTAATATTTAAATACTTGTCACCAGAGCTGGAGTGAAGCGCAGTCGGTGAGGGTTCTCCTCCTCCTGCCAGCCCCCGTTACGCCGACGGAGCCGCGCATGGGCACCGGCAGGGGATGGGCCCCAGGCCCGGCCGGCCCCGCAACAGCAGCGAAAGCAGCATTCTTAATTACAGAAAGCCCATTTTCAATTCTGTTTCTTCTCCTGCTTCAACCTTTAATCCTAATTACAAATAATCTTAGATGTCAGTGTGAGGAGCAGAGGAGCTAATCCGATGTGACGGTCCCATCGCCTCCGCTGCTGCTCGTGGGTTTGGCTGTGCTTCGTGCCGGGAGTGGTGGGACCAGCTCTGGCCGGCGAGTCGTCCCTCCGCCGGCTGCCTGGGGGTGGCCGGGGCGTCCGTCCGGCAGAGGATGCGGCTGAGAGGGGGCCACGTTCCCGAGCGCAGCCCTGGTCTCCTGCAAGCCGATGCTGCTGTGCCCGTCAGCACCGGTGGGGCCGCGTTCACCAGGGGACTTGTGAGCCCTTGGGCAGCCCTGGAGGATGCGCAGCTTGACCAAGGGCCAGTGCGTCCCCGCAGTGCTCGTGGCCGAGGCGATGCTCCCAGTCCCGCTCCCCTCCCCGCTGTGAGGCCCCCCCAGCCCCGAGCCAAGCTGGGATCCCCTCGCTGAGCTGTGGGGCTCAGCTGGGGCGAAGTCCCCTCTCGGGGCATCCTTCCCTCGCCAGGACCCCAGCGCCCGCCCTGGGCCGCAGCGGCTGGCGGCGTGGCTCTGCCTGGCAGCGCTGCTGCGGCTGCGGCTGAAGGACGGGCACAGCCTGCTCCTGGGCAACTTCGCCAGGGCAGCCCCCCGGGCACACGGGTTCGGGATCGGGAGCCGAGCGGGATTTGCAGAGCAGCAGGGATGAGAAGGAAGGCAGGAGCTGCTCACGAGAATAATGTCTGTCCCCACCACACCGGTTTCTGTGCTCACAGAGTTAAGCAATTACAGCAAATGATCCTACTTCACAGAAATTGAGGAAAACGCCATTTTGAAAATATATTTTCATGAGGTTTGCAACATTCCATGTTGCTCTGATGCATTTCACCCAACCCTGCCCAAGACTGACCCACTGAAAAATAAACCCAATGTCTTTAGAAGGTAACAGCAAACAGCAGGGACTCGGCATGGCTCCCACACTTATGCCAGCGCCCGGCAGGGCAGGCAGGGCACTGGCCATAACCTGGTGGACATGGGCTAGTGCCACGGGGTCCTGCTGCGATGGGACTGGGGCTCCCGTGCAACCAGCTTGGCTTCTGGAGCAGAGGGCTTGGAGAGGTGGTGCCTGTTTGCAGGTGGGAGCCTGAGGGGCTGAGGGTAAAAGCTCCCAGCCCAATTTGCAGCAAAAAAAGCTGAACAGCTCCGAAGACTGTCAGGAGAAGGCCGAGGAGGGCTACTCAGTCTTGTAGGCTTCCATCTGCCACGTCCCGCCGCTTGCCGCATCCCCTGGCACGTGCCCGGCAGCTCCCGCTGCCGGCGCTGCTGCCCCTCGTGCCGGTGCTGCTGCCCCCCGTGCCGGCGCTGCAGTCTCTCGTGCCGGCGCTGCTGCCCCTCGTGCCGGCACTGCTGCCCCTCGTGCCGGCGCTGTAGCCCCTCGTGCCGGCGCTGCTGCCCCTCGTGCCGGTGCTCCTGCCCCTCGTGCCGGCGCTGCAGCCCCTCGTGCCGGTGCTCCTGCCCCTCGTGCCGGCGCTGCAGCCCCTCGTGCCGGCGCTCCTGCCCCTCGTGCCGGTGCTCCTGCCCCTCGTGCCGGCGCTGCAGCCCCTCGTGCCGGCGCTCCTGCCCCTCGTGCCGGCGCTCCTGCCCCTCGTGCCGGCGCTGCAGCCCCTCGTGCCGGCGCTCCTGCCCCTCGTGCCGGTGCTCCTGCCCCTCGTGCCGGCGCTGTAGCCCCTCGTGCCGGCGCTGCAGCCCCTCGTGCCAGCCACCGCACACCCCGCCGGGAAGAGCTCTCCGGGCTCGCGGCTCGTTCCTGCCGGCCAGCCGGCAGCGGGACTGCAGCAGCTCCTCTGGTTTCAGCAAAGCTCTTTCCTGCGAGAGTTTGTGAGAGGCCCCAGCCTAATTGGTGCTATTGCCGGCACTGCGGCTAATTCTGGTGTTTTGCAGCACGAGGGCTGTGTTTTCTATTGATTTCATAGGTTGCTAATGGTCTTTTTCATACAATAAGAGGCTTTTGTGGGAAGAACTTAATCCCGTCCTATCGCAGGGTGAAATTGCACACCTTACTGCTTAGATTTCCAGGATGTGATCTGCTTTAATAAGCAGGAGTTTTCTCTTATACATTTAATGCTCCAATATTTTTATGGCACGGTGGGTCCTAACTGTGCTGTGTTTCCGTACCGGGCATGCGGGAGGACGGGGCTCTGCCCTCTCTGGATGGGGGAAAGCTGCCGTGGCCCATGCGGACCTTTGCGGTGTGACCATCACCTTCACCAGCCGCTGTGCTGAGCCCCAGTGCTGCCACGAACATACGTTACTAGGGGGATCCTCCTGGCGATGGGGAGGCTGGTGCTGAAGATGAGAGTGCTGTGCAGACAAGTGGAACTTTATTTTCCCCAGGGCTTAATGTTTTTTTTTCTTTCCTCTCTCTGGCGTTGCTGCTCCTGCCGCTGCACGGTGAGCGCCGCTTGCTGTCGGACTGGGGCCCAGCGGGGCAGAGCCCTGTGCCAGGTCGGGGTGATAGGGGCTGGGGTGCTGGTGCACGGTGCCAGCAAGCAGCGCCAGCGTGACCACGGGGTGATGGGCACTTCTTGGGGCAAGGGGGCGCTGGGGACAGGTCCTGGGGACTGCAGGACACAACGCAGGAATTGCTCCGGGCAGGCAGGACGCGCTGGCGTCGCGATGCAGACGTGCTCTCCCCAGGATGCAGGATGTGCTCGTGCTCGCCTGTGGTGCAGGACATGCTCACCCCGCCGTGCAGGTCGGTGTGGGCTGACCCAGAGCTGTTTCAGCCACATTTGAAGCAGTTGTGCCCATCGTCTCCTGGGCTCACGGTGGCTGAGAGCAGAGCCCTGGGGGCAGCGCGCACAGAGGGGATGGGGCTGTGCTGCTGCCTTTGAATTAAGCACACAAGAGATATCCAAATGGATTGTGACGGCCAGGATTGAAGGTTAGGAAATTTCTCTGTGTATCTTATGTAAATGAGGACTAATGAGGTTTTCATGATTATCTTTAATTAGCTTTTCCACAAGTAGTGGTGATTTATACGGTGTGAGCCTGGACGGATGACACACACACATACACGCGCAGTGGAGCACCTTCATTAAAACTGTTTTTTAAAATGAATCTGCAATATGCAAATCACCTATTAAATGTTCAAGAAAAAGATTTTAAGGGGGAAAAAAGGCACAAGCAAAGCACCAGCTCCGCAAGACATCCGGGGTGCAGCGTGCCGGGGCGGCAGTCTGGGCTGTGCCGCGCCTGCCGGTTGCGCTGGGGGGACCCTGCTGCCCTCGTGGCCATCCCGCAGGGGTGAGTCCAGGGTGGTCCCGTATGGAGCAGCCTGTACCCTCCGTGGCGGGCCTGTGGTCCCAGGGGAATTCTGCAGAGGATGCTTGATCAGCCGTGGCCGTGGGTGCTGGGGTCCCCTCCTCCCCTGCCCGGCGTTGCTGGCAGCATCGTGCTCCTGCAGTGTCACCTCCGGCTCTGCTGCACGCCAGGGACGCAGCAGGTGCGGATGCTGAGCTGTCCCGAGCGCTGCAGTTACTGGCAGTGCTGGCGGTGCCCAGGCAGACCCTGCACCGCCGTGGCCTCCTCCAGCCTCAGCCTCTGGCCTGAGCCACCACCGCTGCCTCTCATCGGAAATGGGGCTGCAGGGCTGGCGTTCGTCAGGCAGCACCGTGACCTCCTGCTTTTCAAACTCACGCCAAATCGGGACATTTCCATTGCCAATGAAAAAAACCAAGGCTAATCGTTTCTTGTGGTTGCAGAGAGACGCTGGGAAACGATGCCTCCAGAAGCTGAAGCCTGTGCGGTAGGTGGTGTGAACGAAGGGCAACGTGCAGGGGCACATCTGGAGCTGTGCTTGGTGACCCAGGCTGGGACGGGTGCGCAGCAGCGGTGGGTGCTGAGCGCACAGCGAGCGTGCCGTGCGGGTACTATGGCAGCGTCCTGCGGCAGCCTGGCCGAGACCTGCGCAAGGGGCTTTTGGGGAGAAATGGATTTAAACCAGAGCCAGAAGTAGTTCTGCTTGGAGCTTTCCTGTCGATCCTGAAAAGCAGGAAAATAGTGTTGAGTGGGAGGAGAACACGTTGTACCAAGACACAGCAGAGGGAGTGAGATGGCTTGGACAACGGCGCCCAATTAGCCTGACACTAATCCTGGGAAAATGGGTAAAAAAACTAATGCAAGGTGCAATTAATGGGAGAATTAGAGCCTGGGAATATACATTCATGCCTGTCAACATGGTTGAAAAGTAGGTCCTGTCAAACCAGCCTGATCTCATCCTGCGATGAGACTGTGAGTTTGGTTGATGGAGGCAGCAGCACAGAAATAACAGGCTCTGGATGGTGTTTCACTCGGTGCCACGATGGCCTGGTTAAAAAGCTGGTGGAAAATGGATTAGAAAAGGAGGCCGAAGAACACGGGAGGGAATATTGCTGCTGCCACCGGTTTGCAGTTGGGCGGAGGTGGCAGGGGCCCCATCCTGGCTGGGGTCTCAGGGGCGCTGGTGTACGGTGCTGCAGTGCCGTGGTGCTGCGGGGCACTGGCACTCGGTGATGCAGTGGTGTGAACAGAGGAGAGAAGTGAGTAATATTCACGCTGCTCTGGGGCAGTAAAGTGCCTGGCTCGCACGGGTGCGTGCGTGCTGCCCGCCCTGAAGTTACGCACTGGCTCTCTGGGGAAAATGCATATCTGCGGAAAATGTCAAGTTTGCTTTATTTTCACAAACTGTTCTGTGAAGATGATTCAGTGTGTAGCAAAAGCAGCGGAAACTGTGCCCAAAGGAAGACCCAAATCCATCTGATTATGAATGGATTTAATTAACCGCCATATTCCCTTTTATCAGAGCTCTAGCAACAGACAGATTTATGCAGCTCTTGTCTCATCCCTCCTCGCCACTTCTGTGCCTATTTCAAGGTGAAGGGAGAGGTCCCTGGCTGTTGAAGCCGCGCTCTGCCCGGGTTGCTTTTGTCTCCAGCACCCTGATCCCTGGGCAGGGCCTCGTGCCCACAGCCCCTGTGCTGCAGCATCGGGTGCTGCCGAGCTCTGGGCGGTCACCGGTGCTGCCGGGCAGGCACTGCGACTGGGCTTGCCAGGGCGCACCACGTCTGGGGCAGCCGGCTCCTGCCCCTCTCACCGTGTCCGCGCTCCGGGCTCGGTTCCTCCTGCGGGAGTTTTCAGGCAGTTTTGGGACGTGCAGTCTCCCACCCGCTGTGCCAGGTGCTGGAGGACTGCCCAGCCCCACGCTCGCGGCCGTTCACCTTACCGGCTGCCGGAGCTGCGTGTGGGCACAGGCATGGTGCTCTCCAGCCGGTAACCCCTGAGATGATGCTAGGGGCCAGCTAGCTCCCTGCCTGTGAGAACACAGGGCCTGCTGAAGCCCTTCATTGCTGCTTTTTAAATACCACTATTTTCTTACAACCCAACGATTGCACAGCTGTGCTAGCCCTACTCACAGACAGGGACAAATTACACCCTGCGCTAGAGAGCCTGGCAGGGAGGAGGCAGCCAACAGCAGGAGAGCAGCGGGGACACACGCGTGTGCACGGCTGCCTGCCGTCCCTCCACGCGTCCTGCGGGTCCCGGGCCGGCCAGCACGACGTGCTCGCCGGGAGGGCTGAGCCGGGAGGGCCGTGCCGCGGCGGGGCTGCGGCTGTGCCATGGTGGGGCTGCGCTGCCCCGTGTGTGCTCTGCCCGCAGTAAACCTTACAGACCCCACGTGTCCTTCATGCACAAAGAACCCCATTAGGGTGCATTAGTAAGCCATGACTGATTGCCTTTCTTCTCTAAAATAGTACAACAGCTTTTCAAACACACCAGTAATGAAAATTTTATTGCAGCTGGCTTGATCTCCTGCAGGTCTGTTGTTTCAGATCAGCGCTGGCAGGTCGGAGCCCACCCAGGCCCCACAGCAGCTGTCATCAAATGCTGAGTGGCCGCGGGGAGCGGCTTGCTGAGCAGCGGGGACTGCGCTGGGGGTGCCGGCTGCTGCACTCCTGGCAGCTCCTGTCCCGGCGGCATCGTGGGCAGGCTGCCGTGGGCACTGTGCTGCTGCTGGGGCTCCTCTGCCAGGAGCTGCACCGGCAGCAGGAGAGGAAGGCTGCGCTCAGAGTGATGCATTTGGGGTGCTTTTTGCAATCCCCCCAGCTCCGGCAGCTTGGCTGGCAAGGCAGACCCCCGCTGTCGCCCTGCCCTGTCTTGTAAGCACCCCACCATGCCATGGGGCACATGCTCTCCCTGGCTCGCTTCTGGGGCCATTCCAGCCTGGTGTCCTTCTGTTTTTCAGTCTCTTGCTGGCTGACCCATCTTGCTGCCTGTCTGTGTACCCGCTTCCCTTGCACTGCCCTGGGCTCTCACATCTGGAGGCAACGGGTCCCCCCAGCTTCCAGGAGGCCGGAGTGAGAGCGGAGGAACGGGTTTGCATGCGTCGGCGGGATGCTCGCTGCCAGCGTGGTGCAGCGTGGTGGTGGGGCGTGCATGCTGCGGGGTGTGATGGTTGGGGCACATTCGGGTCGGCGCAGTGGCCTGGGGCAGAACCTGGCCAGTACAGTGGGGCCAGCAGCGCCCCAGGTACCCGCACGGGGTGGCACAGGGAGCCTGGTGTGGTGCTTGGGCGTGCGGTGAGTAACGGCCCAACTCCCATTTCCCTGGGCTGACTGAAATAAAGTGCAACGAAGCAGCACTGTGTGCTGGGGCTGCCCTGTCCGGGGCGATGCGCTCCCATGGTGCCGGTGGCATGTCACGGCCGGAGCGACTTGCTGCCCCGTGCCCGGCCACCCACCAGTGCCGCTCAGCTGCAGCGGCTGCAGGACGCTGCTGGTCCCACGCTCCCCAGGAGGAGGACAGGCAGCTGGGCTGGTGGCTGCCGAGCGCCCAGCAGCAGCTGCATGGCTCCGGCACTGCCACTAACTTTTCCAATTTCCCCCTGGAAATTGTTTCTGTCAATATTTTAATTTCATTTGGGCTGAGCAGGCAGAGTGCAGGCAGCGCATCCTAAGCAGATCATTTGTCTTCCACTTCGGATCTCTGCAGGGGCCCAGCATGTGAGATGATGCCGGTGGCTCCTCACTGGTGGAGCCAGGGAGCTGCTGGGCAGGACGAGCCGGGACAGGAGAGGACCTGAGCCCCACCGCCCCACTCACCCCGTGCCCTGCGGCAGGGCTGGGGCTCCAGGGCAGGACGCCGCCCAGTGGCCAGAGGCAGGTCTGGGGTGGGGGCAGGACAGCACGGGCAGGGACCCATTGGTCCTTCCCGTGGGGCCACCAGGCTCCCCCAGCACCGGCTGAGCCCCAGCAAGGCTGGGGCCCAGCTCTGCAAAGCCGTGAGCAGCAAAAATCCCAGCAGGCTGGTGCATCGTACGCACGGCAGGGCGGGAGAGACCCTTGTTGTCTCCTCTGATTCTCCATGTGTCTGCAGATGCCATTTCTGCCAATAAGGTACGTTTATCTGGGGGAAAGAAACGAGGTCTTAACCAGATGGTGGGGCTAATAAATTGCTCAGGAAAGGCAAGCTAGTACATGCAGCCTGCGCCTCCTCTGCGTATCTATTGCAAAGTGCCAAAAGAAATCTGTCTCAGGAATTATTTCAGAGAGGGTAATTTCTGTTTCGCAGTTGCTGTCATACATTAGAAATATCTGAAATGCCTCCAGTTGGTTACCAGTGGTGAGGAGCAGCCAGGGGCTGCCATGGATGAGAAGCACTAAAAGAAAATAAATTAGCCTCTTGCACTCAGCCCTTCCCTCAGCTGCTGAACCACAAGTGACGAGCGGCTGTTGCTTAAGTAATGACCAGAATAATGAGGAGAACAAGATCCGCAAGGGAATATTAACTATGAGAAACAATATTTTCTCCCCCTTTTGAAGTTTGGCCCCTGCAGCCCCCGTCCTGGCGTGGAGGGGAGCTATGTCCCACCGGAGGCGGCACGGAGGGGTGCTGGCCCTGTGGCTGTCCCGCAGCATCCTCTGCCCCACATCTCCAGTGCCGGCGCTCTCCCCGTCCTTTCCCGTCATTGATCCCGAGCCAGGCGTAACCCCCCCCGTGCCTCCCGTAACCACCCAAAACGAGTCGCCTGCAACCAGGGGAACCATCACCGCCGATGCTGGTCATACGCAGCACTGCTCCCACTCACACACGCTCAGACACAGACCATACCAGCCCTGGCTCAGGGTAAGAGCCCAAGGAGATGGGAAACGGCCAGATTGGACTATGCAGCTAAACCACAGGTTTCCAAGCAGGCTGGACCAAATTAATTTCAGCAAGTAGCTGGAGCGGCCAGAAGCTCATTAATGGCCATGTCTGAGCCCTCACTTCCAGGTGACATGGGTGAGGGGAGCCCACTGCTAACGAGCAGCACGGGCAGGAGCTGCAGTGCCGGGGACCGACCGCCCTGCTGGCAGTCGCGGGGTGTTTCCAGGAACTGCAGCCAAGCTGACAAACAAGGAAATGGCTTGTGAGCACCTACGAGTAAACAAGGACATGAGGAACAGCCAACATAGGTCTGCCACGAGCAAATCATCTCACCCAATCTAATTTCCCTCGGACAGGGACCGCTCTGGCTGCAGTGCCTGGGCCTGGCAGGGGCAGGTGTGGGTGATGCAGCATTGGCTGTTTGTGCCCGCGAGCAGCATCCCAGTGGGACTCGCTGCTGGGTGAGCCCCGGGGCGTCCTCCCGGCCAGGCACCTCCTGCCCCTCCTGAGCCCCTGCAAAGCCGTGGGCGTTTGCTGCGGGTGTTGGCGCACGCAGCAGCAGAGGAGCATGCAGATGGTGACACCTGCCCCTGCTCTCACACTGTCTACAGGAGAAGTGGCAGTGGGACTCATGTAAGCCTGGTGTGACTGTTGGCACAGGGCTGGTGCCACGGCACTCTTTGCAGGTGGAGTAGCCAGGGCAGCTAGCAGAAAAATTAGATTTCCACCAAAAGGTGCTGATGTTTCCTGCCCAGGGCCATGCAGTGGGCTTATTCTGCAGAATCTGAAGTGCAGGTCCTCTGTGCAGCCGGTATAATACAGCCCCATGTTTTCCATGACTTCTGCAGTTTGTCTCTTTACAGCACTGGGCAATCTCTGCTTTGGGTGCAGCCTGGCTGACCCGGGGCAGCCAACAGCACTTCTGCTGCCAGGACGTGGCTGGCAGTGCACGCACTCCTGTTATTTGGCGACATGAAATGTCTTAATCATGGGCTCGGTAACGTGCACCCTGAGCATTGGCAATCTGTCCCCTCCTATTTCTCCGCTCACGGCTCATGTTGCTCTAGCTGCTGGTTTCACTAATTCCAGTGAATGAGCCGCTGCGCAGGGACCACGGTGGCTCCGGTGCTCTGGCAGAGCTGAGTGACCCAGGCAGGGACAGGGCTGGGCTGGGGGAAATGACAGGAGTCTGAGAATGGTGTCTCACACTACTTTGGGTCTGCTTTATTGGCAATATGAGATGCTGTTGTTCTGCGCAGCAGCTTGGGCACCCTGCTAGCACCTGGGAATTGTAGCGGTGTGGTCCCATCCCCAGGCTCTCCCCACACCCTCGGTGACGCTGCCCCATCGCCTC
The DNA here is from genome assembly GCF_949628215.1 of Phalacrocorax aristotelis. Taxonomy (NCBI): domain Eukaryota; kingdom Metazoa; phylum Chordata; class Aves; order Suliformes; family Phalacrocoracidae; genus Phalacrocorax; species Phalacrocorax aristotelis. The sequence continues at coordinate 729,056 of NC_134285.1, read as the reverse complement.
CAGTTCCGCCGCTTTCATGTCCTGAGTCCGTTCCTCTGGCAAGCGTTCTCTGAAAATTAGGCCCCATGGAAACGGCTTCAAGCTGAGCACCCAGAGCTGCTAATCGCTCCTGAAAGCACAGGCACGCTGTGCCAGCTGCCTGGGGAACAGCCTAGCCCCGCTCGCTCCTCGGCGTTTCCTCATTATAAACAACCATTAAGGTGTGAAACGTTCTGCTCCAGGTGACGGTAACGTCCGCACCGCAACCGCGGCAGCTGGAGATGCACGTGAGCGCCTGGGCTCGGTGCCGGTAAAGCTCCAGGCCAGACACTCTCCTGGGGGCACCGAGCACCCCAGTGACAGCCCCGGGGTCGAGGGGAAGCAAAGTCAACCCCGGGGCTCACTGGGGCCCCTTTGCTCCAGCCGGAGCCACCAGCACCGAGCTCCGCTGCGGCAGCTCCGCGGTCACCGTGTGCCCGGCCGCCCTCCCGGGCTCGTCTTGCTGTTATTTCATATTTCACAAAGCCAAGCAAGTGCATTTGTCCAGTTCTTTAAAGGAATGAGCTGGTCTTGAGCCCTGCTGTGGGAAATGTGAGCTTTTCAAGGAAGTTCATCCCTCTGACAGTGTAAACCAGGAGCACTCCTGAATTTCAATTCCTTTATCTCCTCTGGCTGTCTGAGTCATCTGGGGAACATTACCCTGACTTACTGCTCCTTGTTCGTATCCACTAACAATTATATGGGGGTGCAATTTTGAGAACTACCTCATTTCACAGTGTGTGATTAATGATGAAAATCTTCTTTCCCATTTAGCAGTTTGTTAGGTACCTGTTGCAGATGCAGCTATCCCCAGGAGGACGAGTGTTCACTTAATGTGTCATCACAGGGAACACAAGGCGTTCTTCTACTAAAAAAAGGCAATGAAACAAACCTAAATGGGGCCATAAGTTTTGTCTTGTTTCCCTCCAACACCCTTTTCTATCCATCCCACACACACGAGCAACAGGGAAGAAGTCATTTCACTGTGTGCTCTCCCCAAGGGAAATACTGGGCTGTCTTAATCTTAGACTTTCCCATGGCTGTAATGAATCCACTGAGCGGTTGGTGCTGTAGGGCCGTGCTGCCCACCTCTGCAGTGCTGGGGCCACCGCGGGCAGAGTGGCAGCCGCTGCCTTGGCCTGCCAGCGCAGTGCGTCTTGCCCCGGGTGGTAACGATCACTGTGGGGGCCTGCAGGGACGGGTTTTGCAGTGCTTGGCTGGTCGGAGGGACGTAACCACCCGGGCAGCGTGTTGGCGTGCCTCCCACTGCTCCCGCGGGGCTGCAGGGCCACAGGTGGGATGATCCCTCTAGCTGCTCCCATGGCTGAGCCGCGGTGGGCAGCGGGGGTGGCTGGTGCACTAATATTGCAGACATGCATTTCTGCCAGGCCTTCCCCATCAGGTGTCCTTGGATTCACGTCAAGATAAGATTTTCTTCCTCCTAATCCTCCAGGGTCAATGCAGTGCAGAGGAATCTGCCATAGCTGCCTTGGCTCGTAGCGGGATCGTCACCTGCCTGCGGGCTGGGGTGGGAGCCTGGCACCCCGGGGGTGGACATGGGCTGCCCACATCTGGGGTCAGACCCCACTTCCCAGGGTGCGGGCAGGTCCTCGGTGGGAGCTGGAGGGGCTCTCGGCTCCTGCCATCACCAGGGACATGTGCACTGCTGCTCTGCCAGGAGCCACATGGCTCTGACATCTCCCCTGCTGAGCTCCATAAATGCAGGGCTGGCTCTGAAAAACAAGGAGTATTTTGCAGCTGCTGCCTTTTGGGATGGAAGCAGGGCGTGCAGAGCATGCAAAGCCCGTGGGGAGCGCACCGCATGGCCCCATTGAGTTGGTGGGAGCAGGAAGGGTCTCTAAGATGGGCTTGTTGTGGCTGGGCTGGCACACCCGATGCAGAGGGGGAGTTGTGCCATGCCGCGGTGCCCGTGCGTGGCCTGGGCGTGTGCCGTGGCCGAGCCAGGGCGGTGATGGCATGGCATGTCGGGCAGGTGCAGGGCTGCCAGCTGCCGCAGTGGCTGCTGGTTCCAGGGGAGGCAGCTCTTGGCAGCATCTCTGCCTTGGCAGGCTGCGGCCACAGGAGCAATGGCATTAAAATGCTTGTGTTGATCTGGCAGAAGCAGCTCTGGGACATCAACAGGCGATGTTTTGCTGGGAAAAAGGAAAATGACAATACTCTCCATCAAAATTATTACAGTGCTGTCCCTTAGAGTCAACAGTCTGAGAGCTGTGAGGGAGGATTTCTTTTTTGCTTTTTTTCCTGAGAAGGAGAGTTTTAATGGCACTTAGCGCAGCTCCGGCCACAAGGCACCTCGGCACCGAGCCAGCCAGCGTGCGGCAGTTTGTGCTAATTGCACCAAAGCACATGGCACTGCTGAAACCACGCTCGCGGACTGGGGCTGGGGGCGGCGTGAGGAACCCTCCCTGCTCCGCTTATTTCTACAGAGGCGCACATCTGAATGAGCTTGTCAAGTGAAATTTTCTGTCTGGTTAGAAATGGATTTTCGAGCTCCTCGCTCACATGTAAACATTTTTAGCGGTCCCCAGCCAAAGCAGGAACAGCGAAAGCAGACATCAGCCTGAGCAAACCCAGTCCCTGCAGGGAAATCATCGGCCACAGAAGGAAACAAAATGCATGATGGCTTCAAAAGACATCCATTAAACTGTGTGCTGAAGTGATTCATGGTGCTGGTAGTTAGACTTTAATTAGATCTTAATCACATAATTTTATCTTTGTTTTAGAAATTAGAGCTTAATGACTGTATTGCTCTCATAACAGCGCTGTGACTAAATACAGTAATATCACATGGCAGCACTGCAGTGGGCAGAGGTGGGACAGAGATTATCTGCTGGTCTCGGATCATTATTTCTTAAATAAAGAAATGTATTTGAAATACACAAATCCAGCAGGACCTGTCGGCACTCCAGGAAGGTGGGAGAGAGGAGGAGCTGCGTAAAGAGGAGGGGTATGGGCTGAAACCCCTGTCTCCTGAGACCAGCAATGCCCTTTCCCATGGGGACAGGCACCTCTGCCCTCTCCCTCCCTGGGAGCCCCCCAGCCCTGACAGACCAAGCCCTGCGGGGGCTGAGCAAGGGCCCGGGGCTGCCCATGCGGGGCTCCTGCGCCAGGGCAAGGTCTGCTGTGGGACCCCCTTGTCACCCCCTCAGCCCTTGCGCCTTCTGCTCGCCACCTTGCCACGCTGCGTCTCTCCAGCACTGAACAATTAATGAGCAAACGAGGCTGCCCAGAGTGGGGGCTGCAGCTCTCCCAGCTTCTCACCCGCATCCACTGCGGGTCCAGGGCTGGACCGCTGCGGGGGGAGCGGGCGGCTGGGGACAGCTGCTCTGAGGGGGTGGATCACCCTCAGCCAGCCTTGAGGGGGCCTCAGACCCCTCACCCTCCTCGGTGCCAGCCACGGAGCCGGGGTGTGAGCCCAGGCGCTGGCAGCCCGCTGCCCAGAGCATGGCATGGCAGTGAGGGGAAAACGGTGTGTGTGATAACGAGAGATGGATTGTGGGCTTTCACTTCAGCTGGCAGGTCGGATCCTTCATGGAATTAGCAGCAGAGTAATTAATCTCCATCACTCCTGGGCACTTTTCCCTTGTGTTGCCTTGTAGGGCATCAACCTGCTTTCAGATTTCCCCACCCCGCCGAGCGGAGCTGCCATGCCCAGTGGTGCGTGGGGACGGACATGCGCCGACCGGCAATGGCAGCGCGGGCCGTGCACTTTGCAAACTCACACAGATCCTGGACACGTCTCCCAGGAGGGAATTTCCTCCCTTGTTAGCTGTGGGGATGTGTCAATAACAGCCGCAGGACAATAAGCTCTATCCCTTGCATCCTACTCTTTATCTATTTTATTTTAGTTGAGCCACGTGAAGTCAATTGAAGTTTGTCGGGTGAGTCAATATGGCAGGTGAGACCAGGATGATGCTGCCGAGCCGCAGCGTGGCTTTGCGGGGGTGCAGAGCCCAGCTGGGCCCCCAGGGCTGCCCCGTGGAGCCACGATTCACCCCATGCCCGGCACGAGGGCTGTGCCGTGCAGCACATCCCTCACAGCAATGCCTGGCTGGGGAAGCCACGGTTTCGCTTGGGTCCCAGATTCTTCTTTGCCTTTCTGAGCTCAGTGAGCTGTCCCTGGACCCTGCCCAGGGTTCCCCCTTGACATGCTGCTCGGGGAGGTGAAGTGAGGGCTTCGTGTCCCGCTGCCGTGGTGCTGCTGCGGCGGCAGCTCCCTGAAGCTGAGTGACTCCACTGTCCTTGAGCCCTGCCCTGCCCTCACTGCGGATGGCAGCAGGCCCCTTCCCACCTTCCCTTTCCTGCTTATTATGCCACATGAGCCACTTGAACTCATTACTGCGGCAGATTATAGGTCCCCAGGTAATAATGCGTATTCAGATAATTACTAACAGATCCTCTAATAGGAATGAACTCAGTTGAATCCATTCAATCACTGGGTAAATATTTATACCTAAGCCATCCTTATCGCCAGCCGCCGGAGCGTGCAGGAGCCGGGGCTGCTGTCCTCACGCTGCGCTCACTGCAGGAGCTGGCTGCGGCAAGCAGGGAGCTGCGCCGGCCCCGCGGGTGCCAACATGAAGCAGCCTCGCGCCGTGGCTCAGCACCGGCCAGGGCACAGCACTACGTGGTGCGAGCCAGCACCAGCTTTCCGCTCCCTGCTCGGAGCCGGCGGCCGCCCCAGGCCAGCAGCAGCAGTCCCGTGGCCAGCCTGCCCGCTGCTGCTCACCGTGGCCGCAGCTGCCAGCCTCTGCCGGGCGAACTGGAGACCGACCCGTGGCCAGGAAGGGCTCTGCACCGGCAGGCAGTGCTGCCTGCGTGCCCTGGTGAGATGTGCCCTTCCCTGGGGCACCTGGCACGCTCCCCCCACCGTTTCACACCACCCCGTGCCATCGGGGCCCTCGGGGCTGCTGCAGGAATCAGCGTTCTTGCAGGGATGTGAGGAGCATCATCCCCCAGTCAGTGCTAAGGTGCTTTTGACAGGCGCTTTCGCAGCCATCGCTGTGCCACCATCTGTTGGCAGCGGTTTCACATGGCAGCTGACATCCTCGTGGGCCCTGCGAACCACCGGCACGGCCGCCTGCATGCCAGCGAGCGTCAGGCTCCCCCGCCCCATGCCCTGAGCCCTGGCTCCAGAGAAGTCACCCTAATTGGACCAGCCGGCTAATTAGCTGTCAGGTAATGAATTATGCAGTGATGCCTGGACTTCAGTGCAGTATTGATACCATCAGCTCCTCTCATTTCTACATGCTCCTGTTCGCTGGAGCGCTGAGCAGAGCTTGTAGAAGTACTTGGAAAACTTTCAAAGCAAATTAAACGTGTTAATCAGTTGTGCGCGGTGGCAAGTCACCGGGAGAGCAGGCGGGCAGGCTGGCACCAGCAGCTTGGCTGGCAGCCTCAGGGACAGCCGTCAGCTCCTCCTGTGCACAGCTTTCCACCCGCCTTGTGCTCGGGGCTGGCGGGGGGCCCGTGGGCAGCTGCCTGTCCTCCTCTGAGCGCCTGTGGGCAGGACAGCGGGGCCCGGAGGAAGGAAAGCGTGTTCGGGGGTTGGAGGATGGAGGCTCCTGCGAGCTCGGTGGAGACGCCTTTGCTGGGAGAGGCTGGAGTTTTCCCGCTGGGGGAGGGGAGGACGGGCAGCGGGGCGCAGCTCCCAGAGCCCGTGCGTGGGACCCGTGCTGCAGAGGGATGCCTGTGGGCCCCAGGGTCACTGCGGGTGCGGAGCTGGCACCCCAGGCAGCCCGCGTGTTGTGTCTGCGCTGTCTCTGCGCTGCCCAGGCAGGCGGGTGCTGGCATCGCTGGGAGACACCATGGCTGTACCCGTCCTGGGCAGCGGTGGCAGAGCCTGGGGGTTCAGCTGGCAGCATGTTTCTGTCCCTTGCTGCAGCCTGATACAATAATAGGAGGAAACTTGACCTACTTGAATACATCAGCATCCCAGCTCTTCCTGAGCATTAATCATTTCCAGGGGGTTAGAGGTTTCTTTTAATGATCGTATTTATTTGCTCCCCAGCTCCAAGTTGGGTGGAGGGAGAAGTTGTGTTAGGAATGTGTGTAGCTCTGTGCACAAGCACGGCCACAGGGGGGGTTGTAACAGCCAACACCAGCCGGGGGTCCGGCTCCCGAGCGTCGTGGCACAGGGACAGGGCTGGGGGGCCTGCTGGAGGGCTGCCCCCACCCACGGCTCCCAGGCCCTCTCTTGCATTCCCCATCCCAGCTGCCGCAGATACACCTGGAGCCAGCAGTGCAACTGAATCATATTAATTAATAAGTTAATCAAATTTCCTCTGTGCTCACGGCACTATGATCCCACCTTGGTCTGAGAGATGAAACTTGTGCAACTTAAAACACTCAGGCTTAATTTAACATGCCGGCCCAGCACCCAGCTCCGGCTCGCTGGCGGGGAGTGTGCCGCTAAGCCAGCTCCTCCTGGCTGGGGCCGCCGGGCAATTGCCTGCTGATAATTCATAGCTGCAGTGCTCCCAGGGCGGCTCACGCCTGGGGCCGGGGTCTCCTCATCAGGAGACAGGGAAGGTAAGTACCTAACGGAGACGCTAAGTCGGAGTTAATGTCTCTGACTGGGGGCCCCGGGGTGGTCCCACTGGGGAGGGGGTGTTCAGGGCCATTTTGGGGATAAGTGGCTGCTGCTGGGCAGGAGCGGTGCCACGGCTCCCGGGGATGTGCTGGCTGCTCCACTCTCTGTGGGGCCGGGCAGGGCACTGCCAGCCATGTAGATGGGCCCTGGGAAGGTCTCCCTTGACTCAGCGCATCTCAAGAGCTCTTCAGTGTGAACAGGATCAGGGACCACTTAAGTCGCATTCATTATGTTTAAGTATTTATGAGCTGATAAATATTAAACAGCTGCTCTCTGGAGTTCAAGTCTGAGCGAACCGATCAAAACACCGTGCACGCAATGGCTGTGGCCGTGCCGCTGGGGCCATGGGATGCACTGCACCACGGATGGCTTCGCATGGGTGCCTGCAGCCTCCTGCTGATCGGCGGCGGGTGTCTCCTGGCACCTCCCAGCATCCTGTGCCTGTGCTGCCAGCTTCACTGCAGGGGCACAAATCCTGTGGGTCACCCCATGGCTGCTGCAGGCTTGCTTTGTGTGGGCACAGCCAGCATCTGTCCCTCCACGCTCCACTGTGATGCTGCAGCTGGGTTAGAAAAGCGCAGCTGAAGCTGGTGGCATTTACCTGGCAGCGGGACGAGGGTTTGTGCAGAGACCGTCCGTTCCCAGGCGATTATGTGTCAAGGAGGTGAGCGCCCTGCCTGCCCCTGCACTGCTGGGGGAGACAGTCAGAAGCCCAAGGTCCCTGGCTGTACTGGAGCCCTCTGCCGCTCCTGGTTTTGGGGTTCCACGGCTGTCTGGGTGCTGAGACTGGTCTCTGCATCCCACAGCACCCCGTGGCTGCGGCTCCTCGGGGCCCTGCCCGTGCCTGCAGGAGGAGCAGCTTATGAGGGGTTTGCTCACCGTGGGCAAGCTGTGGTGTGCAAGCTGTGGTGTGCAAGCCACAGCTGCTTCCCGGGCATGCCAAGCACTCCTGCCAGAGGTGCGGGCTGGGGCTTTCCCCTGGGAGGGAGGGCTGTGGGGCTGGGATGGTCCCTCTGCACTGCATTCTTCCCGTGGCTCGTGGGGCGTTCACGCAGGTGATGGGCGGCTCAGGCCCCTTTGCCAGCACGGCGGCTGCAGGGCAGCACTGTGTCCCTGACTCCCAGCTCCAGTTCTGGCATCCTGTTACTGCCGCCCAGCCCTCCTCCGTGGGTGAACTGGGTTCAGCACGTTGAACCTGGCACACATGTTAATCAGGTCAGCAAGAGGTCCTCTTGTCCTCCTGTCTTTGGACTCTTCACGGCTTTGCAGTATGCTCTGGCGAGGCTCTCTGTCATCCTTTACAGAGAAATAGTTGCCTTAAGTCACATACCTTCCGGCCCAGTAAAAATTATACAGCGGTCGTTACAATTTACATGCTGGCTTATAAAATTTGCACTTAAGAAAGCATTTTCCTCCCGACTGTTACAGCTGTTTAATGGTGTGGGAGCCGCTCAGGGCAGCAGCTGGACAACGCAGGACACGCTTTGCACAAAGCCAGTTCCTTGTGGTTGCACTGTGGGAGTCCCTCCTGCTCAGGGCCTTACCGAACATCTTGTGAGCGGATGCGAATGGTCACAGACTGCCTGATGGAGGGCCCCAACGCGCACCCCTTGACATCCCCGCTCCTCCAGGGATGCGGGCACAGCACTGGGACCCTCCTGCTCCCTGGAGGTGAGGGTGGCAATGCCAGCACGCCAAGCACTGCTGCTAACTGCTGCCCGGCTGGGGAGGCTGTGCCAGAGCCCCCCTCCCTGGGCGGCTGGACACACTCCTCTGCTTTAGGTGTTGCCAAACACACTATGGCTGGACCTTGAGCCAGCCCCATGCTTTCACGCAACAGCTCTCCCCTCTTCCTGACCGCGGCCCTCTTGCCTTGGCTGGATCTCACAGTGCTGCAAAGCCAGAGCTCTGAGCAGATTTAGCCACTGGGAGTGGATTAGTCCAGCTAAGCTGGCCTGCTTGAAATCACACCATTGTGTCTGGTGGGACCAACTGACATTTCGGGGTCCTTGAGGGGAAGAGGGGGCCAGTGATACACCGTGGTGCTCACAGAGACCCTCCATGCTTGGGAAGCCGTGGCTGGAGCAGGACCCGTGCTCAGGAGATGTGGTGCTTTTTCGCAGTGTGGATGTGGGTGACTGTCCTGGGAGCAAGGGAAGCACCCCAGCCCTGCCCGCTGGCTCTGCCTGCCCCTCGGCTTGCAGGTCAGGGACGCATAGAATCTATGAGGTTGGAAAAGACCTGTAAGAACATCAAGCCCAACCATCAACCCAACACCACCAGGCCTCCTAAACCGTAACCATAAGGTAGCCCAGGCTGCTTCCCAGGAGCCCCTGCCTGCACAGAGTCCGGGGCAGCAAGGCAGGGGTGGTGTGTGGCTTGCAGGAGCTGGCAAGAGGTGTTCTGGGGCCCCTGGGCCCCTGAGCTGGCTCTTGTGTTCAGAGCAGTGGCTCTGGCCCCCCACATTCCCTGGGCTGGGGGCATTCATGGCAGGGAGGACCCACACTGGCTGAGCCAGGCGAGCTCTATTTGGCAGCCCCTCTGCTCGGTGTCGGTGTCACCGAACCACCACCGCTCCAAGTCCTTACCAAACCCCCTGCCCTGCCTCTTTGGAATGCAGATCGTCTACTCCAAGGCTTTTTAAGCCTCGGTTTAAGAGCTCCTAATGTGATAAGCATTTTCAGTACAGCCCTTCCTGAGCCCTCATTTGCTTACCCTTTGGAAATCTAATACTTGATTTAAGCACATTTCTGCTCCTTCCATTTGTAAGGACAAATGTAAAGTAATTGTTTGATATTGCAGCGGTTTCCTCAGGCTCCAGCTCTAATTTCCCACTAATACAGTATTGTCAGGGGGATCAATCTAACCCAGCACCTTCTGCCTCCTTGGAGTGGATTGGAAATGACTTTTCTACTGCAAGGCTGAGATTTGTGAGCCTTGCTGTGAATGTTTTTCTTCTTTAAAGGAAAAAATCATACAAGAAAATATCCCATCTTCTTGCAGATGGCCATTAGTCCCCTGCTCTCCCTCTGCCTGTCCCCAGCTGGCTCTGGGTACCCTCACTGCGGGGTCCCCCCGCAGCTCCTGTGGCTGCTGCTGGATGATAGCAGAAGAGATGCAGATAGGGCTCTATTAGATGCCCATTAGTTACCTCCAATTTTTTCCTGTTCAAGCCTGTTGGACAGTAATCACTTCTAGTAAGGCCTGTTAAGCTGGTCCGGGGTTGTGTCGCATCCCCGCATGCCCACCGGGCATTGCTCCGAAGCATCCCCCAGCCCTGTCCAGAGGACAGAGGGTGTCTGGGGCCGTGGCTCCCTGCACTCACCTGGTCCTTGGTCCTGCTGGCACAGGGCTCTGGACACATGGACAGATCGCCTGGGGTCTCCAGCAGCCCCGCGGCTGACCCCTCCCCAGGGAAGCCTGCGGTGCATATGGGGAGCACTGAGGGCGAGGTGGGGAGAGCAGCCTTGTCCTAGACTGAGCCCCCCCAGTCCCGCCCAGCCATGCCCCCCTTCTGGGCACTCGTCACAGCCCCCGCGCCAGCGTGTCCCAGGGCGTGTGGACCCAAGTGGCTGCTCGGGTGGGCTCAGGCCGATCTCCCCGTTTGCCTTGTGCAGCCCCAGCAGAAAGCACAGGTTTCAGAGAGAAACGTGTCCAAAAGCCTGCCTCTGTGACCCACCAGCTCTGGTGGTGCCTGTCCCCCACACTGCAGGGTCACACTGCGCCCTCCTGGGTGACAGCCACCCTGAGGGAAACCGCCCCCCCCCTTCTTTTGCCGCTCTCCCAAGGCACTTTCCCTGTGGCCCTGGTGCTGCCGGAGGATGAGGTTCAGTGGGGCTGGCTGGGAATCACCCTTGCTGTGCCCAGTTCCACGCTGGCAGCAGGCAGAGGGGGCCTGGGAAGGGGTTTTTGTCCCTCTCCTGTCATACCCTGGGCTGTTCTGCCACCGAGCACGTGGGGATCTAGCAGCTGCCAGCGCCCCGAGCGTCAGTGCTGCTGCAGCACCCATGCTGCGCCAGCAAATGTGGTGGGAGCCTCCCAGCCCGTCCAGCTGCAAAACAGCACCGACACCAGCTTGCGCAGGTGTGGGGGAGAGGCTGAAGGGTCGGGCTGAGATTTAGATGCTAGTGGTAAATTGCAACCTTTGACAGAAATGCCTGAGATTTACTACGAAAATCAATAGATGATTCAAACAGTCCAGCACTCAGAAAGGCAAATAACACCGCTCCAACAAGAGCCTTTATTGATATTCATGAACAGTGGTGCTCATTACAGGGCCTGCTAACAGGTTTGTAAGATGGATTGCTGCAGGATGGGATGGAGCTACGTGTGTGCATCCACAGAGCGGGCACTCTCCTGGCAGGCTGGGACACTGCCTGGCCATGATCAGTAGCTCATCCCTGTGGCTGAGCCCCGCAGGAGCGGTCTGGGCCCCCGGCTGCCCACGACATGCTGAGCCGGGAGCACGGTGATGCTGTGCCTGGCTCCGAGCGCCCAAGGATGCAGCCCATCAATCTCAGCTCCGGGCAGAATGCTGAGCTGGGAGAATTCCCCATCCCCGAACGTGCCGGCAGTCAGAGGGCGGCTGCGCCCGGGATCAGCTCAGCACGGTGTGGGGAGGTGTGGTGCTCACAGGAGGGGCAGCGACGGGCCTTGGCGGGGTTCGGGGACCAGCGGCTGGGCTGGCGCTGAGGGTGCACCCGCAGGGAGCAGGGCTGGGGTGCAGCAGGGGGGTGGGGGGCCCTGCTCCAGCCCTGCTTGGAGAAGGTGCGGCAGCTCCCAGCTGGCACTGTCATGCTGTGGCTGGGCGAGACCGCGTCGGAGCTGCCCGGGGCACATGCACCTTGAGGCACATCCCCAACGCCCGGCCGTGGGTGCTGCGGCTGCTGCTCTGCTCTGTGCAGCTGAGGCAGGGCAGGAGGGAGCTCCTGCAGAGCCTGCCCATGGTGCAGCACCTCCACCGCGGCTGGCTGCAGCCGCTGGGGAGGTAAATCAAAGGACAACCGTGACTAATGCAACGGAGGTGTGCACAGGCCGGGGGGCCATCCAGCAAAGTGGGCAGCACTTGACATTTCAGTGTAATTGTGGGCTCCTATAGAACAGCCCATTAAGTTCAACCATAAATTACTGCTGCTTGCGTCTAATGCAGTGCCCACCCCGCCGGCGCCTGGCAGGAGGCGGCATTAACCCCGGCCTCTTCCAGCACTCCGGAGCAGTGCTGCCACCCCTGTGCAGGGCTGTGCCACAGGTGGCCCCCTCGCTGCGCTGGGCTGATCTGCTGCCCTGCGCTGAGCACCGTGCCCGCCGCCTCGCCTGACCCGCCGGTGCAGTGAGCGGGGCTCTGCACAGCCCCCGGCAGCACCGCACGGGCAGCGGTGCAGCACGGGGCTGCCCAGCCTTGCCCCAAGAAAAGCCCATGCATACGGACCAGTGGAAGCCACTTTTATTTACACAAAGGGATCACATGCTGAACAAGGAAACTAGTGCCACTAAAGTACCCGTAACAGCAGGATTCTGTGCTTTATTCACAGGACAAAATATCAGTACAACATTTTTCATAGACTTCTTTTTCAAGCAGATACATCTCACAGTCCTTATGGTTCACACTGCGCTTAAGTGACGAAAGGCAAAGCGGAGCAGCCGGAGCTCTGCCCGCCCCAGCACCGCAGCAGGACACGGCCCCGCGGGGACAGTCCCACGGCTGCTGCTCACATTTAGGGGGTGCCCGGGAGTGCTGGTTTCCTTCAAGACACAGAGGAGGGATGTGCCTTGGAGCAGCCTGTAAATGGGCTGCAAGATGGGGCTATCACCATGGCCCCAGGGACCTCACAGTGGTAAAAGCAAATGGGACCCCACGGCGTGATCTACGGCACCGCTGACCCGCTGGGATGGGCAGTGCCTGCCGGGCACTCACCCCCCGGTGGCTGCAGCACGACTCTGTGTCTTCCCCTTCTCGGCTTGCCCTGGAGCATCCCAGCCTCCCGAGGGCTGGGGGAGCCCCTTGCCTGCCTCTGCTCACGGATTCTGTGCTTCAGCAGGACGGGCTGGCCAGGGCGTCCTGGCTCCAGCCCCCCTGGGTCCCCCTCATGGAAGACTGCAGCCTCACGTCACTGCGGCTCGGCTCCCAGATGCTTATTCCCACCTGAAGTCCTGCCCAACTGTTTCATAGAATTTGATATTATAAGGTCTATAAAAGTCCCGAAGCTGCTCGATCACCTCGGGATCTATCTGCACGTGAGTCCTGCCTTTGGACTTGCCCAGGCAGCGAGGCAAGCCGCTGCTCTCTGACTTTTTCAGGCAAGGAAAACCTTTTGTCTTGTTGAAGTAGAAGTGCTTGTCTGTGATAACCCGTTTGATGCCCAGGAAGTCCTGGACTTTGCCCATCTCCCCAGCTGGGTCCGTGATCAGCTTCTCCCCGCTGACAAAGTGGATCTGGGAGAGGGGGAAGTACTGGAGCCAGCTCTCCAGGTGCACGGCGTACATCCCAATGCGGATGGCATTCCAGGACGTGTCCACCAGCCCCAGGCTGCGGTTGCGGAAGGAAAGCCCCTCGAAGGTGGGGATGTCCGGCTTCTTGGAGAGTGTCTGCGTGTAGTCAGAGATGGCCCGGGTGACCGGGTTCCTCACCACCACAATCAGCTTTGTGTCCCGGGACATGTTGAAGATTCGTCGTGGTGCCTCCTTGGTGACGAAGTAGCTGGGGGTCTTCTCCACTGTGATCTGGCTGTCGAGTGTTCGCGGCATCAGGCTCCTGCAAGCGAAGCAGAGGGTGATGGTGAGGAAGGAGCTGGGCAAGGCACGGCGCTGGGAGGTAGTGTCCGCAGTGTGGGGCTGGCGTGGTGTCCCCTCCTGGCAGGGACAAGGCAGGCACAGCTCCCTCCTGCAGTGCTGCAGAGGGCCCCTGGCCATGACCATCTCCCGGGTCCATCCCAGCCCAGCCCCAGGGGACCCTCCATGCAGGCAATGGGGGCACCGGCAGCCCCGCTGGCAGAGCAGCCAGTGGAGATGCTAAGCTCCCGGGGAGGGCAGAGCCAGGCAGGATGGAGGGCAAGGGTATGGCCAGACTGCTGGGGACCCCACGGTTAGTAAAATATCAATGTAAGGAAAGTGCCAGCGCTCAGTCTGCAGCCGGGAGGGGAGCAGGTCCTGCGACCCGCCCCAGTCCTAGCCCAGACACGTTACCCAGCAGACAGTCTCTGCTAGTGTCTGTGCTCAGCCCTTGATGCCTGTTCCTACACCAGCTGCCATTTGCAAAAGAAATTACAGCGGCTCCTTCCGGAGTTACTGCAATTACCCAGCGTCTCTCCTCCCCAAATGCATTACAGGGCACCCCTGGGCCACCGGCACTGCCGCGAGCACCGTGCCAGGGGCAGAGGACGGCGCCATCCCAGGGGTGTGCTGGCCTCCAGCACCCATCCAGAGCACAGTCCCCTCGTCCTTCTGCCCTCGTCCTGGAGGCAGACAGGCAATCAGCGCTGCCTGCACGCAACCCTTACGCCCAGTGACGGCAAAGGCTGCTGACACAGGAGCGCGGTGGCTGTGTGATGCCACCACAAGAAGCTGTGGGGAGTGATGGCTGCGTCCCTGGGTGCGGTGCTGCTCCTCTGGCGGGACCTGGGAGCAAGGGGCTGCCCAGGGACACGGGGCTTGTGCCCACGAGGGTACTGCCCACCCTGCCAGGGGCTTGGCCAGGCCCAGTGGCTCTGAGATGGGGTCCTGCATGCACCCGGCTGTTCCTAGCACAGAGAGCTGGGCTGCAAGGCCAGGGAGGGAGCACCAGGCTAGGGGAAAAATGTAGTGTCCCTGCAGCCCAGATAGCATTAATTAAATAATTTGCTTTGACATGTGAACATCCAAATCAAATAAAAACTAATGGGATGGAAAGATTTATAAATTGTTCTTGTATTACTACAGTAAACTATCAAATCCATCTCAGCCAGATTCACGGCGCCGTGGGTCCCCTGGATGGAGCGGGCAGGGAGCAGGCAGGGATCACCGGCAGCCAGGACAAGGCCAGCGCCCTGCAGGTACCGACTGGCACCAGCACCCACAGCGGGAGCGTGCTGCTGCCACGACAGCTCTGGGCACGCAGGAGCCCTCCCAGCAGCAGCGCTGCAGCAAGCTGAGCGCCTGCCCTGGGGCTGCTGCCCTCCCGCCCCAGCCCCTTGGCGAGAGGCGCAGGCTAGAAGGGCACCTTCTAGTGCAATTTGTTCATTGCTCGGAAGCATCTGCTACTTTTCCCACGTTGCAGTACAAGTTGGTGGCTCGTGTTCATAAATTGGGCTGGTTTGCAATCAGCTGTGCAGCAGAACACAGGCTGAGACGCAGGCAGGCACTGCCTGGGGAGAGCTTTATGGGGAACTGTGAAAAGTGTCTCCAGGAGTGGGGTTTTTTAAATTATTTTTTTTTAAACAGAGCCTGTATATTGAAGGTGAGGCATCCACACGTGCCCAGCACAGAGCAGCACACTGGCTGCTGGGAGCCTAGGGGCAGCCCGGCCACAGGGACTCCAGGGAGCAGAAGGGGTGTCCCTGGGTCTGTCACCTCCCGCTGCACCTTTCTGGGGGCACAGCAGGGCTCTTCCAAGAGGAAGGGGTGAGCACAGCCTGCTCACTCCCCGTCACAGGCCCAGGGAGGTGCTCTGGTACACAGCAAGCACATCGCGGTGAGGGGGACCGGCAGCCCCGCGGCTCTGGCAGCAGCCGCGGTGCGAGCAGGCGCATCGTTAACTCCGCTCATGGGGCTCCTTGTGAGCCCCCCGCTCCCCCACAACGCACATCCCTGGGACCCGGGGAAGGAGGCTGGGGAGGAGCTGGTGACAACAGTCACTTTAATAGACCTGGATCTATGGATGTCTGGGTAACCCAGCGACGCCTCGGGACAGAAGCAGTCAGGGAAAGCAAACATCAGCAACCCTGTCTGCAGCAATTCAGCGGGAGAGAGCGAGGCACTGATTTATTCATGGGATAAACCCTGCACAACCGCCATGGCCATGCTGCCTCGCTGTCGTGCTGCAACGTGGGTGTTTCCGAGAGCTGCATCAGCCCAGTGACTGAAACCAGAAGTCATTGCAGGGTCCCTAAAGCACGGTCCACAGCCACCGGCTTTGGGGCTTGCTCTGTAGAAAGAAACCCGATGAAAGACATAATTGGGAGGAGACACAACAGCAGCCCACAACATCCTGCATGACAAGGGGGCTGTGGTGGAAGAGCCGGAGCATCGCAGGGGGCGGCAGCACGTGCCGGTGGCAGCGGGTCCCTGGTGGACCGCGACACTCCTCGTGAAGGTGACGTGGGGACAAGAAGAGACCGTGACCCAGGGGGACTGGATGAGCAGCTGGAAGAGACCTGTGCTGAGATACTACAGAGATCTGTGCCAGGCTGCCGGGGAGCTGCAGGAGATGATGGCCGAGGCTGTCCTCGTTGCCCCAGGCGCTGGCACAGGGACATGGTCCCCATGTGGCCCTGGAGCTGCTGCCCCCAGGCAAGGGGACGGGGGCTGCCTCTCCTGGGGCAGCATGGCAGCCAGCCTGTGCATCCTCATGTGTTCTAGACCAGTTTCTTCATTTAAAAGAGAACAAACTAATTCATTAGCATAAATTAACAGGGCTGTTTTACAGAGGTACCTGAGCACTGACGTGGCTTAATTGGCCTTTCCCACTGCTCCGCTTCAAACCCCATAAATCCCGATTACGGTTCCCATTGTTTAATGACTGTCAGGAAATGCTAATTTAGCGGCAGGCACCACGGCTTTATCTCCGTATCACAAACAAGTTTCATCATAAATCAGCGCGGGACAGCTTTATAAGTGATTCACTATTACAATATATTGGTGGAGAATCATAAAACTGCTGTTTCATTAATGGCTCATCTTCAGGCTTGTTAGACCTTCATTACGTGAGCTATTAGGTCCATGTATTCAAAAAATGAAATTACAGGTTCTAATCCATTATGAAAAACACAAAATCTCTGCATAGTAAATTACTGAAATGAGACAGGAGTTGTTGTTTTGTTTTTTTTTTAATGGACTCCCAGCGTTTGTTGCTCCTGAACAACAGAGACTGCTGAGACAACAAAACACAACCCAAATAGATAAATAAATCACCAGTGAAACCATGCAAGGGAGAGAAATGTCACCCAGGCATTCATCTTTACGTTACCGGCGGGATCCCCAGGGCTGCAAGAGCAGGGAAACGCATCGCAAACCTAATTACAGTTGTCTTTAAAATGATATTTTTGGACTTCTGCATTCACAGAGTTATTTGCATACAAATAGCATGTCACATAGTTTTAAGCCCAAGACTCGTGTGTTTAGGTGAAGGCTCTCGGTAGCTGGCTCGCGGTGCCGCGCAGCCAGGGCTCAGGCAGGAGCCGCTCCAGCTGCTTCGGGGACCTGTCCTGGGCGCCTGCGACTTTGCTAGAGATCCCCAGCCGGGCTCGGCAGCGGCTCCTGGCACACGCCGCACGAGCTGCCGCCAGAGCTGCCGCCAGCACGGTGCCGGTGATGCACTGGTGACACGGACGGGGAGGGGTGGCTGGAGCACTTGTGGGGTGCAGACACCCAACCTGCCGTTCCTGGGAGAGCTGCTGGGTGCTGAGGGATGGGCAGTGGCCGCCTCCTCCTGCACCAGGGACGAGGACGGTGCTGCTGGGATGGGGATGGCGTGGCTGCCCTTACGACCCCACTAGATAATGGGTCCCCCTTCTGCGGCGGTAGGGGCAGAGGGAGTGGCTTTGGTGGTCCAGGAGGGCAGCGTGAGGCTGCCTCCCTCGGCCCCCAGCCCTCCTCTCCAAGACCCCTCCAGTTTTCCCGCAGCGTGACAGCGCTGGTGTCACACCTCTCCCCATCAGCCTGGTCAGGCTGGAGAAAGACCGAGGCTTTCTCCACCCGGCAGCAGTGCACAAGCCATCCGCACTGTATCCCAGTGATGGGAATCTGTGATGTGGCAGAAACGGAGAAGGGCAAAAACACTGATGCTGAGCGAGTACCAGGGCAGCTCCGCACAGAGATCATTAGGGACGTAGTGGAGCAAACTCCACTTTCACCTTGCAGTGATGCCATGGGCTGGATTGCAGAGCAGCCTGTCCTGCCCCTGCACCCACCTCCCACCCACCACCTGGGAGAGAAAAACCACAAGGGAGGGTCACGAACACGCCCAGCGCCGGCCCAACGCCGCTGCTCTCTGCAGAGGATGCTGTGCTTTGCCCCAGCCCGGGATCCCTGCCCAGGTGAGAGCTGCTCCACTGCCCACACCCACCCGCAGCTGCAACACCAGAGACATGGCCTCGGCCCGTGGAGCATCGCTGCTGGGATGCGCAGGATGGGTCCCCTCCAAAGAGGGACAAGCCTCGGCGGGGGGTGTCGGAAGATCTTGCCAGCAGTAATGGTGGGACACAGCTCACCCCTCATCCCCCGCAGACGCTGTTCAGCAGCCACAGGCTTTTCACTTCATTTGCTTTTCATTGCTCTTGCCAAGAAGGCCGATGCTTTGACCAACAGAGGCATTGAATTATCAGGGGCGTCGCAGCTCTCCCCGGGATGGTCCGTCAGTCAGGGGCTGCAGGCACGTGTGCTGCAGGCACGTGTGCTCGACGGTGCCCCTACAAATACTCCTCTGGGGCCGGGGGCTCCCACGCAGCAGGACCTGCTGGGTGTACCAGGGGGAGTGGGGGACACCCCCGGCACCAGCCAAATCCCCGCTCAGTGCATTAGTCTGGCTGGAGAGACAGCGTTAATTCCTCTTGAATTGGAGATTATTTGCATTATAGTCACTTGCTTCTTAAAGCCCTTTAGTGCCATTTGATATGGGTATTAACGCTCCCTTCCAACCTGCAGATTTGGAGGCTGCGTTTGCTCGTGTTACTGGAGAGGGGACACGCATCAGGTACATCCAGCCACTGGCACGGTCCCAGGAGAGCGGCTGTCCCCTGACATGGCTGAGCCAGTGTCACTACACCCCACCGTGCCTGGGAGCTGGCATGTCCCTGGGCAGCCCCCATGGCCCCACAGCTGTGGGGCGGCAGCAGCAGGGAGCCCAGCCCCAGCTGCAGCAGTGCCAGTGCAAAGGCAGCACGTCGCTCTGAAGGAGTTAACTTTTCAGCAGCACCTTTCCTAGACCTGAATTATTAATTTTCTTATAATCTGCCTTTGGGCATCCCGCGGCCCCTACAACACTCCCACATTAAAGAAACATGTGCTCCCTTGATGGCTGCGCTGCTTTGATGTTGAACATGCGTGAAACACTCTCGAAGGGAGGAATTTGTACAAAAAAATCATCAGACGATTGAGATATTGCAGATAAGCGTGCGTGGCGACAGCGACCATCCGATAATCCTGTTACAGCACTGGCCCCTCCATCCAGCTTGCAGAGCGTGGAGGAGAGCGGGGCAGCTCCCGAGTAAATATGTGCCTGCTGCAGCTCGCCGCGTGCGAGGATGTGGCAGGCGCATCCTGGGATCTCCTTGGAGGCTAGAGACTGGCGTGTGTGCAATCCTGGACTCCATCCACTCAGCGGCATAAAAACAAACAGTTTAATTTGGCAAAAAAAAAAACCCAAGTGCTGGCTCTTGTGACGAGGGCTGTGCGCTTTCCCTCTTCCAGCTGACGTCGCAGGCTCAGCGGCTGCATCTGTGGATGCTGCCCACGCACAGACAGGGAGAGGGGAGCCCACCAGTCTGGGAGCCAAAACCCCCCAGCATAAGGGAGCACCCACTCGCCGCCCTCCCGGCAGGGCCGGACCAGCTGGGGCTGTCGGGGTGGTGGAGCAGCAGCGAGGGTCACTGCTCCCTGTGGCACCAGGGAGCTGGGAGAAGGGTGGGCTGTAAGCGTGCCTCCAGCTGCAGCTTGACATGCCGGAGATGGGCGCAGAACTCTTCCAAGAGCGCAGACTGGCATCAGGATGGTTCTGTGGGACTGCTCCACCTTGACCCGATGGCAGGTCCCCTCCCCATGCCACAGCCTGCCCCCCGCCCCCTCTGTGCGGGAGGGCTGCCTGCCGCACTGCCCCGGCAGGAGCAGGCACGGGCACAGGCAGAATCCCACCGGCAACGACGGAGCGAGCCCAGCTGCTGCACGGCAGTCAGCGCCTCAGCAGGAGCCCAGCCCAAGCTCCCTGCCCGCTGCCAAGGGGGCTCTGCCATGCCGTGCCACGCTGTGCCACTCTGCGGGGGCACCCAGCTGACAGCCACCACCGTCTCTCGGCTGGTGGCCCAGCACTGCCAGGCTCAGCACGACTGCGGATGGCGTCAGTAGATGAAAGCTCAAGCAAAGCTACATGGAGGTTTAAGCAAAACTGGGTCAAGCACGCGAGAAACTGAGGTGTGAGGAAGATAAAAAACTCTCCCTGGCTGAGTGACATTGCAGCGGACGTCTAGGGCACAGGGACGCCCCAGCTGAGAGCTGCACAGCTGGTCCTTTGCAGTGCACGACCCCCGCGAGGAGTTCACGGGGCTAACGGGAATCCCCTGGCCCGGGTCCCCCTGGCGCCGCTGCTGCATCCCCTTCCCTGACCCGCTAAGGCTGGCAGCACTACCACACCGGGGTTGGGGAGAGGGCTGGCCGCGGGAGCAGGGCTCCTGCCAGCGCTGCGCAGCATGGACTCGCTGTGTCCTCCCAGCCCGCACAGTCCAAGAGATGCACCACATCCGTGCCAGGGAAATGGCACCCTGAGGGACCATGGCCCAGGCATCCCCGCTGCCATCGCCCCACGCTACGGCAGCCTCGGATTTAATGATGGATCTCTGCCTTTAATAAATGTTTATGTTCAAAGAATTTACACCAGTGCTCACAGACAGCTAATGAGGGTCATTTCAATGCATAAAAGCAGTGTGAACACAGTAATTAACTTTGTTGCTGATTCATTTTTAATCACTTAAATGCTCCAGAGATTTGTGGTGTCCTTTAAGTCAACAAAATCTTTTCCAGAGGGCACGCTGCCGATGTACGTGAGCCGACACGTAACTCCCCTCTTCCTAAATAACTGTCCAGCACCCACTGAAGGTCCTACAAAGCCAAGCCCAGCACCGATAGGAGTGCACTGGGAAGCGGCAGAAGGCGAGGGCTTCCCAGCGCGGTGCTCACAGAGCCCAGCTCACCAGCCGCCGGGCCGGTGCAGGCAGCCCCCCAGCAAGTGCACGCACCCCAGCCCAGCGGGCGCCCAGCCGTTAGGTGAGGCCCCGTGGCTCAGGGAGAAAGGCTGGGGTCTCCCCCTCTCCCATTTCCAAGGCAACTCCTTCCATTAGTGAAACTTTAAAAATTAATATTAATTTTAAAAAATCACCTAATATTCCCCAGCTGCTGCAGTGATTCCCCAGCTAAAGGCTAGTGTCAGAGATACGTTGCCCACTTGGTGATCAGTGCAAATGGACAGGACAACGTGCCTGCACCAAGGACAAACCACACCGACCCAGCGGCGGGTCCTGGCGTCACACGCCAGCACAGAGAAAGAGCAACTCCAGCCCCGTCCTGCGTGCCTGCTGCCGGGGACGCACCTGGGACGCGGTCACCATGAGGAGGATCCAGGTGCTGCCGCCGCGTGCCTGGGTGGCTGCTGTGCCGCCAGAGGGTCTCGGGCACCGCCTGCCCTGGGAGCCTGCCCTGGTCCCTGCTCCCCGCCCCATGCAGCGGGTAGCGCACACGCCCCAGCCGTCCCCAGAGCACACACCGCACGCAGAGACCGCAGGCAGCGCCTGGCCCCGCCACGGACACCCCGAGTCACCAGGGACCGGCGCCCTTTGCTCATCAGCTTCATGACGCATCCGTGCCCACGACCATGCTGCGTTACGAGCTGGATTTTTGCTACCGAAGCTAAGGTTACAACAAATTGCCGCGTTTACAAACAAGGTCACGGAAGACGGAGCAATAACGCGCATCATTAATATTGAAGGCTTGGCACCCTGCGTGGATCTACCTCCCTGCGTTTCTCCCCAGCGCCTGAGCAGGGGAAGCCCTCCCGGGGCCTGAGTGAGGGTCTCCGCGGCACCGGGGCCCACCTGGAGGAGGGCAGGGCAGGGCAGGAGGGCTGCCTGCAGGCAGAGGTAGGCAAGGCAGCGACCAGGGAACATGCTGCCTGCAGGGCAGCTCCTCACACAAACGTCTTTGCCGGAGGTTTCATACCCATTCCTCAGAGCCAGGGCACCCTCTGAAGTCAAGGAAATTTCAAAGCATCCTTGAAGCTTGCTGCCTTCCTCTCTTCTTACTAATTAACTTTAGCAAAATGCACTGTCAGTCAAGCCCACAAAACAGTCCACGTCGCTGGGCAAAGCCTAATGGGCTCCCATTTGTGTGTGAGCCAACCTGGCCATTAGCAGTGAGCAATTAGCAAGGCGGAGTGCCGGAGCCGGGTTTGCCCGCTCCCTCCTTCCCCTCCCGCAGGCACAGGGACGTGGGGGCGGCGCAGCGATGCCCCCCGTCTGGCGGGGTCTGCGCCCCCAGGACAGCCGCAGTGCCCGCTGCTCAGAGGCCAGCAGTGCTCCTCATGCTGCTGCAGCCCCAGGAGCACCCCGAAACCAAACGCAGCATGGGGGGCATGGGGCAGAGCCCCAGCAGCGTGGGTGCTCCCAGGGACCTGTCGCACTGGCGTGTGGGGAAGCCCAGGCTTGGTCCAAGTGCCATCCTGGGACAGGACTCAGGCAGGTGGATCCACCAGATGGGGCTCACCCCCACGCCAGTGCCTGCCTCCTGCTCAGCTCCTGCCAACAGAGGCACAGCGGAGCCTGCCGGGGCAGGCGCCAGGCTCAGCCTGCAGCTGGACCTGCTAGGAAAAGCCTCACTCCGTGAAAACATTGCTGGAGCATCTGACAGGGTTACCAGGGAATCCTAGGGAGGAAAAGTGTACCCCGAGATGCTGTAATTACAGAGTCACCACTCAAAGTTAACTGCAAATTAAATGGCACCATCCTCCCTGTGTTCTGGAAAATATTGAAGGTTATTGGCACACGCTACCTGCAGCAGGAAAAGCTCTATATTGAACATTTAGTCCAGGATTGGTAATGAATCGATATTCCCCAGTAGCTGGCTGTTTGGTTTCAGTTGTCTTAAAACAGATCTTGCTATAAATACCTTTCCTGTAGTGTAACGGTAATGAGGTGGATTAGAGAGGCTGATGGGAATTGGAAACGGCATGGGTGTTTTGGGTCTGAAGCGGGCGAGCAGGCAGCTCCGGGGTGGAGGTCTGGGGCGGGGGAAAGCAGAGGGGTCTGGCTCTGCCCAGCATGCCATCTCCCAGAGCAGCAGGAGCCAAGGCTGCCTGGGGCGATGGCAGGAGCTGAGACAGGAGGCACCATGAAAACAGCAGCTGTGAGCAAGCACGACATTTGGAGCTGGCAAGGACAGGCAGATCAGGAGGAGATGTCCCCTCCTGCTGGTTCTGCCACCTCCACATCAGACCAACGCTGGGGCAGAGGAAAATGTGGAAAACAGGAACTGATGTTTTCAGAGCATCAGAGGGGCTCAGCTCTCACACTGCTCTCAACTGCATTGAAGACCTACTTGGTCCCTCTGCTCAGCTCCCCACTGGGGCTCAAAATGGGAAGGATGGAGCCGGACGGGGTGCTCGGCTGTCACAGCACCCAGGGGGTCCTGCAAGCGAAGTCTCTGCTCATGATGGGGGACGCCTTTGCCTTTCCACAGCATCTGTGTTCCAGGCTACCTGCAGAGACCCCGCTGCACCACGGTGCTCCCCAAGCATGGGAGCGTCACCTCGCCCTGCCAGGAGCAGCCTCCCTGGCCCGGGGTCCCGGCGGGGCAGCCCTTCAAAGCCAGCTGTTCGTGGTGTCAGCTCTGCCCTTCCCCAGGACACCAGCCATCAGCAGGACCCTGCTCTCCTGCTCCCTTGCGTCTTGGCAGAGCAACAGGAGCTCATCGTGCTGTGGGTTAGACCTGCTCCACATTTAATTGCTCCACTTGCAAGGAGGAAAATCAATTCCACATTTTATACATTAGCAGCCTCTGTGCTTAAGTTTTGGCACATTTGTGAGGTTAAAAAAAAAAAGTAATGAAACCAGGGAAGTGTCATTTAATTGTTTAAGCTGAACTAATTTGGAGGCTCCGCTGCTCCAGCGCGATCTCTCCATCGATCCAGACAAAAAGCCAGGCCCCAGGCAGCACACTGCTCGTCCGGCCACGCTCCCACTGCTGCCCCCGCTGCGCTCAGCAGCTGCCCATCGCCACCGCCACGCACTGTCACAGGCTGCGTCCCTCTGGTCACAGATGAGTCCCTTCACACAGAGGATCCCAGGCTGAACCACGGCTCGGGGCAGGGGGTGGGCTGCTCGGCGCTCACAGCCCCTCGGTGCCGAAGTGTGCACGGAAGGGGGGCACAGCTCCCGCCTCCTGGGCCAGCACCACGCTGGGTGCCCGCAGGTGCCCTTATGTGCCCCAGGCGGGCTCTGTCCTGGGGTGCAGCCCCTTCCCTTCGTTCAGATGGGCTCTGAGGCCCCGGCCCTCCTGCAAGGAGCCACGAGCACTTCTGCAGGAGCAGTGCCACGAAGTTTGGTCCTGCGCTGCCTGCGAGGCTCCCAGCCCCAGACTCCCCGCCCCGACCATGCACATGGGAAGCACAAGAGCCTGGAGAACTCATAGGGCTAAGGACTTCATGGGGGGACCCCAGCTCAGGATGGGGGGGGCTGCTTCTTGGCCAGGCGCTAGGCACACGCGGCTCCCCTCTGAGCAAGGGGCTCAGTCAGGACCCATGTCCTGCTCCATTGCTTGTCCTGCAACCCTGGATGCCCTTTAGAGAAACCGCTGCTGCTACTGTCCTTACAGGCCTGTATTGCAGGGCTGCTCCCAGCTGTTTGCTTTTACGTCATGCAGGATGGGTGAGGGTGTCTGCTGTCCAGGGCAGGGTGGGGGAATGACACAGACCTGCTGGGAGGCAAGAGCAGGCAAAGGACAGTGCTGCAGCTGCTCTCCAAAGGGCAGGAGGAACTGGGCATGCTGCAGGACAGCCTTAGGAGAGGGAAACAGCTCCAGTGAGCCCCACCCGTGCCTGTCCTGGCTCTCCTGTCAGCTGCCACCGGTACCACTGCAAAAGGAGCTGAACATTCCCAGATGCAGGGTCTGCTGTGACCGAGGTACAACACAGGGCAGCAGACCCGCCTGTGTCTGCAGACAGCCCTCCCTGTGCAGTGTCTGATCTACCTCCCTGGGCATGAACACCAACTGGGGCTGGAGCAGCAGCCCAGTGCCCACCAGGCAGGTGCTGCGCAGAGCAGCTCTGACCGGCTCACAGAAACCGGCATCCTCATGCCACAGGCACAACTCAAACCTGCGCAGCAAGGAGACAAACCAGGATGCCAGCAAAGCTGGGAGCAAGCACCACATCATGGTGCTTTCTGACCTGTTTGGCAGCTGATGAGCGCTGCCCTGCTCTGGAACGGGGGACAACTCCGCTGGGAAACCGCTACTGAGATGGAGCAACAAGCGAGCTCGTGCGTGGCCCTGCAGG
Organism: Phalacrocorax aristotelis; assembly: GCF_949628215.1. NCBI lineage: Eukaryota > Metazoa > Chordata > Aves > Suliformes > Phalacrocoracidae > Phalacrocorax > Phalacrocorax aristotelis. The sequence goes on along the minus strand of NC_134285.1, from coordinate 703,980 downwards.
CTGCCTCTGACCACGACGCTCCAACAACACCGACCGTGCCAGGCGTCCTTTCCCTTGTTGCAAGCTCACATGCACCCTGGGCCAGACCAAGCCCTCCTCTGCCTTCTGAGGCTGATGCCCAGCAAAAGCACCGCAGCCCTGCCCAAGAGCAGCCCAGAGCTCCTGCACCGCTCCACGACGGCACAGCAAACCACCGGTACACTGGGCCGGACACCATGGGGAGCAGGGGGTGAACCACCTGCAGCGCCGAGCATGGGGCCACGGGCAGGGGATGAGCCCATGGGCGCTGTGACCTCCGCACACACAGTACTCACTGCCGCTCCGTGAGCTCCTCGCAAAAGCCTTTACTGAAATTAAAATCCCACCATCTCCTGCTGGAGATGCACTCGCTGTTCTCTGCAAATTATAAGATCTCAGACCCACACTTATCCGAGTTCAGAGAGACGGATGGTGGAGGACAGGGACTGCCCCTCTCACAGTGCCAGAGATAAAACCCGATGGCAGAAGGATGCTGAGGGGCACAGACAGGGCTGCGGCGAGGGTGGCCGACCCGTGAGTTAGCCGTTCACTCGTGTTTCAGAGGCCCCTTCACGCAGGCAAGAGTCTCCTCAGACGGGATGGGAAACCTGTCACCGTCCCGGCTCCAGAGCCCATTCCGGGCAGGGCCCGGGCTCGCCGGGGACAGCCGCCGCGCCGCCGGGCGCTCCAGCAGCCACGTTCCCACGGCGGGAGGGGACGAGCCGCGCGGGGCCGGGGCACGGCTGCGCTGCGGGAGCCACGCCGTCCGCGACCGGGCCCGCAGCAGGACGAGGAAGAGGAGGAGGAGGGAAGACTTCCCGAGCGCGGCCGGGCGGCAGGCTCCGCCGGCAGCACAACGCCGCCCGCTCCCGCCCCGCCGATGCGCCCGGGGAGGCGGCAGCGCCCGCCGCCGGAGGGGAGGGGATGGGGGGGGGAGGGCCGGGGGGACCGGGCGGGGGACCGGGCGGGGCGGGGGCCGGTCCCGCAGCGCCGCCCTCACCTGTACCACTCCAGCCCGCGGTCGTAGTTCCTGTCGAAGAAGTGGGGCTCGGTGCCCAGGGCGCGCACGTCGGGGTGCACCCGGATGAACTCCAGCACGGCGCGGGTGCCGCCCTTCTTGACGCCCACCACGATGGCCTGCGGCAGGCGCTTGGCGCCCGGGCGGGCCGGTCCCGGGGGGCTGCGGGGCGGCGGCGCGGGGGGCTCCCGCGGGCGGCGGGCGGGCGCGGCGCTGCCCGGGGGCTCGGCGGGGGGCGGCCGCCCGCACGGCCGCGACTTCTGCAGAAGTTTCTTGGCGGCGGCGGCGCTGCGGGTGGGCGCGCAGCGGGCGCGGGGCGCGGCGGGGCCGCCGCAGCAGCAGAGGAGGCTGTAGCAGAGGTAGGAGCAGGAGAGAGACAGCGTGAAGAGAACGAGGACCCTCCGCGCCAGCCGCCGGGACGGAGCCGGAGCCGCAGCCGGGGCCCGCCCGCTCGGCGCCCTATGCGCCATGGCTCCATGGGGCCGCGCCGCCGGGCATGGCCCGGCCCGGCCCGGCGCGCCGCTGCCCCCGGGGCTCCGCGGCGGCGGCGCCCCGCACCCTGCGCGGCCGCTCCGGCATGTCCCGCGGCTACGCGGCGGCGCGGCCGGGCCGCCCCGGGGGGCTGCGCCCACCGCCCCGGCCCCTGCGCGCTCGCGGCCCCGCCGCCGCGGCTCCCATCCCCGGCGGCGCGGCTCGGCTCGGCTCGGCGCGGACGGCGGCGGCGGCTCCAACTCCGGCCTCCGCGGGAAGTGCCGGGGCAGAGGCGGCGGCGCTGCTATTTAAGGGGCCGCCTGACGTCAGCTCCTCCCGGAGCCCCCGCGATCGCTCGGCGGCCGCAGCCTCCCCCGGGCCGGGCCAGCGGCACCCGCCGCGCAGAGCCCTCCGCCCGGGAGGGGACGGGGCCGAGCCCGGCCCCGCTGAGCCCGGCCCCGCCGGCGCGGCCCCGGGGCGGGCATCCTGCCCCGCCGGTCTCCCGGGCCCTGCCGCGCCCCTGGGGGTGGAGGCCAGGTATGGGGACACCCGCCACCCTGCCCGGCCCCGCGGGCACCCCTGAACCCGCAGCAAGCCCTCAGCCGCCCAGAGCAGCGGTGCGGGGCCGGGAGCACCTGCGTCCGCCCCCGCAAGCCCCAGGCCGGGAACGCGAAGCGGCACCGAGCCGGGAGCCGGCCGCCGGGGCTCGGAGCGGCGCACGGGCACGGCTGGCAGCGGGCCGGGCAGCTGCTGCCAGCGAGGCAGCGTGCCCGGCCGGTCCCCGGGGATCCTCCTCGCCGGGTGCCGGAGCCGCCCTGCCCTGCAGCCAGCTTTCTCCGAGGGGGGGAACGGGGGGGCACGGAGGGGCCGCCCCGCACGGCAGCAGCGAGTTCTGGCCTCAGCAAGGGCAGGAAGAGCAGCCATTGCCGCTGCGGTGCCGCCGAGCAAGAAGGAAACGCTCGAAAAGGATGCAAGAATTAAATGTTTCTGCCGGGCTGGGGATGTGCAGCTTCGCCTGGGTGGTTTGGGATGCCCTACGAGCACGCTGACCCGGGAAAACCACAAGGCTGGTGCAGGGTATGGGTGCAGGTTGTTGCTCCATCCCTACCCCTCTGGCTCCCTCTGCTTGACACGGCTTCCTTCCCTCTCACACTGTGGCATCCCAGGCTCTGGCTTGGATGCTCGTGCTAAAGCCAAGGGGGTGTGTGCAGCACCACTTGCTTAAACATTAGCAGTCACGGTCGCTGCTTTCTCAGCACAGAAAGCTTCTTCGGCTGCAGAAAACTACTTGTCTTGTTACTTGGGAAGAAGGATGATAATAGAGACGGGCAAAAACACAAACAAGAATGCTGCAAGCTCCCTGGCAGCCAGTCCCAGGAGGAGATGAGGTTTCCTCTGTGCAGCACCCAGGAAAAACGTGGTGCAGATGTAAAGGATGGAAAAGACAGCTGAAAAAGCAGTGCTCTCCACAGCCTCTTCCACCTGCACTGGTGTGGGAGCAGTGGGATGGGACTTCCCTGGGAGTTTAAAAATACTTTCTTAAGGAAGAGTCTGCTGGCTCAGGAGAGCTCTGGAACTGGAGAACAGGGACAGTCCTCGTGGAGCCAACCTCATCATCCCGACATGCCAAAGCGACCCACAGGGGTTTTGCGTTTGGGACTTTCAGTACTGCGTTTGCTGCTCTGTGCACCCCTGTGCAGGTTGAGGCAGAGGGGCAGAGCCATACATCCAGTGTCAGCCTATTCCTGGCTGGTGTAAACTCACCCATGTCTGGTGCTTCCAGCGGGCCACACATCCCCCACCTGAGCCGGCGCAGCACCGAGCAGGGAGGTGGCACTGGCTGAGCCCACGGGGCATCAGCCCCTCGGCAAGGGCATGCTGCCCGGCCCCGGCAGTGATAGCAGGGAGTACGGGAGCGGGGGTACCTGAGGGGCTGGGCATCGGCAGGCTCCCCTTCCAGAGGCACGAGGTGTCCATCACTCAGTTCCGCTCCATGACAAACTGCCAAAGTAGATCTGCGGAAAAGTTGCTTTTTCCATTTTTAGCCGTTTTATTGCCTCCGTGTGGTGATCCAGCCTCGGCAGCAAACACATTGCTTGAGCATGAACATTAGAGGCGTCTGGATAAATAAAGCTGGTGTGGATGCCTAGACACCTCCAGGTTTCTCTGCTTGCAAGGGAGGAATGTTTTATAAAGCTGACAATTTTGCTTTTAGTCTTTGTATTTTTGCAGGGCATGTCTCTTCCATGACATGTTTGCTGTTTACACCCGATTCCACATAAACAGCAGCTTTCTGGCACTTTTGGCACACTCCCAGCCCTGCCACCTGTGCTAACAGGAGCCCCAGGAGTCAGCCCTGAGCGGGATCCCCCCGCGGGGGGGAGCCAGGCCCTGAGCCGCTGCCGGAGCTGCCCTGGCATAGTGGGAGCAAGGAGCCCTCCGAATCGCTGCAGGAGGTTCCCCTCTCATCAGCCAGCACCTCACAGCGCGGGGGCTGGAGGAACCACTGCTACGAGATCTGGAGAAGGTCCTGCCTCCCTTCTGCCCGCCCTTCACCCATTCCTGAGCTGAGCTGGTGCAGTGTTTTGCTGCCAGCCTTACACCTTCCTCTTTGTCTTCTTTTCTCCACTTCCGTTAGTCCCTTTTTCAGGCTCCCACCGGTGCCCCCCTCTCCTCCTCACCTCTCCTGGGTTCCTGGCTCTCTTCAAGTTGATCTTTCCCATCCTTCCTCCTTCATCTCTCCCAGGCTCTCCAGTCTCCCTGCTGGGGTGGGATTTACTAAAGTAGCTAGAGACCCCACTGCCTTGCCTGGTGTTATCCCTGAAGGCCCCTCACAGAGTCCTGTCCCTCCCAGGCCACTTGCAGCTCATTGCACGGTCCTGGATGTTGGTTTGCCCCAGGACAGTTTCTCTGAACACCCCCAGGAAGCCTCTCATGCTCCTCCTGTCCCACCCTGCCCAGAGCAGCACCCAGCCCACAGGGCAGCAGGGGCTGTGGCCAGACAGCACTCAACGCAGACACCATGGAAGGGATTTGGAGCCTGTCCCTGTCCCTCAGCCTCTTGCCTTGCTTGTCCCCCGAGGCACAGATCACCCCAGGCCCCAAACTGACAGCGGGCAAGAACTACTGCCAAAGGGCTCCCGGCTCGGTGGGTTTGCCAGGAAGGACCAAGTCCAAGGGCTCATCCCGAGCACAGGCAGCTGATAGGCAGGCAAAAAGAGAAAGGCTGCAGAAATGTAAGGATCATAAGATTATTACAGAAATACACAAAGAAAGTCTGTGTCAGGAGCACATGAAACCTGTAAAAAAAAAAAAGGGGGAAGCAATAAAACGCATACTGGAAATAGCAAATAAGATTAAAGGTGATATTCTACCCTTGATGTCTTCAGGTTGTAGGCAGAAGAGATCAAGGTTAGAATTTATTTCGAGAGCCAAAAAAAGCCCTGAGGGCCAAAGTGTCATTGTTAATCCAGTTTTCCATGTCTAATATGTATGTCATTAACCACCTTTTGATTCCAGGCTGACAAACTGCCACCTTTCTTTGTGCTGGGAATTGATGGCTGAGCAGCACAAGTACCTGGACAAGGGGATCTTCAGTGCCACAGGGCAGCTGGGGCTGAGCTGTTCCAGCCTCACAGCCCCATCAATGCCCTTGAATGTCTGCATGAAGCCTCCGCTGCAGGGTCTGCTGCTCTCGAGCATCTCCCAGTCCTCCCTGTCCTGGCAGGAAACTTGGAGCTGAAAAAGGACATTTCAGTGTTTTGCAGCCAGGAAGCGGAGGAGTAAGGGACGCAGCTCAGCCAGATCTGTGGGCAGCAGTGAGGTGCCAGGAGGGCGTGAGGACAGGGGTCAGGGCTGATGGTGCTCGGAGACCTGCTGCTTGTCCCCTGGGACTGCTGAGGGTGCTGCAATGGGGCACATGCCAGTGGAACCCACCACCCCCAGACGCTGGGATCCCCCTGGCACCGCATCCCCTCTCCCACTCCAGCCAGTGCCGAAGGCTCTGGCATCACTGCAGCAGCTGTCAGTGCACTGGCAGTTCTCCCTTCCTCCTCTTTGGTGCAGAACCTCGCACCATCCAGCCCTGGTGAGAGCCAGGAGCTTGGTGATGCAGAAGATGGAGGTGATATCGGCCCCGTCAGCTAACAGCCCTTCAGCTGCCCTGGCCTCAGAGCTGCTTCCAAAGGCTGATCCCATCTCCCACAGCCCCCTCAGCTCATCACCACCAAACCCAGTGCCGGCTGGCAGGTCTCCCAGATCTGAAGTGTGGGGTCTCCCCAGGGCAGCAGAGCCCAAAAGTGCCTGTCAGACCACAGGGTGGAAGCGGAGGCTTTCCAAGCTGACTTGAATTGAGTCTGAAACTCCTGTTAAGCCTCATTAATCAGTTGTAAATGCACTGTATTCCAATAAGGCCAGAAACAATAAATTTAATTTTGACTCTGACTCAAGCTACTTTGGTCCTAATTCTGAGCCTTTTGCCCAGCCGGAGCAGCCCGCCCTGGCCATGCTGCACAAACTCATTTGATTCTGAAATGCATTTTTAAGCAGGATGGAGCAGTGCTTAAAAGCTAAATGGCTTCCCCCAGCTGTAATCACTGCTAGCGGAGTCCTGGAATGAAAGGGATAAAGTCTGGGGGCGGAGGGAGGCTTTAATCTCACTGAGTAGATTACAGAGATTACTGCAATTTAATCCTTACATATCTGTCACTGACGCTGCAAAGACCATAACCGGAGGTGGGCAGGGGTGCACCCGCCAAGGCCCTGCCCCTCGTAGTGGGAGGCTGTGCCACAGCCCTGCTGCCCGCCACACCGGGAGGTAATCAGCGCTGCCGCCAGCGGGTGAGGATGCCGGGTCAGGCTGGCCCTCCGTCCCCAGCCGTGGATGACTGGGCAGAGGAGGCAGCCACCACGGGACCGTAGGCTGAATCCTGCCCATGGGGCTGGGCACATTCTGGCTGCAGCGGGGCTGGAGGTGCATGAAGGCCTGAGGATGAGCTCCTGCCATGAGGAGGGAAGGGAAAGGGCCTCAGGAGTAGTCAGTGCAAGGACGACCCACAGACTCCTCATGTCCTGGCCCCAGGGGCAGCTGGATCCTTCACCTCTCCACCACGAGCATCATTTCTACCCTTGAAGGTCTGTCAGCGTCTCGTGCCGCAGAGCCACTGTATGAACAGCACGGTGCAGAAAATGATGCAGTCGGCAGAGTTCATCTGCACACTGCAGCAGACGGGGACCCTGTAACCAGCCTCTGCTCCTCATCATTACACCATCACGCATGAAGCTCTCCCAGGCTCTCCGCAGTGGCTGCTTAGGCTAAATCTCATTATCATTCCTTGGGGATCACAGGGGCAGGAGCTCGTTCGCCAATAACTAGAAATATCTCTTTGGCTCACAGACCTTCACAATTATATTTAACTGCAAATGAGGAATCTGTACTCAAACACAAGCTGGTAATTTTTTTTTAAAGCTTGTTTCAGTGTTGCCTCATGTTCAGCCCAGCTCTTCTATAGCTTTGTAACCCCACCCTTGCCTTACATAAACTTTAAGGCAGAAAATAAGAAACAAGCTGCCCCATTCACGCTGAAGGGAGAGAAGTGGGCAATTCACACTCACCCCCAGCGCTGCTGTGTCCTCTGACACCATCACTGGCTGGAGGAAGGCCTGCCCTCTTCTTCCTCGCTGCACTGGGGAGACCTGCACATGCCAGGAGATGCCACAGGCAGGCTAAAAAGCCACACAAAGCCAGGGGAGCAGGGTGTGCTGGCAGAGGTCTCAGGCTGCAGGAAAGCCATTGCTCCAGGATGAGCAGCCCCCCCAGCCCAGGAGATGTCCCTGCAGGCACCCCAACACCCGCATCAACCCACCTGCACCCTCCCCTGGGGGGCTGCTAGACACCTGCAAGGGGTTCTCCTCTTCTGACCCCTCTGGGCAAGCAGCCTAGTGGCTCTGCTGCTGGGGGGCCCTGGGACCACCTGAGACTCACCCAAGCACCCTGCCCTGCTCACACAGGGGGGCCAGATAGCACCAACCCCACTCCAGGTATACCCACACTGCCAGAAGCTTTTAAAGCCTCACCCACTGCTGTTTAAATGTCCTGACTAATCACCTCCACGCTCCTCACCTGGGACTGCAGAGGGACCCAGAGGAGACCTGCACCCACAGGGTCTCTCTGTGGGGATGCTCTTTAGGGACCTGGTTGTTGGGCTCATTGGGCAGCCTGGTGAGGGATGGTGTGGCCACACCGGACACGAGAGGTTGTGACCAGCAGAACAGCAGAAGCTTCTCTGGCAGCTTTGCACTAAAATTAACTTATTTGATAGCAGTTTCTGGTGCATTTCCACGGAAGCCTAAGCTGTGAGCGAGCGAAGCACACGGGCGCGATCAAACAAGCGAAGCGCTCCCTGTCTCGGCGAGCTGCAGGCAGGGACGTGCGGCGTGTGCTGGCAGCGGCTGGGCAAAGTGTGCTGGCAGCGCAGAGCCTCGGATCGCTGCCAGCCCAGGTGGGCAGGAGGGGGCTGCAGGGCTGCATCCATCCTGCCCTGTGCAATGGGCCATGCCTGGAGCTGGGCTCCCTGCAGCTCGCGCTGCCTGTGCTCTCCTCCCTGCAAAACCTCCGGCACTGACACCCCTCTCTGGCTGTTGGGAAGGCGGGAGGAGAGTGCCTGCTGCAGGGGGGCTCCCAGCCCACGGTGCTCACAGGCTTCCCCAGCCCAGCAGCTCTGCTGGGTGGCACGGCCAGAGACCAAAAGCTCCCTTTGGCCCAGCCTCCCACGCTGCAGGTACTAATTCCCCTTGTGGCCCGCGCAAGCTCAGGTGAGTAGATGCACCTAAAGGAGAGGCTCCATCTGCTTTTTTATCAGTCGATTAGGCCAGTCCCTGCTGAGGGTTCCCAGGAGCACGGGCTCCCCTGCACCTCCTGCACTTGGGGAACCACAGCTTCACCGCACTGTGCCGCAAGGAGCCGGCAGCGGCTCGTGGTGGCCTGGCTGCTAAGGGTCGCTCGCCTGTCGGCACGGGGTGCAACGTGTGCTGGGGCGGCCGCCCTCCAGCTGCGCCATGGGGCATGGCCCCGAGCCCCGATGCTGGCGTTGCGAGGCTGACCCGGCTGCCAGGGCCCGGCCCGGCACGGCACAGCAGCACCGCACATGCAAGGCGCGGGAGGAGCTGCGTGGCCGTGGGGCTGGTGCTCTACCTGCCGGCACAGCTGCCAGCTGCAGAAGGCGCGTTTCCCAGTGAGCGTGTATCCTTCAGATCAGAAGCGATCTCCAGCAGGAGCACTTTGAAACTCCCTGCCTTCTATTTTTAATGGGATTGAAAAGAGAACAAAACCATTTAAGAACTTGAGGAATCAAAGCAAGTGTCCCCACGTCACACCCAGCGCTCACAGCTATATCCTGATTAATGACAAGAAAGAGAGGGGAAACAATATTTAATCACACCCTGTTTATACTGGAGCCAAAAATCAAAGCACTGCATTCCTCTTTCATGAGAAAAACGAGGTGGGCATTTCCCCTCTGGTGATTAAGTTTCCCACTACAAGCACATCAATTTCCATGATTTGGCACGGGGTCCTCTATCACACCACAAACGAGGGCTTCCTTAGCAACAAAATATTACAAACACCAAGCCAGATCCATACACAAGACACCAATGTACATCTATCATTTTGTCCAGATTATCTCAATATGCTTCTCCTTGGGGAGCTGGAGATAAAGCAGTTGCAGCCAAACCACTGTTAACAATTGGCACAGCTGCAGCAGCCCTCGGCTGAGGACACCACAGTGCTCCAGCCACCGTCCCTGCGTCCCGTGGGCATGAGGCCCCACGCGGGTGCTGCTGCCCACATGGGCATGGCCGCGCTTGTGTGGTGGCCGCGGCCCAGGCAGTGCAGGGCATGAAGGCTGCAGTGGGCCGAAGCCAGCAGGCTGGACACGGGACCCTGTGGCGCCAGACCCCTGTGGTGCCAGAACCCCGTGGCACCAGACCCCCGTGGCGCTGGCAGCAATGCTGCACTGCTGCCACTGGCCGTGCCTGCAGCAGGAGCCGGGTCCTGCGTTGCTGTGGCTGGGCAGACCCCGGTCCTGGGGAGGGGGCAGAGTGGGGTCTTGGCTGTGGCAGTGGGTGAGAGGAGTGACCCGCCCCGGGGTCTGCGGGAGCCAGTGTGGGCACCCTGGCCCTGCTCCCATCCCAGAAAAGTGGGTCAGGCAGAGCGTTGTCCCCCCAACATCCGCACGCTCCCTCCCCTGCTTCTTTCCTGCCTGCATTGATTTGCTCTGGATTCCTTGATTAATTACCCTCAGAGAAATGCAAGGTCTGTTAATTACCCCTGATTAATTAGGGTGAACTTTTAATTGTATTCCTAAGCTGAGATGTGCTGTTCAATAGGCTCCATAATTAGTGACCCAGCAATCTCTTTTAAACCAATTAGCCCGGTGTAACAAGTGACACGAGCCTGGAGCTGCCCAGCGGGCAGGAGTGCCCCGTGGTGCTCCGGCACTGCCACGCTGGCTGTGCCGCACCGGCTGTCCTGCGGGGTGGCAGAGCCGGCAGCGTTGAGGCCCTGTGAGGCAGTGCTGTCCTGTGCTGGGTGTCCCACGTCCCACGGGACACGGCAGGGGGTTGCTGTGGGCATGGCCCCGGGGCGCGGCGATGCTGGGAGGCTGCAGTGAGGGGCGGCCGCAGCCACCTCCCCTGGCCAGGACTGTCCCCATGCCCTCACCTCCCAGGGGACCCTGGGCAGGTTTCGTGTCCCCGGGGAGCTCCGCTGCGAGCCATGATGTACCTGGTTAAAAACACAACCCAGACTCCACCCAGAGGCAGGGAGAGACAGGGACTGGTCTGGTTTAAAAAGTCCTTTCAGCTCTTTGATCGACTGATGTCCCCCAGAGCTCGCGGCTGCTGCAGAGACAGAAATGCCCTCCTGGGCAGTGCCGGTGGAGCCGAGGCCGCTGGCCCCGCTGGCCTCCCCGGGGCCCCATGGATGTCCCCAGTGCTGGCCAGCCGCTCCTGGCCACGGCACCGCAGGGTGCCCCAGCGGTGGCTGGAGCGTGGGGACACGGTGCCTGGCAGAGGGGCGACATGCATGGTCAGCCCACTGCCTTGCTCGCCTTTCCCCACAATGTCCTTCTGTCCTTCTGTCCTCCCATCCTTCCGTTCCTCTGCCTGGCTCTTGCACACTTGAGCAAAAGGCTCTGGCAGGCAGAAGAAAACTTTCTTCCCACTGCATATTTTCATCATCTGCTGCAATTTAATAACCAGGTCAGGAAGCAGATGGAAACCAGCCCAGTTGTCCTGGCTAATGGGGACAGGAACAGTTGTTTATGAGCACTTGTTTACCGACTCAATTAACTGCTCCAGCAAAAACCAGCCGCTCGCCCCCTCCTGCTCCCGCTCCGTCTCCTGGCAGAGCTGAGTGGGTCAGGCCAGTGGCGTGGGGAGCGCAGGGACGGACGCCCAGACACCCTGGGCCATGCGCTGCCCTGGGGGGAAAATCCTGCAGGGGAACTGGAGCAGCACAGGCTCATCCCGGGGCAGGAAGGGCACCACGTGCTGGAGGCAGGAGCGGGGTCCGGCCATGGTGAGACCCCCAACTCGAACCTCCTTCTGGGCTGGGGGGGCCACGTCTCAGATACACCTGTGGGAACACTGCAGCTTGTGCTAAGCAGGAGCCAGAGGTGAGGGGCTGCACTTTCCCCCAGGCGCAGCTCTGCCAGCTGGCAGCTCAGCAGCGGGGCACCGCCGGCATGGCACACAGCCCCCCGGGAGGGTGCCGGCTGCCGGTGGGTCAGGTCCTGTCCTCTGGCTCTGTGCACTCGTCCTGCCGCCCGCTGACGAGCCGTCTCCTCCCCTCCTGCCCGGTGCCACGGGCACTGCCGCTGCCTGCTGCTGCCTGCTGCTGCCTGGGAGACTCATGTCAGAACTGCCTGGGGCCTCGGGAAGTCATTAGTAATTAATTTGGTTTCTAATCCTCTAATCCAGCTGCTCCTTGATTTGATAAGCGAAAAATCTGCTCCGGCCACATGGTCCTTGTTCCGTCCGATATCTCCCCTCCGAGGCAGCGGCAAGGATGGGTGATGCCCCGTGATCTTTTCATTGTGTCCCCAAGCCCGAGGGCCAGCCCGCCACACTGCTCTTCCCCAGGGCAAAGGAGTCTGGGGTCCTGCCCAGCCATGCCATGCATGCCGTGCCATGCTGTGCTGTGCCATGCCATGCCATGCCGTGCTGTGCTGTGCTGTGCTGTGCCATGCTGTGCCATGCTGTGCTGTGCTGTGCCATGCTGTGCCATGCTGTGCTGTGCTACGCTGTGCTGTGCCATGCCGTGCTGTGCCATGCTGTGCCATGCCCAGCTGCTGGAGCAGGTGCAGGGGACCGTGTTGGCCTCACCCTGCTGGGTGCAGATGCAGCACTAAAGGGGTCGGGCCCCAACCCCAGACCAGAGAAAAGGGGCTGACAAGACCATGTTCCCCCCAGCTTGTTCTTTACTAGACCTGCAGCTGAGGCAGGACAATTCCTGCTCCTGTTTCAGGGCTGAGCTGGGGAGCCCTTGCGCACCTGAGGGCGTGAGGAGAGGAGCCTTCCCTGTCCCATTGTCCCATTTGGGGTGGGCAGAGCTGCGGTGGCAGGGGCTACGAAACCACCCCTGCCTGTGGCACAGCCGTGGGGTGTCCCAGGGGTTGCACCCCCTTGTCTGGCATACCCAGTGCCCTGGGCCCTATTCCTGCTCCAAAGCAGCGCAGAGAAACAGGAGGTGCATGCCCGGTCCAGCACCCCCAGCCCCACCGGCTCGGTGGGCACAGGGACACACGCCGCCCACGGGGACGCCAGCATAAGCTGACCGATGGAGCAGTCGGCAGTGGGGCTGCGGCACATGACGGGATGAGGGAACATCACAGATGAGAGGCCAAATCCTTCATTAAATCCCACATTAATCTCTAAGAACAGCGATGTCAAAAATCTTAGCAGCAAAATTAAATTTTGTAGCTATATTTCAGCTGCACAAAATCAATATTAATTACAGTGAGAGAGACATTGCTGCGAGAGGGCCTGACCCAGTATTTACCTGCTGCAGTAAAACTCCAGCTTGGTAACTTGTTTATACAAAATAACTGAACATGTTTTTGTGGCAAATGGCTTCCAATCTGGCGGGTGCCGGGGCTGAATACAGATGTAGCTGGGACAGCAAACGCTCCGTGCGGCCCGGGCCGGGGTCCTGCTGAGCAGGGAAGGCAAGGAGGAGGCGGCTGTGGATCCCCGGGGAGGGGTCTGCGGGTGGGCTCTGGTCTGGCAGCACCACGCCTGGCTCCCCACCCCAGGCTCCCCTGCAGCTCCCGCGCCGGGGCCATGTGCCCTCTGCGCTGGGCTCCTCGGGGATTTATTTTCATCTGGAATAAAGCTCATGTCAGAGGGTTAAATCCTGTGTTGGTACATATTTTTCTTTCAGTTACATTAAAAATGAGTCCCAGAGTGCTGAGAAAACCCAAGTGGGACTTCCATTTTCACCAGCCCCCTGGGCAGGCTATTGCCTTCCTTCAGAAATCCTGTTTTACTTGTCCCATTTTGGTCAGATATAACCAGAGCCGGGCTGGAGCATGGTCTGCAGCAGAGCCTGCCCTGCCTGCTGCGGCTGGGCGTTCCCTGTGGCCCCTCTTGTCCACACGAGCAGCAGGGCTCCGGCTCTGTCCCCGCGCCCAGCGACCCCTGCCCGACGCAGGCAGCCCGGCTGCACGTGCGGGGGCTGCACCAAGCTGCAAACAGGCGCCTGCCTGTGGGGAGGTGGGACGCAATATGGAAAGGGATTGGGTTTGGATGGCTCCAATCCAGTGTGGGATTTGGGAGGGGAGGGAAATCGTTGCAACTCAGCCATTAGAACTTGACTCTCTCATGAGGGAAAAGCAGACCCCTCCCACGCAGGTGAGGATATCCATGGGCAAGGCACTGCAGAGGGATGCCCACCAAAAATCTAGACACTGGACTTGCAAGGAGCAGGCAGCAGTCTGTGACTCCTCATGGACATGGCTGGGAAACGGTCAGGGCAGAGCACGATGTGCCTTTTACCGGAGCAGGGGCACATCTGGCTGGGCAGGGGCACACCTGGCCAGGGCAGCGGGCAGCGTGTGCAGGAGCAGGCGTGGGCTGGGGGGTTCCTGCACACCCCAGCCCCGTGCCTCTGGGTCTGGGCTGCTGCACAGCTGTGCCCACCAGCACTGGGGCCCCGGCCCATCCAGGCACGGGGCATCCCTGCCTGCCTGTCACAGGCGGTTAGTGTCACATTAGGAGATGATCCAGAACAGGGAGTTCAGGGGCAAAGGAATTAAAATGGGAGGGAGAGTTTTAATTAGAGAAAGAAGTCAGAGCCCGTAATCAGCCGGGTGAGTGACTGCCCGCTGTGGGGAATTCTCCGTATGTCAAAAGGCATCAATCAAAATGCCACTTCTTATAAAACTGCCTCTGCACGGGAGGAGGGGCTGCTCTGTCCCTGAATCCAGGGCTGTGCTGCACCTCGGGCAGGGCATCCCTCCCAGCTGTGGTCCCCCAGGCTCCCGGGCAGCCAGTCTGTCCCATGCCCCATGCAGCGCTGGCACCGGCAGCCCCGCACTGGGCTCCGGCACTGGGATCGGTGGCTGTGTCGTGCGGAGGGTCCTGCTGCATCCTGCCGCAGCCCTGCTCTGGGGGCTTCTTTGGGGGCTATAACCAGCGCCTGTGCCTTTCTCCAGGCTCATCACAGGTAACATTAATTGCTGCAAACCTTTTTAATTGTCAGAAATACAACAGGAGCTCGTTCCCTGGTGTGCTGGGGCAGGAGGTGGTGTCTGGTGAGCAGGAGGCTGGTAAGTGGGTCCCTTTGTTCCTGCATCCACCCACAGCATCCACAGCCCTCACCAGCCCATGCAGGCAACCCAGTGGCCTCGGCGAAGCCCGTCCCTGGCCCACGGCGTGCAGGCTGGGAGCAGCAGGTCCCAGCTGAGCCTGGTCTGACGGCCGGAGCCCAGCAGCAGTGCCAGGGCACAGCAGCGGGGCCCTGAGGTCGGTGGGGATGACAGGCTGGCCTTGGCCACGTTGTTCCTGCCACGTCTCGCTCTCCTGTGTGCCGGCTCCGGTGACTCACCTCCTGTCCGTGCTGGGCTGTGCTCAGCTAACATCTGTAGGGGTTCCTATAGAAACATATTTCATGCACCAATTGTTTAACAGTGTGAAGGTAAAACAGTTCATGCTCTGCATTTCTCCAGCAGGAGAGGGGCTTTCCTGGAGACGGAGCCGTTGGAGAGGGAAGAGGAGTGCTGCTGTGCTGAACTGCGAGGAGGAGTGGGGCTGAGCCATGCGGGATGCGCCGACGCAGCGGGAGCGATGCGAGGCTGGGGCAGCCCCCATGGAGAATTGCCCCTCCTGCCGCACGGGACCATGGCCGCGGGCAGCGGGCTAGCCTGAGCAGCCGAGGTGCTGCGTCTCCCAGGGTCTCCCCCGCTGCCTCCTCTGCACTGGCCCAAGGACGTGGTCACAAGCTCGCCATGAAGGGCTGCGCTGCCCGGGGCTCCCTGCCCCGTGTCCCCATGCACAGGGTGTTCTCGCTGTGCCAGCAGCTGAGCTAAACACTTTTGACTCTATTTATTACTAAAAAATTATGCAACTGGGTCATGTTCTTGCTATTTTTTATACATGAGCCAAGCAGCAAATTCCATTATTTAAAAAAAACTGTTTTAGCTAGTGATGCACTAGACCACGCAAGTAAATGCCCAAAATAATTCCAGCTGACACCTTTATGAAGGCAGAGTGAAGTTTAAAGTCTATACAAGCCTTTCATTTGTAATCTCACATCCCTCCTAGCTGGCTTCTGGGAGCTGCGCTTTCATCTGGCTCTGTAATCCCCCTTGCCAGCTGTGCCCATGCCCCGTGGGGGTGCGACCCCTCAGCCTCAGCGCAGAGAGGCTGGGAGGGGGCTCTGCTCCAGCGCCTGCTCATGCACCCAGGGCAGGCTCTGGCCTGGAGACGCTGCTGCGACAGCAAACAACATCTGCAAACACCTGCAAACAGCACGTGGGACAGAGACACAAACTGGGAAGATCTTTAAGGACAAAAATCATGCAAAGAAATAGGGAGAGGCTGAGCTCCAGAGGGAGCCCGGGGGAAGCTCCTAGAGGTTCCCTGCAGCGCCCTGGATGACCTCTCACACCCCCCACGGGGGGCCCCTGGGGACCCTACCCAGGCAGGGGCAGGGGCTGCAGGGGGCTGGGCTGCTGCCCACAGCCCCCTCGGAGACGGTGCAAGGGGGAAGGCACTGCTGCCTGCAGCACCCAGCAAGGGACGGGGTAGGAAACGCAGGCGCTTCATCTCGTTACTGCCCATCGCCTTCTCTCTGCTTATTTACTGATGGCTTTTAAAGACATGTTGCCAGCGGCTGGTGGCCGACACTTTGTCTCTCTGAAGGCTGGCTTCGCCAGTGGCTTGCTCCGAGAGGCAGCGAGGCCGCAGTTAATCACACCAACCAGATTATTTCCAGCTAAATTCTACCCTTCAGCCTGACCTTGCTACTTTAATGAACAGGATGCTGAGATTTTTTTTACCATAAAAGATTTTGGTTGACCCCAAAAGTAAAAGATGACAAACAAACCACGATATAAATAACCTGGCCTCTGGAAAAAAGCATTAAAGGTAACTTATCAATTAGCCCTTTTCTCGCCAATAAATCACCGTACTATGGCATCTGACCCTGGCTAGTCTGACATTTCTATAACCCATTTGCCACTGTTCATGTATTAAATGGCTTCCAGTCACCCTAAATTTGGAGATTTTAATCTCCTATATTAAGTCAGTGGTTCTTAGTAATTCAGTGAATTTATTTTTATTGGCTTTGTAAATCAGAGTTATCCGTGTCAGTGACCGTGGTCAGGGAGAGAAGCGTTTGTCTGTGAAATTGGGTTGACACAGACCATTGACTGCAATGATAACAGGTGATTTGCAGGGCTGGCTGGACAAGCCATTTACACCAAGCAGATTATAATATAACAATAAAAAGATTTCATCACTGGAAAAACAGTTGAAGCCACAGCACACCTGGACGAAGGGGGCAGAGTGGGGAAGGGGCACCCTTGCTCCGCCACACTGGTGCTGAGCCCCTGGGATGGGGACAGGACCCCTCGGGGACAATGCCTGTGGTGCAGGATGGGCTAACCAAGGAATAACGCCTCTATCATCAGCCTGCCTGGATGCCAGTCTGTGCCTGCTGCCCTCTGCCCAGGGGGACGCCGCTGCCTGCTGCTCCTGCTGCACGACTGCCCCACGCCCGGTGGACTGCAGCATCCCCCCAGCACTGAGAACGTCCTGGCCTGGAAGCAGGGAATCTCCCAGGCAGTGAACATGCACTGTCTTTAAGAGCTATTGTGATTATGCAATTGGCTTCAGGCTAAACATCGATTCCTGCAGAGAAATGGGCACTCCTGGGAAAACAACCCATAATTAATATGTTTGCCAACCCATGCTGGTGCTGCCTTTGAACATGCTCTGGCATCAGCACCTGCTGATGGGCTCCATCACGGAGCAGACATGGTGGCACATCGGACTCTTCCCAGCTGCCCTGCAAGCAGCACTGGAGCTGTACGGGGCTCCCCGCCAGGGCAGGGGTGGGCCGTGCCTGCTCCCAGCGGCGCAGCTCTGCCCCGGTGCCCACGGATGGGACGGAGGGTGTGGGGGCAGCACCCGACAGCGGGCGCTGGGGGTGCAAGCCTGGCACGAGGAGCGGCTGCATGGCGCTGGCACCAAGGCACGGCCCCAGTGGCACCGCGCTTCCGCAGGAACGGCTCGTAAATCTGAGGCTGAGTGGTGGCTGGAGAAGTGGAGGAGAGCGGTGATTAACTGAGCGTGCAGCAGGCATGGCAGTCGCCCCAGCCAGCTCTGTGGGGAGCAGTCATCGGGGGCTGACACTAGCTGAGATTTATGCACAGGGCTGGTGATAACTGTCTGATCTCGCACTTTTGGGATGTGCTCTGTGGTTCGGGAGGGATGGGGTCGGGAGCAGCTCAGCTCGTGCCCGGAGGAGCAGCACCAGGGTGAGGGTCTGGCCAGCCCCAGGCGACCTGAGCCGGGCTGGGCTGCACAGGGGCTGCGGTCCCAGCCCCAGGACAGGCGCTGCCCTGTAGCCCCACAACGTCCTGCTGCAGGCTCATGGGCGCCCAGCCGGGACCCGCTGCTGCTCTCGGAAACCACTCTGCAGCCTGCACCCCACGCGGTCCTGGGCACCGGGAGCTGGTCCAGGGCTCTCTGGGCACTCGCCTCCCCTGGCCCTGGGAGGCGAAAGGCTCTCGAGGAGGCATCGCACCTGTGCCTCTGCCCAAGGCAGGCCCTCTGCCAAACCACTTGCATTCTCTGTGTGGGAGCCGGTCAGCTGCAGCAGGGGACCCAACGGGTATGGACCTGCTGGCCCTGTGTAATGTATACGATGTACTGCACACCTGCCTGTGGTAGGAAGCACAGTCAGAGACAGTTTATTGTTTAACAGCCCTTCCCAAGAAGGGGAATGAGGGTGGCGAGGGTGACTGTGCCACCTCATTCTGCAGATCTAGGTACAAGCCTTGTCTGAAACGTTTACTTATCCCTGTGAAAGTGCTCGGGACGCTCCAGTGCAGCTGGAGTGATGCTGGAGCTGCGCAGAGCACCTTGTAGCTGCTGGTGAAGCACATCTGCGGGCATTTAGGAGTAGCAATTCCCTGGCAGAGCTGAATAATGTCATCAGCTGTTGAACACGTGTCAGATGACCTTTCCCTGCACTCTCCACGAAATCCCGTTAATCAGAAGAGCAGAGCAGAGCTAAGAACTCTTTAACAAAATTATTGTAATCTCTGGGTTTCTCATTCATCACGCAGCAGCTCAGCAGCCTTCGAACTCCCTGTGGGTGTTAGAGGATCCCCCAGTCTTTGTTTTGAAACACCCTTCCCCTTTCTTTTTCTGTCCTTCATCTCCACAGACTTGTGGTTCCTTTGCCTATCAGAGCTTTGCAATTCCCACTCACCAGGTCTGCTCATTCTTAGCGGGCACCTTATGGCACCTCCCCAAATCGCTGGCAGAGCCGCAAGAGCCGTGGGGGCCTGTGAGCTGGCAGCTGGGGGTGATGCTGCCATCTGCCACCGCAGCAGAGAAGCCAGGAAGGGAGCAGAGGCACCGGCAGTGCCCCCGACTTGCTGGGGGATGGCAAACCCCTCCTTGCAGCAAGAGCCCCCGCGTGTGCACATGCGTGAGCAAGGATGCCCTCTCAGCTCCGGTGCCGCTGACCCGGCGCATGGGGGGATGCTGCGAGCGGGGCCGTGGTGTGGGGGCTGCCTGGTGCTGCGGACCCCCGGCCTCGCAGGCAGCTGCGGGGCTCTAGCTAAAGCACTTTGCAGAGTGTCTGGTGAGCCAGTGGCTCGTGGTGGGGCATGCTGAGCTTCTTGGTCACAGCTGATTCAAGCTGACTTGGGTCTGTGAACCAGAGCCACCTCTGAATATTCCCACTTAAATCAGGCTTTCCTCTGGGAAAGGGGCTTGTCAGAGTTGGTACTTTTGATGCAAGATGAAAGAAAAAAATATGTAAATGAGAGGCAGAGAGAGAGATAGATGGAGTAGGTTTACAGTGGTGATCAGCTGCTTGGCATGGAAATTCCCAGGGAGGCTTTTGCCTGGAGCACACTCAGACAAGTGGCTGTTAACCCCAGGGTCCACAGGACCCATAGCATCCTGTGCTCCTCACGGGGGGATGCGAGCCTGAATTGCCCCTTTTCCCCAGGAAAACATGAGTGCTGTCGGCTGCTGCTGATGCTGGATGTCTCTGGAAAGGTGAAACACGAGCTGTTCATGGCACACAGGCATTTTGCTCCCCAGGCACCGGGGAACGCAGCTCCGTGTTCCTGGCGGGCTCCGGTCCCGTGCCGTGCTGCCAGTGCGGGGCCGGGCTGGCGACCCCCGTCCCTCACTGGCAGCGGTGTGAGCATCCTCAGTTGCAGCTTCCACACGTGCTCGTTTAACATGCAGGAACCTGTGACAGTGCTGAATCCCTCAGATGTGTGCACAGATCTGGAGCCTTTGATTTGAGGAGTCTGAGCTTGTCCTGGAGTTTCTAATGAGGGTGTGCTGCAAAGCAATAGGATCTGGATTGCTGGCTGATGCTGTCGAGAGATCAGTCGAGGTAACTATTTGCCTTTTCAAAGCTTTGCAAGCAGCAAAACACAGGTCAACTGCAGACAGGAATAATGTGGGGACCATGGGGGCTGCTCTGGCCAGGGTCCCGCCAGCGCCCGGTGCAGGGCGGTGATGGGTGATGGGCAGGGAGGGTGGGAGCTCTGGCACGGCCATGGCAGCTCCCATCCCACCTCCGCCACCCTCCCGTGAACAGCTGCCGGCGGCTTAGCCACTGACCCTGCCTCACGCCCCGCTGCCACAGCCCCTCTCCTCCCATGGGTAGGGGACATTTCCAGCCCTGCAGTCCCTCCACCCAGAGCCCCCACGGCTGCTGCCCTGGTGAGGAACCCAAACTTCCCTTGCCGGGCAAAGATCGTCCTTGGTTGTTGGTAATCACAAATCAGGACAAGGTAAAATTTTCAGATATCTTGTGGATTGGACAGTCGGGGAGAAAGTGAGTTCAGAGGCTGTGGAAGGATCCCACTGGAACATTTCAGCAGGGTAATGTCAACATGACAGTGTCTCGTAGAAGAGAAAATACTGCAGGAAAGCTGGAACAAAACAACGGGGAGAACTGTAATGAAAGATGGCATTTGTACTTCAAATCATCTCCAGTTTTTGTGCTGTGGGTTTCATCAGCGCTGACACTTTCCTTCAGAACACCTCAGTGTCAGCGAGCCAGGGCCGGCGGTGGGAGGTATTTGGCTGCGAGGGTCTCCACCAGCTCTGGTGGCAGCGCCAGCCGACACTGCCAACACGCTTTGCCCCCGAAGGGGGGCCTCGTGCCCCCTCCCGCCACCCTCCCACCAGCCTGGCACGGCAGCTCCCTGCCCTCGGTTTCGACGGGTTTGGGCAGGGCTCTGGGGACGGGGCCGTGCTGCCGGTTTGCCCAGCTCCGGTCTCGTGTGCTTGTTTATCACGGGCACCGCGGGCCATGGTGGGCACACGGCTCCAGCGGCCCTGATCTCCCTGCTGCCTTGCTGCCCAGGGCAGAGCTGCTTTCCGGGCAGGTGTCTACCCCAGGACTAGCTGCTCCTTTGGCTGCGACTGCAGGACCCCAGAGCTGCTAATTACCAGCTCCAGCCTTTTAATCCTTGCAACATCTTCAAGAATTAATTTTCAGCTGTAGAGCAGCATTCAGTAACATCCCCCTGGCATCTCCCTTTTCAGTAAGTCCCAGCTTGCAAGGTTTTTGCTTAATTAGTGAGTTAAATACTCCAGAGGTCAGACTGGCTTGTTGTAACGCAAATCCTCTCATGGTGCGACATCCCTACAGACGCTCCCGAGCACAGAGGATGGCACTGGGCTTGTGGCAGGGCTGAGCTGAAAGCCTGGGGAGCTGACGGAGGGATGGACGCCCCTCGCCCAGGCTGCACGCTGCAGGCAGGCATCGGCCTGGTGTGGCCCTTCTCCCTTCCGCTGGCTCTGCCAGCACAGGGACGCCTCTCCCACACTCAGTTACAGGCATGGCGGGATCAGGAGCAGGGAGTAGCCTTTCTAGGGATGACTTTTATCCCCCCTCAAAGTATGGCAAAGATGGATCAAGCGGTGCGTCTCCCATCCCACCTCCCATCCCATACCTGGCTCTGGTCCTGGAGCAAAGGGCGGGGTGAGCAGCCTGGCACCGGCAGCACCGGAGCAGATGGTGTTTCCAGGGTTCAGAGCAGGAAGGCAGTTGCAGTGACAGGGGTGATTGTTTCAGCACCAAACCGAGTCCCTGCGAGGAGCCACTGTCCCCCCCGGCAGGCTGCAGCCAGGCCTGGGCTCCGTGGCCGTGCCGACCCACACTGCAGGGCTGCTCAGCCCTCGGTTCGCTTGGACGCAGTGGGAGAGCCACGGCCCAGCAGGGAGGAAGGGGCGACCAAGGGGAGATGGGGGCTTCCCGGGACACAAGCCCTGCTCCGAGGGCTGGGGGAAGGTGCAAAGTGGTGGCAGCGCAGTCCTGGACGCTGTATTTGCCAAGCCAAGCTGGTGGAAAAACAGAAAGCGAAGGACAGGTAACTCACAGGACCAGTGGAGTGAAACACTGACAACTCAAATCCAGCAATTTTAAAAAGCATCTATCACAGCAGAGCAGTCTGAACTCCAGCCCCAGCGAAGGCCACTTCTTCATGAGTAATCACTAGGTATAAGTACAGCACATTAATAATGCAGATATTGATTGGCTCCAATGCTGCGCCACATACACGCTCAAACCTATAATCCTGCTTGAGTACACATACCGCAAAACTTTCAAGAAATACCACCCCTACACTTTAGCACAACACTGGGCTGTCACCTCCTAAATTTATAGATTGACAACACTCCCACCACACCCGCCTCCAGCACTGGCCGTTCCCACACCAGAGAGACCCCCCTCTGCCCCCCGCTGCCGTCACGAGCCCCTGTGTGAGCACGACGCTGCCCCGAGCCTGGCCTTGCCCTCTCAGGGGAGAGGAGCCCGCTGATCGCAGGCACCGAGTCTGGGGACGTGGCGGGAAGCAGGAGTGGGGCGCGGGGACGCGTCTGCGGGTGCAAAGGGTGTGACACGCTTGAGCATGGATGCAGACGCCCGCGCCATTGGGAGCAGCAGATGAGATGAGCTCCGTGGACCACACAGTTCAACAGTTTATTTCAGGGCTGTTAAACACTGCTTTACATATTTATTAAATTGAAGACGGTTTCTTCCTATGAAAGTGTATCAGCGATTGCTCTGCCTGACAAGCAGCCGCCATCGGCTGGAAGTGGCGTCTGACTTGCAGCACTTGCATTTTCTGTGTTACCCTGCAATGATGCTGCTCAAACCGCTCAGCGACAGCCAGGAGTGCTCAGGAGCAATGGCTGAAGGGACGATTTAGGAAAAAAACCATCACGATGATCCCGGCACCAGGGTGCTGTATTCTGCATGCCCGACATGGCACCTCTGATTGATGAGTCCTGCACTTCACTCCAATCTGTTCAGAGTTAGGCAATAGCAATCTTTTTTTTCAAGCCTTGTCATACAGAAAAGCAATTGAGTCAGCAGGCACCAGTTGTCTGGCACAAGAAGAGATTATATTTTTACAAGGTTTTGCAGAAGGTCTATAAAAGTTTGTTCTTTCTTTAAAAAATAAATACAGATATGTCAACGCCTCTCTGAAAAAAACCAGGAAAAAAATTAAACTTGCAAATTGAAACATTACGTCTGCAAAAGATGTGCTTAAAGAACCTTTTTATTGCTCATATTAAATGACAAGGATTTTGTGTATAAATTGTGTTTCATAGAATCATAGAATCATTGATGTTAGAAAAGACCTCTAAGATCAAGTCCAACCCCCAACCCAACACCCCCAGGCCTCCTCAACCATGCCTTGAAGTGCCACACCCACATGTTTTTTGAGCACCCCCAGGGACGGTGACTCCCCCACCTCTCTGGGCAGCCTGTGCCAATGTTTGACAATCCTTTCGGTGAAGAACTTTTCCCTAATAGCCAATCTAAACCTCCCCTGAGGTTTTAGATTCAGGCCAATGCCTTTGGAAAACTGGGAATTTCCCGACAGTTCTGGTCTCAGACTGTGGACACCCTGCTGCTGCTGTCTGCTTTCTCCTGCGGAGGAGAGCAGAGGGGCGCGGGTGCCAGGGCTCCGGCGCACCCGCAGGGGTCCCCCCCCGCTGCCCCAGGCACAGGATCGGCCATTCTCGCTTCGACAGGGCTGGGGGAGCTGCAAAGCTGCTGGTGCCCCCCAGTTTGGTGGCAATGGCCGGTGAGGCGGGGACAGCCAGCCAGAGGCGGAGCTGGGGTTGGCACCGCGATGCCCTGGATCCCCTGGGAACCCCCTCAGCCCCTCGCAGAGGGACCGCCTGGATTCCCGCTGGGGATCGGAGCAAGAGCCAAGACCGAGGGCGCTGCTGCTTGGCTTGCGCTGCACCCAGCAGCAGCCCAGAGGCGGCCCCGGGGGGCTCTGCCGTGCCGGTCCGCGGGGGCCCGCGGCTGCCGGCGTCAGTTCATTACTGCTGGTTGCTCAGCGGTTGCTGGAGCTGGAGGAAACGCCGACATGAATCTGCAGCTATGGATTTTTTTTTGACAGAAGCTGACCCCTCGGGGTTGCTGTTCATTACATGTTCGAGAAGGAGCTACTGTAGTTATAGCAAATCTTTTTATAATGATCGTTCATTGTAGATGTAGAGTATTAATTATCAGGGGGTATTAAAAAAAGCATTAGCCCTCTGACCCTGGGAGATGCACATGGGCTTTTCAAGTGTCTCCTGCAGATCTATCGGGGCCACGGGCTGTTCATCAGGGCAGGGATGGGCGTCGCAGGTAATGGGCACCGGCACGGCTCATTTGTGGAGCTGAGCCTCCGCGCCGGGGGCCGCCCGCGCCGGCAGCCCCTTGCCCTGGGAGGAGCAGCAGTGTCCCCCTGCTCCTGGCAGCCCCTGGGGAGCGGGCTGTGCTCAGCCCCCTTTGGCACCGCCCGACTCCCTGCCCCACAGCAGCCAAAATCTACCCGGGGGCAGAGACGGCTGAGCCCAGGGATCCTCCCTGCCCGTCCGCCCTGGGGAGGAGGCGACGGGCACGGTGGGGTTGGGACGGCTCCGGCCACGGGGGATCAGCCCTGTGCGCCCCTCGGCCCCCGGCTGCCTGTGGCACACGGCGCCGGTAGTGCTGGAGCACCGCTGGCAGCCCCACAGGCTTCCCGCCTGGACAAGCTCATTCTGTGCTTGAAATGCATGTTAAAAATTTGTCTTCACCTTCATTAATGCCAGAATTTATTGCTGAAGAGAGAATTTCTTTATTTTAAAAAAGCTATAGGTGGAACACGAGCAAATTGCTAGCTTTTACTGGCATATAAACTGGGAAAAACCTTTGAGATACATCTACATTACACTAAACTGCATCCATAATTCATACCTAAAGGAGAAATTTTTAGCTCCCTCGGAGGTTTGCTGGTATCTATTATTGATGGGACCATGTTAGGCAACAATAGGCTCCCTCTTATTCACACGCCATTTACTGGTTGAGTCAGGCTGCAGCACCTCGGCTCAGCAGCATGAGCTCTCGATTAGATTTTTGCAAGGATTTGGAAGGGATTTAGTTAAGAAGCTGAAGTGATGTGGACTGAGTGAGTTGGGAGAGTATTTCTACAGGGATTCCCGCTCCCGGTGGTTAATCAATAGATCAGGAACGCGAAAGACACTCGGAACAATTAGTTTCTATTCAGATCTCAGAGAGCAGCATTTGCTCAGCAAAACTCTGGGGATACAAGCGCTTTCTGAGCCGGGAATGTCGTAATCCGTTAATCGCGGTGACCGGAGGGCGGGTGGCCTGCAGCGGAGCGGAGAGGCTCGGGGCAGAATCACGGAGCGTTTAACTGTGCATAATGCAGGCGAGTCTCAGCTCCCTGCCTGGCAAGTAATTACCGCCGTGATTGCACCGTTTGCAGACCTTTCAGAGCCAGGTGGATGAAGCCCAAGTGCTGCAGGGAGCGACTGTCCCCTGTGTCCCTGGGTTTTGGGGCAACGTGGGTGGCTGGATGCCGGCACCTTCCTCCCGGGAGGTCCTGGGTCGGCACCCAGACCCAGGGCGGCTGGGGAGCCTGGAGCTGCCGAGAGCCCGAGAGCCTGCAGCCGGGTGCTGCTGGGTGTCTGCCGGACCCCCAGTCCCTGCTGCATGGGACGGCCCCACGGGGCGACGATGCACCAGCCCTGCACCCCTCCGGGCTGGCCGAAAAGGCTGGGGAGGGATTGCACAGACTCTAAACCAGGAGCATTGGCACCGCCAACCCCAACCCCTCTCTCCCTCCCTTCCCAAATGCAAAATTTAGCCAACACATTCCTAAAGCAGCTCTGCGACTGGCAAAGAGCAAGACACATGGTTTGTGAAAATGCCTGTGAAATCTGCTTCTCTTCTGAAAATTTTTGAGATTTTTAAGTCAATCAAAAATAAAAACCGGCAGATACTGCAATGTGCCCCAACACTATGGGGCACCCCATCTCCACTGACAGAAACGGGGCAACTCTGGCCCCTGCGAGCCCAGGCAGGGACGGGGTGGGGGACAGCCCCATGGCCGGGGCCGAGCCGTGCTCTAGGACACTGAAATCCCTACTCCGGTGCTGGGGTGGAAGGGAATGCGCGGAGAGAAGAGGAGGAACAGACAGCAGTTCTCATCATGATTATAAATTAAGGAAATGTGTCTAGCACATGCACGTATTTACAGAGCACGTAGCAGTTAGCTTAAATCTAAGATAAAGGTTGCTGTTAACATAAAAATCCCATCCTTCCCAACCCATCAATTCTGAACTGAATTCGATCCAGGAACCACAATGCAAATCTCAGGGCTACAAATCTCGCTGACAATATGTTTTGTTCCACAAACAGATGCAAAGCCAAGTATAAAACCACACAACAATCCTTATCTGATAGATTTTCCTTTGATTAGCTTTTAATTGCTCATAAAGATTTGGGTGGTTTACGTCTTTTCTGCATGGCAGAGGAGCAGCATCCCCGCAGGGCCACGGTGATGTCCGGCCAGCAAAGCCAGGCTTTTCCCAGAGAGCTCTGGGAAAGCTCTGCCCGCTCAGCCCAGCTTGGGTGCTTCCCCCTGGGTTGGGTGCTTCTCTCCCTATCTCCCCTCCCTGGTTTATTTCACTGTTGGTGAGGGACAGTCAGCAAAGGTGGAAACAAACGATTGCTGAAGGAGCTGCAAAAAAAGTCTTTATGGAGCAAAACACATCAATCGTGGCTCAGAGCCAAGGTAGTTATTGCAGAATTTCCCCGGCATTACCCAGATCTGAGGGATTATGATTTGCCTCCATTTGCTGGCTCAGCTGGAGCAGGGGGCTCAGCGCTGGGGCAGAGCTGGCACCGTCTCTGGGTGCTCCCTGGGCTCCCGCCCTGCCCGGGTGAGCCGGGTGCTCGGGGGTGCTGCGCCACGGGCGCAGGCACAGCAGCTGCTGGTCGGGGCCGGCTGGGGCGCAGGCACCGGCTGCCCTGCTCCGGGGGCGTGGGCAGCAGACCCCTCCGTGCCACTGCTGCTGGAGCGCCCACCCTCGCAAGCTGCAGGCAGGCGGATGCTTGTTTCCTCCTCGCTCCCGGAGCGAGCTCCAGGATTAGCAGAGACTGAGCATGTCAGGGGTCTCATATTATTGTTTATGAGAGGTTTGCATGAAAATTTAGGATTTACAAAGTAGTCATATCATTTAATCCTCTTTAATGATGTTTGGGGATTTATGGGCCAGACGTACTCATTTGCAGCTTGCACAATTAACCTTGGTTAACCTATAAAGAAAACTTCAGGATAAGTTTGACTTCTCCAATTATTAAAGCGGGGGACTGGAAGAGCAGCAGGCAGCCCGCGGAGCCCCAGCTCGCTCACGCTATGAGGTATCATGTACAGAGCAGCAGCATCCTGTGCATTAGGAGCAGTCCTGCATCCCAGCGTGTACGTGCCTGTGTACACTCGTTCTCTGACAGTTTATCCAGGGATTAGGTGTCTGCACTGAGCTGTGGCAGAGCTCGGCAGCGCTGCTGGGCCAGGAGCAGCGTTTGCTTGCACAGGGTGCCCCTGCAATGGGGCTCAGCAGCATGTCTGCGGGCAGCGGCTCCTCTCCCCCGAAGAGGCACAGCAGGCTCCCACTGCCTGGCCGCACTCCTCCTGCCAGCCAGGCCCCTCGCTGCCCCCCATGCCCCCACAGCCCCCTGTGACCCCACACCCCTCCTGCAGCCACAGGGCTGCTCCCCACGCTGCGGCCGCCGCTTGGCACCCGCCGCAGCTGGGGCCATGCTCAGCCAGAAGCCGCGGCAGGGACGGCCACGCTGCTGGGAAAGGAGCAACTGGGAGCAAATCCCAGCCGGGAGCCGCAGCGGACATCGCTGCTGCGGCTGGAAGCCCTTCGTCGAGACAGCAGCAATGGTAGAGGGTGCTCGGCCACCAGCACGTGGGGAGTCAGCCAGACCTCCTCTGCCGGGGATCAGGGACACAGGGCGAGGACGGCACAGGGTCCGAGGTGACGGGAGAGCGCCGTGTCCTGGAGCCAGCTTTGCTGCGGCGCTGGCAGCCCTGAGGAGCCATCTGGAGCTCTTGAGCACGAGGGGGTCCCCAGCCACGGGGTCCCAGGCCCCTCCGCCTCCAGGACCAGCAGTGCCCGTGATGGCGGCAGCGGTTGGGGCAGCACAGCCGGTGTCTCAGCCGGCACCCGGCGCATTGGGAGGACAAAGCAGACCTGTGGCACAGCAAGGCGTGCAGTGTGTGGGCGGGAAGAGCCCCTCGCGTGAGGGGGAGCACCTGGGCAGGGTCCCCAGCTGGCGGTGACATCTGGGCAGTGCTGCCAGGCTTTTAAAGTTCTCGTTATTCCACAATAAATCAGTATGGTAATTTCTCTCTGCAATAAAGCCCCTGTTCCCGGCGCAAGCTCTCATAACCAGCACCTCGATCTCTCTGTGCTCTTTGCTCTTTATTACCTTTCAATGACTTAAGCCCCTGAACTGAATAACTTCATCAAGGTGTCAACCTAAACAGATTTTTCCCTATAATGGCCCAACTCTCACAGGTTCTTAATGAAAAATATTGATTCCGAAGGATTAGTTGCAGATTTATGTGGTGGATGGTGATCCCTCTGTCACCTGATACCTTATCAGTGGATGAAGGAACTGATCCTCCCCGCATGGTTTTAAAAAAGCAATCACAGACTGTGTCAAGCAGGAGCTTATTCCCAGAGAAATGCATATAATGCTGTGTCTGGATCAGATACGATGCTTAACAGATAGCTAATAGCGGGGGCTGAGGAACTGCCAGCGTGGCCAGGCCGGTTTGCATCTCCCTGCCTGGTGCGGCTGGACAGAGCCGGCGCCGCTGGCAGCCGGTGCTGGTCCCGCTCCTGCGGGGCATGGCACGGCCCAGGGCTCAGGAGGGCTGGGTCCCACGGCGGCTGCCTCTGCCGTCCCTCTGCGCCATTTCCTCGCTGGCCAGGCAGGGCACATCTCCTCCCGAGCAGAACAGGCCTGAGCTGTGGCCCACAGGGCTGTGAAAGCAGCACCCCTGGCAGCCCCACCAGGCGTGAGTTTGTCAGGTCTCAGCACACCCTCTGCAGTCATGCCGTCCTGTCCCTCGGCAGCCCCAGAGCTGCTGGCACAGCACCTCAAACGGCCCCGTGTTCCTCATCTCCCTCTTTCTCTCTGGGAAGAGGGTGGGACTGGTCCTTAAAATCCCAACCAACCTCTCTGCTCCCCACAGAACCCAGTTACAGCTGCTTTGATATCATCTGAAGGAGGGTCTGACACGCACAAGTACGTGGATGGGAAAGGCTGCTTGTGACAGGTGAAGGAAAAGCAGCCTCCTCAAGGGCAGGAGCTCCTGGAGGCTGTGTAGGGCTCACCTTGCCGGCTGCTGCCAGCCACGAGCATCCCACACCACAGCCCTCGGATGGGCACCTCCCGTGGGCCGCGTGGGTCCAGGGCCGAGGGAGGAGAGCCCTGTCCCGCCTCCTGCTCCGTGTTGCGGAGGAGATTTAACACCGGGAAAAGCTCCCAGCCCTTGGAGACGGCTGGAGGGCTGTCGTGCAGCGCTGCGCGCAGAGGGCAGCGGTGGAAAGCCACTGGCACGGCCCCAAACTGATCTGTGTTACATCGCCCGCCAGCAACTCCGGGTTGATGGTTTGCTCTGAAGACTGTCATGAGGTTCAGCCTACCAGCCGGCAGGTTATACGGCACACCAGAGATGAGTGCTGAGGAGTGGGTCCTCTGCCAGCGAACCCCTGGCTCTTCCGCATGGTGCCGATACGCCAATATTGCCCCGGCGGGTCCTGCCTGCTCCCTTGGAGGCTCCCGAAGCCCGGGAGCACCCACCGCCGGAGGCAGCAGCCAGGGCCATGCGATGCATCCCCAGGCTGGCAGGGACCCTCCAGCACCCGCGGGGACCCGCTGCAGCCACTCTGCCAGCGGGTCCTGGGGCAGGGACTGGCCCCCCGGTCCCCTGGGGGCAGGTGATCGGGTCTGCGGGGCTTTGGGTGCGTGCGGCGGTGGAGACACTGGCAGCAACAGCATTTAGTGGCAGCCACACGTCCGATTATTAATCTTTTTCCCTCCCTTCAGAAACTTGCAGCTGAAATTAATACATAAATTACAGCCTGGAGTGAGGCGTTATAAATAATAGCAGAAGGGCTTTGATTATTTACATTTTTATGGAATCTGAACTGATCAAATACATAGAAGTCACCAGGAACACGGGAGAATTATTTTGTGTTCAGACACGATTTAAAGGCTGTGCAAGAGGGACCCCCTCCACAAGAAGCCACCAGGCAGGGCTGGTCACTCTGGACCAGATGAGAGATGTACAAACACCACAAAATAAACCTCAGTCCTTTGAAACTTCAGAAAAAGAAGAGAAAGCAATGACTGCCCGTGACATCAGCCCTTCAAACACCCCTTTGCCTCCCCACCGTTTGCTGGGTGCAGTAATGAATGTTTTGGCAACAGCCTTGTTCAAAATCTAATAAAATTATTCAGGTTTCTGTGAGGAGCCTTGGAAATAGAGGCTGTCCTACAGCAGCAGAGTGCGACTATGGCAGCAGAGCTCTGCGTTTTGGGTTGATTTAAAACCTCATTCGTTTTTCATTAGCTCAGAATTGCTGCAGACGAAGGTTCATTTTTACTACGTGCATGGAACGTGAACTAAAATCGGGATTTTGCTTTTTCCATTCACCTACTGTATGAAGGCACCCGATTTAAGGATGAAAGGAGTTATTTACTTCCAATCACCTAAACATTACCGAGAGCAGGTAAATCCCTTCCTTGCTGTCAAATGACTTCCGTATTGCTCATCCCAATAAGCGGTTCAGCCCCCTGCCCGCGACCGGTCGTGCTGGGCAGCACTGCTCGCAGCTGGGTCTCTGCTCGCCCCCTGGGGTGCTGGGGACAGAGATGCTCCTGGTTTCTCCCTACCCGGCAGAGCCCTGGGGACGGGCTCAGCACCACTGCGGGCAGCGCAGCCGTCCTGCCTTGGGGTGGTCCAGCCCCGCTGTCTGGGTGGGCAGGCCTGGAGCAGGGATGCGATCCAGCTGCCCCGGGGGTATGTGATCCACCTGCCCCGGGGGTATGTGATCCACCCTTTCCCTGGGGGGATGTGATCCACCTGCCCCAGGGGATGTGATCCACCCTTTCCCTGGGGGTATGTGATCCACCTGCCCTGGGGGGATGTTATCCACCTGCCTCGGGGGTATGTGATCCACCTGCCCTGGGGGCATGTGATCCACCTGCCCCAGGGGGATGTGATCACCCTTGCCCAGCTGGTCTCATCCAGGGCATCCTCACCAGCAGCTCAGGGGGGTAACCGGTGGCTGCAGTGCATCGTGCCCATTGAGCAGGTCCCACAGCGAGCAATGTGGTGCGGCATCCTGCAGCCCTGCCACCCCCCGCCACCCCTGGCCATCGGCGGGAGAGCCGTGCGTCCCACCAGCCTACCGAGGATGGCAGCAGGCAGAAGCTGGCCTGTGGCAGGAGGCAAAGCTGGCAGAGCTCCCCAAAAGTGATATGGAGTCCCCACGCCGTCACCCTGGCACACGGCCAGCACCAGCACACCATCCCCACCGCAGTGACCCCGTGTGTCAGCCGCCCCCAGCCCGCTCCCCATGCCCGGTGCAGCCGAAGCACTCCTTCCCTCCTCCCAGAGCAGGGAGCCTGTTTTGGGCTGGGTTGCTTTCCTTTCTGATTTTGTAATTTACATGATAATCACACTCCATTCACATTTCCAATTACTTCACCATTCAGGGTAGAAAAAACTATTGCACTGATTAAAACAGCAATAATTAAAATTGAGACTTTGTGCTGCTTCTGCCTTTTAAACATTTTACAAACTCTCCCCCAGATTCCTAATTTCAAAGCTCCCGTCAAGGTCCCAATTTCATGGCTAATTTGTAGATCCATCGCCTGTGGAAGCGCTGGCGCTGCAGGCGTGGGGCTGGGCAGCGGGCAGGCAGCCCCAGCGGCTGGGGCATTCCCACGGTTTTATACTTAATTCTTCATTTTTGCATTATTATTCTGCAAGCATCGGGCGTTTGCCAGCATGCCGGCTGGGAGAGGGGCTTAAGGGGCCTGCTTGCTTCCCACCCACCCCCATTTCACCCGCTCTCAGGCAGCCAAGCCCCCCACAACCTCTTCCCAGCCCTGCCCGTCCCTTGCCAGGTGCCAGCACAGCCCCCCCGCCGTGGGCCACACAGCCCCTCCGGACCGACTGCCGAGCCCGCCCCCACCGCCGAGCCCGTCCCCACCTCACAGGCACATGGAGCTGCTGCTTCTTCCTGAACTGGTGGAAATGGGTTGAGCTGTAGCCACAGAAAGCTCTTTTCCAGCTGCCTGCCTAAGCAGCGAGGCCGTAATGCGGTTTTATTCTGTTTTTTCCTCCCTGTCTGGGTTTGCCCACCAAATTCTTCCCCAAAAGTTGGGCCCAGACACACCCGTTGCTTCTAATGGAAAAAGGAGTAGAAAAGCAGCGTACATTTTGTATGCAAGAATAAATGAGAATGGATTTTAATTACTTCTAATTGACTCTCCAGAATTCAAACAACTTGCAAATTAGCACCAATTAACATAGTATACTCGATATCCCGTAACATTTAATTAAGCCTCTTAAAATAAGATCTGTAAAGCTCCCCTCCAAGTTTTGCAGAGATGATCCCATCGGATGCCGCACCTTAAAGGTATTTAAGTAAAATCCTTATACAAGCGGCAGTTTCAGAACCTACTGCGGGGAAGTGCTCGAGCACGGCAGAGGCGATCTTCAGGTACCGCTGTTCACACACGGGGCTGGTCAATCAGCCCGCGTGCACCAAGCAGGTGTATCAGGACAAGCGGAGAGTGCCTCCCGCGGCGCTGCCAGAGTCCCGCGCGGCCGCCGGCTCCCCCCACCCTCACCGAGAGCCAGTGAGCGCCGGCACTCATAATCATCGTATGTATGAGTAGAGTCACTCAAGCTCCACCTGAAAGGTAAAAAATAGTATAAAATGTGTGAGGAGAAAGAGGGTGTTGGGGAAGATACCATCGCGTGCCACTCTGACCTCTGGGACCAGTCGATGGGCCGAGCCCCCTTCCCCCCCACTGGGACGCCTTTCGGTAAGATCAAAACATCTGGTTATACCATCTCTTCCCCCGGGAAAACTTAGAAACCTCTCTATGGCTTAACAGTAAATCTCCAATGCTTCATATTTGCTTAATGCATTTGTAGCCTAGCAGTGTTACTCATCATCTTGGTATTTGTGTGTGTCTTGTAACCAGCAATCTTATCACTGGCAATCCAAAGGACCTTTGTATCTGTTGCTCTAATAAATTGCACTATTCATTAATCTAGCCGTGATCACTCTCATTGAACGCCACCGGCCGAGGCATCTGGCAAATTAGTTACTAACAACAAATACTCTGATGAGTGATTACCTCTACAACCCTTAGAAAATAAACCGTTGACCAAGTCTGAGACTAAGACTGGGCTTAGCTGCACCCAGACTCCTCTCTGAGAAGGAGTTTAGAAAGCAAGGGAGTCCTGTCTGAACCTCATGTCTCAACGGTAGGGTCTCCCCCAGCCACTCCTCAGACTCCTACCATTAACGCAACAGGCGAGGAGCTGCAGGGCAGGTGAACTCGCCTTCGCTCCCCCCGGGGCCTCTGGGGCTCAGGCACCCAAGTACGGGGTGTTGAGGGGATGCCCTCACCACAGCCTGGAGGCTGCCCCGGGTGCTGGGAAGTGTCAGGCAGGCCCGGTTCAGCCCGAGCCCAGTTTAGCTTGAGGCCAGGGAGCCCATGCACAGGTCTGCCAGCCACGCACAGGCTGCCGGGGCTGCTGGCGGCATCCTGGGCACGACGTGGGCTCGCTGGGTGGGAGCACCCGGCACGCTGCCCAGGCGCGGATGAACGTCCCCTCCGGTTCCTCATCTGTTGTATGACATCACTTGAACGCTCTCCTTCCTTGTGGCATAAGTCAATTACGCAAGGCCAACAAACAAGCCACGGCTTTGGAAGTAAACGCCTGGTTGGGAGCCAGCTGAATAACTGCTAAAAATTGGTATTTTTCTGCTTGTCACCACCACGGATCACAGCCCGTATAATTTGCTACCTGCAGCTCTCTGCTGGATGCACATTTCTTGTCCCTAACCTGAATCTAAGACAGAATCCAGCTGTGCAAAATCATATTTCACTTTATTTAGTGTCATGGAAACCTTTGCCTAGACAACAGAGGCACAATGCCAGCCCGGTGCAAGGAGCTCAGCTCCGGTGCGAACCCAAGCTGCGGGGAAAGCGCGGTGAGTCACTGCCTGCAGCCCCCACGCCGCCCTCGGCACCTGGCCACGGCACGAGCCCCTGCGGTGCCCGAGTCCTGCCAGCCAGCCAGCCCGGTGGCTGCGCTTTGGGGGCTGCCGGCTGAAACAGGGGCACCTCCAGCTGCGGGGGGTCTGTCCCCCTGGGCACTGAGCTGTCGCTCGGGGACACTTACAGTGCTTGTGCCACCCGTGCTCCGGGGTCTCCCCTGGGGCCCCTCCTGGCCTCAGCAGCTGGCCGGGAGGTTTGTGGGGTCCCAGCACCCTGAGGCAGGCTCCATCAGTGAGGCTGCCAGAGCCCAGGGTGTAAGGGGAGGAAAAGAGGATCCTATAAATGAAAGGTAACAGAGGCAGCCAAGGGTTCTGGGAAAGGCCTGGTGGAGCACCCATAACAAATAAATTATAAAAACCTGATGAACTAATAAACAGCCTCCCCTCCACTCTGCCGGGCTGCTGACCTCCAGCTCTCAACCGCGGCAAAGTGCCAGGAGACAAAAATAGCAAAAAACACCAATTAAATATTAAAACTCACAAATGTAATGCAGAGCGGGAGAGGGGAAAGGGACGCGCACCAGCTCCGAAGGCAGGGCTGAGCACTCGACCCAGCGTGAGCGGGTTTTCACCATCTGCAGGTAATAAGGACGATTTGTACTGGAGATTAAGGAAGAGCTTCCAAGCTCATTTATAAAGAAAACATTTGATGCTAATGACAGTGTCAAGGGTGCAGTGGAAATCCACCTGCCCTTGGGGTTTCTTGCACACTTACTCCCGGCGTTTGTCTGCTTTGCAGTTTCCTCTGCGCCCGAACTTGTTCCTCAGGTGCCGGAGGCAGCAGACAAGGAATGGGGAGAGACACACTGCACCTCCTCACCACCCACCGCATCTCCTGCATCCCACGGACCTCCTGACCACCCACTGCATCTCCTGCATCCCACGGACCTCCTCACCACCCACTGCATCTCCTGCCCCCCACAGACCTCCTCACCACCCACTGCATCTCCTGCATCCCATGGGCCTTCTGCATCCCATGGACCTCCTCACCACCCACCGCATCTCCTGCACCCCACGAACCTCCTCACCACCCACCGCATCTCCTGCATCCCACGGACCTCCTCACCACCCACTGCATCTCCTGCATCCCACGGACCTCCTCACCACCCACCGCATCTCCTGCATCCCACGGACCTCCTCACCACCCACTGCATCTCCTGCATCCCATGGACCTCCTGACCACCCACTGCATCTCCTGCCCCCCACAGACCTCCTCACCACCCACTACATCTCCTGCATCCCACGGACCTCCTGCCCCCCACAGACCTCCTCACCACCCACCGCATCTCCTGCCCCCCACAGACCTCCTCACCACCCACCGCATCTCCTGCACCCCATGGACATCCTGCCCCCCAGGGAGCTCCTCGCAGCCCTTCCGTTCCCCTTCCTGCTGGCTCAGGGTTGCTCAAGGAGCCGTACGTAGAAGCGGCGGTGCCATGCAAGCAGGGCCGAGCAGAGACCGTGCCGGCAGGCACAACCCGGCACCGCCACCAGCAGAGGCCGCAGACCCGCTGGGGGACAGTGCCGGTAGAGAATCTAGCTAACTCAAAGGCTCCTCATGGAAATGAGGCTTTAATTAGACGCGAGGGAATCATCTTCCTCAAAGACAGAAAAGAAATCAGGGCCTTTAAAAAGGGGATTTAGCTGGGACGTGTGCTGATTGAACATGGAGATCAAATCTGCTTTGAAGAAGGAGCAGATGAGAAAGTTTTGCTCCCTGAGACACACGGGGCCGTAACGCCACCCCCACCTCCTGAGGAGCCTCCAGCGGCAACGCTCACGCGTGGCCCGTTTGCGCATCGCCGATGCCAGGGGGTGGGTGCTGCCCTGCCCGGCCGCACCGGAGCCCGGAGCCCTCCCATGTCTGCAGGGCGTGGGGTTGCCCTGCTCCGGCCACCCGCGCCTGCTCTGCAGAGCAGCTCACAGCCTCGGCGCCCAGGGGCGCGCCAGCAGCCGGGATCCAGCCTCTGCCGGGGCGCAGGAGATGGCACCCCGGGGAGCAGCCAGTGCGCCCACAGGTGTATCCAGCTGGAGGGACCGCGGGGTCTGGCAACACCCCAGGGAAGTTCATCTTCCGCCAGGGGCTCTGTGCACCCCGCTCGACGACCCCAGTACCACCCACTTAACATTTAAATGGGAGGAAGAGCCTGGGAAACCCTGCCCAGGAGTGAATGCTGTGGGGCCCTGTGGGACGCTCGCCCACGTTTAATGCAGGGACAAAGCACTGAAACGCAACGGATCAATGATTCGCACCGCTCTGTGTGCAGCTCTCGTAGCACCGTGCACGGTTCTGCTCCCCAAAGCCGCTGCTTGACCAGACTTCAATGGATGCTTTTCAAAGTGATTTAAAAGGTGATTATTAAACATCACACAGTGACAAGAGAAGTGCTTACGAACAAAGGCCACTGTGGGTTATGACAGAGCGCAATGAGAGAGCTCCCCTCCAGCCTCTCCATCCCCGCTCGACTGGGGAAGTCTGCAGGGACAATTACAAGCTTCACTGTAAATAATCCGGAGTTAGGAATGACGGTAGCTGCACGGTGTTGCCAGTAGACCGGTGCTCCCTTGGGAGCCTGGGCTGGCTGGGGCTCTGCCCGCCTGGAGCCGCTCCGGAGCCCTGGCAGCAGAGCATCCCCGGGGCTGGCAGCGCAAACCTCCCCGCCCGAGCCGTCAGGAAGGACAGATCCGGGGTAGAAAGGGGTTTCTGCATGTTCAAAGGTGGGGAATTGCAATGCAAGCAACAGGGAGATGAGTTTTGCGCGGCCTTTAAAGCGTTGTCACACCTCAGGAATAAGCATAAAGGTCAAAATCATTAGTGTCTGAGTTCTGAATTAAATCCATTGCAATTAGCCCTGAAAAGATAACTGGAGATGGTGTTGAGATAACAGAGCAGGTATCTTCTGTAATTGATAATTACTAGGTGTAAAGACATGTGCACTTGCTTTGAAAAGCATAATTGTTTCTCATCTGAAGAGATCGCTTTATTTTAATGGTCTGCAATTATTTTTATTTTAGAGAGACTGGTGCCAACATCTGTAGCCCCAAACCAGCCCATTTCTTCAGGAAATTGCTGCAGCTTGCTGCTTTCCCCCCTTACCTACTAGAGGATCTGTTTGTTGTTGAAAGGGACAAAGCTGGGGCTGTTCTCTAAACCTTACAAAGAAATCCTACACCAAAAGCACATTTGTGAGCATTTTTTCTTGATCCAGTTCTGCGTAACCTCCAGGTGTGCCCATGGTATTTGTGAACGAGGCTATTTGCTGCTCCCCTCGTTTGCCGAATGCTAGCTGAGAGCTAGGAGTGCGAGAGGGAGCAGGTCAAGGCCCCCGAGGAGGAGGAGAAACGGAGGCAGCTCGCCCAGAGCCTGGTCCTGCCCCACGCGAGGGCAGAGCCGAGTCGTGTGCGGTGGGGTGGGGCAGGGCAGGGGCTCAGCTGCCCCCTCAAGCCTCCGGTGGGCGTCAGGCCCCGGAGATGCATCCCTGAGGTCTGCTTTACCTCACCCACCTCTTATAATGGAGGGTGAGACGACCGCTGATGAGCCCCTCCTGTCAGGAGGAGGCTGCAGAGCATCCTGCGTCCAGGCGGGGAAGCGTCATACGATTCAAGGGCAAAAAATTTCCTTCCAGTGACCTGTTGAATGACTCCTGCTGCTTCTGCACACCAGCAGCTTCCCCAGGGACACTGATGAAGCAGTAACCGCTTTTGTCCCTTCGCTTCACCTGGGCCCCCGGGCCAGGAAGGAGCACGGCTCCGCTCACCCAGACGGCCCTGGAGTGCAGCAGCACGTTCACCTGTGCGACACAGACCGAGGAATAATTTCATCAGTGCTGAACAGGACTTGTGTTATCTCTGCTTTGCACTGCAACTGCCAGAGACACGGGGTCCCTGTGCAATCGCCACTTTGGCTGATAGCATCCTGATATTATGGCCTCACACAATCAATGAGCATCGATCGTGCCATTAATGCACAGCCTGACCAGAAAGCAGGCAGGACCTGCGAAATCTCTGCATTTCCTACAGCAAAGAGCTTATCTCCTCCGTGAGGGCAGATCACAGGCGGTTGCGCTGCGGGATGAACTGTTGTCCCTGCTTTCAGGTCTGTAGAGCTGCATAGCAAGCAGCAGCAGGAGTAGGAACAGGGAAGGGTTTAGATCGACCTCCAGCTGCTCAGCAGCCTGGCTCCTCTGGCTTGGGCCCTTCGTGTGGAGCGGGCCCTGGAGCTCCGGCTGCCAGCAGGAGGGGGACAGCCCCGTGCTGCCCTCGGGCAGGTCCCCGGAGAGTGGCTGAAATACCGTTAACCAGGAAAATGGCAATTTGCCTAAAGTGGGCATGCTTCATCAATGCTAAGAGGAGGCAGTTATAATTTCATAACCTTTCATGCTGTCTGATGACAGCAAATACATCTTTGTTCATTACTGCACATACATCGGGCGTCATGTGCCTGGTGTGCTGTTCTCGGAGATGGGGTGAGAATAGGGCAAAGGGGCTGAAGCTCATGGCTAATTACTGCTATCCCACCCAGGCACCGGGAGCTGCAGGACCGCGCTGCTGGCTGCGGGTGCAGTGCCACGTGCCAGCCCCCACTGCAGGAGAGGGCTCACGGGGTCCCCCAGGTCCCCCAGCCCGGGACGAGGCCAGGCAGAGGCTCTCCCCTTCACCCGGGAGCTGCCTGCATGTCTGAAACAACCACCTGGAAAGCAGGGGAGAGGAGGGCATGTGCGGGTGCCGGCTGTGTGCCGCGCACGTCAGCAGCAGCCTGTGGGGCTCCCAGAAATGCCAGCGCACAGAGAGGCTTTGCCGGAGGTGCCACTGTGTGCAGAACTGCCCCGTCTGTTTGCAATGCACAGCAGTCAGGTTTGATTTAAATATTTGCTCTGCTTATGCCAAATAGTTGTTCAAAATCTTTGGGGACATTAATATTTATGCATGAGTTTTGAATAAATCTGTTATGATCGAAAGGTCTCGCATAATTGTGGTTCGTTGCTGCTGTCCAGGACCCTTCAGAGCCCACACGAAGTGGCAGTGGTGCCGTGGCTAGCCTGAGCAGTGACCTTTGCGAGAGTGCATGCAGGGCTGTCCTCCTGCCCTCCTGCATCCGTGCAAGCAGCCGGTTGCTCTGTCACTGCACCAGGGCTCCCGGGCTCTCCACGCCAGCACCCTGCCTGCAGCACTGTCGGTCTGTCCTGTGCCTGTCCCTGTGCCTGTCCCTGCCCCGTGGGGTGGCACACCACCTGCGAACGGCAGTAGAAGCCCTTGGGCTGGCCAGGCCCAGAGTTTCACGGTTCCCGCTCCTCGCCCTTCGCGCGGCAGACGAGAGCCCGTCACCCAGCCCCTCTGCAGGCAGCCGGTGCCATGAGCACCCTGCACACCCAGAACCCTGTCGTTCCTGCTCCGTGCAGGGACCCTGCGGCGCCAGGGCTCCGGCACCCCCGGCCAGGGCGATGCTCGGGGGCTGCGGGGGGGCTGCAGTGGGATGCAGGGGGGTCTCCAACCCACCGCTGCAGTACCCAGATCATCCAAGCTGGGCTGGAGCCCTCCTCTCCCGCCGGTACCTTGGAGCTGCGCTCTTTAGCCCAGGATAGGCTGTGATTAAAGAATGATTCATGTTTCACACGGAGGGTCCTTCCAGCAATCCGTCTCCTGAATTAGTTTCTCCTGCGTAGAGGTAAGTAAATCAGGGCAGCTGGCGGCGGGCCCGGCCGGACAGTGTCACCCAGGGGCCTCCCCCGCAGGTGATGAAAGGCTGTAATCACGGCTGCGGGGGGCTGCCTCCGCCTGGCAGGGATTTATCACCGCCCTGCTGCTGACACAACGTGGTTCGGGGAAGCAGTGGCAGTGTAATTATTCTGCAAATATAATTAGGTACAGATCTAGTGAATAAGTAATACTGAAATATATTTATTTCCCACTATTCTCCCGACTCCTGCAGCCCATTAAAATGTGTTATTATGATAATTTGTCAGGAAAATGACAACATTTATTAATGCATTAAAGTTAGTTCCTAGTAAATTAGTAATTGGCTAAACAATGCCACTCAGATTACTGCGCTGGGGCTTTTAGCAAAAGAGAGAAATGCAACAGGAAAACAATTTGTTTTCCGTGGTTTCTCCCTCTCTCCTCCGTGGCGGCAGCAGCTCGGGGCAGCCGGGCGGGAGAGCACAGCCAGCGAGGCTCCCGGAGCGCCAGGGCACCCTGGCCCTGCAGGGGGGCGAGCTGCCACCGCCGGGCGCTTGCCAGGGGCTTGGCACTATCCGTGCCCCGCCGGGATGGCAGCCCCCGCACCCCGGCCAGGGACACGGTGGAAGCAGAGCTCACTGGGGTGGCCGGGGAGGCTGGTTCTGAGCCTTCGGGGTGTGTTTTAAAGCTTCCTCTGAGTGTGTGGCAGCAGGAACCTCTGGGGAAGCTGAAGCCGGAGCTGGCTGCAGCCTAGCCCCCACTTCTTGGGACTGGCACTTGATGGGGATGTGTCTGACCCTCCCATTTCTCCATTAGACTCCGGGGATGACCCCATCACCTTTTTTCCCCCCTTTACACAGTTGCACATGGAGAAGGTGAAAAGCCGGCCCTGCTTGCTCAGCTGTGGCACCACTCCTCTGCCAGCACTGGGGATGCTGGGGGCACGGGGAGCGGGGCCCAGATGGGTGGGCGAGGATGGCCCAGCAGATGAGAGGGGTCTTTGGCCTGCTGGGCCCGCCTGGCCGTCCCGCCGCTGCCGGGCTGGTAGTGCAGGAGCAGCTGGCGGAGAGTGGTGGGCTTGGTGGCAACAATGGGACCTGGGGAGGTGCAGAAGTGCCCAGGTGAATCATAGAATCATAACATCATTAAGGTTGGAAAAGCCCTCTAGGATTATCAAGTCCAACCCCCAACCCAGCACCTCCAGGCCTCCTAAACCATGCCCTGAAGTGCTATGACTACATGTCTTTTAAATAACTCCAGGGATGGTGACTCCCCTCCTCTCTGGGCAGCCTGTGCCAGGGCCTGACCGCTCCGGCAGGGAAGGCATTTTCCCTCACATCCAACCTAACCCTCCCCTGGCGCAGCCTGAGGCCGTTCCCTCTCGCCCTGTCACTGGTGACTTGGGAGCAGAGACTGACCCCCCCCTCACTCCAGCCCCTCTCACGCAGCTGCAGAGAGCGAGAAGGACTCCCCTCAGCCTCCTCTTCTCCCGGCTAAACCCCCCCAGCCCCCTCAGCCACCCCCCAGCACACCTGTGCTCCAGACCCTGCCCCAGCCCCGCTGCCCTTCTCTGGACACGATCCTGCACCTCAAGGGTCTCCTTGTCCCGAGGGGCCCAAAACAGCACACAATATTCAAGGTGTGGCCTCACCAGTGCTGAGAGGTGCCTGGTCACAGCCCGACAGTGCTCCCTGAGGGCTTTCCCACCCCACGGGGGCATGGCAGGGTCCTGGGAGCTGGACTCGAGCAGGGGGATGGCACCTCTCACCTCGGCAGTGACAGAGCGTGGGACGGCTCCTGCCACTGCCCCGCGGCACCAGCTGAGCCAGGACCCCGGCCGCGTCCCTGCTGAGGCCCTTGGTCCCAGGGCTGCACGGTGGCGGGCAGCCCCTTTAGCCGAGGCGGGCAGGGGCAGCGTGCTGCTCCACGCCGAGGGGCTTGGCTCTGCGGGTGCGTGGGGTACACGCTGCCCGGTTCCCTGCTGGGGGTCCCTGGGGAGCGGCGAGGATGGGTCCTGCCCACAGCTCCTCACCCCTGCGCCCACCCCGGGCCCCGCGGCTGTGCCGCCGCAGCCACTGCATCATCCCACCTCCCCGTTGGGCTCAGCCGGCATCGGGCACAGCAGGGATCCCGCCGAAAGAGCTGCGGCTGCGAAGTGCTTCCTGACTCCCAAGCCTAGTATGGAAAGGCCCAAACCTGGCGGACTGCTGATGTATGTGCTGCTGAAAGACCCAAAATGTTGAAACCCAGAAAATTACATAATTTTTCATGTACACAACTGGAAATATTTATTGCAAAAGATAAATGCAAACACGCATTTAGCATGCTTGCTCCTGGCTGTCTGGGCCCTCTACACTGACTGCAAATGTAATCTTAGCAGGGCTGTTTGGGATTTAAATGTTGATGTCATTTCTGTTTAAATGCAAAGAGTTTCAGCTATTTGTTAAGTCCAGCTCCTCCAACCCTGGCTTTCCATCTTGTTTATTATATAGAAAATAACAGAGTGATGTATGAGTCATCTTCCCCTGCACTGGGAAGAGAATTTCAATTACACTCTTTCTTAAAACATTCACACAAAGTAAACTCACGTTCTTAGAAACATCTGTGAAATGCAGCCAGGAGAAAACCCGGCAAGAGAGGAGCTTGCTGAGGATTCCTCTCAGCAGCACATCAGCTTGCAGCTGTAGTTAATGAGCCTTTGAAAACAAAATGCTTTGTCTACATACTGCTTTTCGTGCAGCCGAAACAGTTGTTTGCAACACCAAAGTGAACATTAAGGCCCTGTGTTAAGCACAGTTATCATACCCACCCACAGCGGTCTTGGAGCATGACATCTGTGTGAATGCTACTGAGTCTTTCTGCCGCTTCCCCTCCCTCCCAGTGGGCACAGGTAAGGAGAGGCAGGCAGGCAGGGGGCTAACCCTGACACAGCCCCCTCTGGGCACTGCCCTCCTGCTCCCCGGCCAGGCGCAGGGGACGGGGCACTCACAGGAGTTTTTCCTGATTTTGCCTCTTTTGCATTGTCCTCCATGTAACACTTTTATGGTCAGAATATTTCAAGGTGCTTGCGTTTTTCGGAGGTGAGGTCACAAAACTCCCTGACGTAGGGCACAGACT
Organism: Phalacrocorax aristotelis; assembly: GCF_949628215.1. Taxonomy (NCBI): domain Eukaryota; kingdom Metazoa; phylum Chordata; class Aves; order Suliformes; family Phalacrocoracidae; genus Phalacrocorax; species Phalacrocorax aristotelis. The sequence goes on along the minus strand of NC_134285.1, from coordinate 661,229 downwards.
GTCACCAAGCCTCTCGGCAGGTCCCGTTCACGCCCCTTGAAGGCATCCTCGCCCAGCAGGGTCCCACAGTGGCACACTGCACTTTGCCCCCATCGCACTTTATCCAGGACTGATTTCAGCCTCTTCACAGGCTAGAAAGAATACAAAACAATAATAACAACAACTCCCAAATGCTCTATTGCGTTCATTTTAAGATGAGATCTGCCAGAGCTGCCCCTATTTCCCTGGCTAATTTTTCCTGAGCTGGGCTTTGTACCCCTCAGCCACGCTGCAGCTGCAATGCGTTGGGGGACAGCCCGCCGCCGTGAGCAGCGGGTGGGGTGGCACAGCTGGGTCCCTGCGGGGAGGGGGTCCCTGGAGCACCCGCTGGCTGCATGGGGCGGCAGGAGGATCACGCCTGCCTGTGCGGGCAGGCTCGTGCAGGCAGGAGAGTGTGTGCCTGGCAGCCTCTCTCCTCGCTCCTGGGGAGGACGCGCAGCAGGCAGGCGTGTACCGCAGGCCCAGGTGTCTACTAACTGATTAGGAATGACATTTGACTTTACCACATAATAAAAGTTTCCACTTATGACCTTTTCCACATTTATTCCACACGCTCCAAGATTTCATTCAGAAAGGTCATCAACAATCTTTTATCCCCAGCAGCAGCGCACAGATGCTATATTTATCATACAGAACTGGCGCTCTGGGTTCAGTTGGTGCCAAACTTTGGAGATGCCGAACAACTAAATTGCAGAGGTGGCTGCGGAGGCGACAGCCCTCTCTTCACAGATTGCTTTTCCTGGCAGCTAATGCCACCAGCTCACCGACGAACCCACGAATCACCAGAGTGCAGTGGGGACGCTGGCTGAGGCGGCGGAGCAGAGCAAGGGGGTCGATGCCTCGGGCATCCCCGGGAGGGGTGAGCACAGCGGCATGCCGGGGCTCCAGCCACTGCTGACATCTGAGCCATGTCGCCCCCTCAGATCTTCCAGATGGGAAGAGGGCCTGGCTGCGTAGCTGCGCGGTCCCCCAGGAGGCTGGGGGGCAGCGGGTGCCAAAGCCGATTCTACAGCCCGTGCGAGTTGCCAGGGCAGGATCGCTGGTGGGGGATGACCCTTGGCAGGGCCGCTCTCTGGCCACCAACATAGCGATGTACCTGAACTGAAATCATGGCCTCGGTTACCTCCGTCTGCACCCTGTGAGGTCGTGAGGGATGGACACGTTGGCCCTGCTTGTCTTAATTTCGAGAGTTTCATACAGCATTAAGTTTCTAAGAGCAGGCACTTTTGCAGCACACCCTATGAAATGAAGGTTACTGGGCTCAAAACAAGCTGCCAACTTAATTTAATTAACACTTATCTTGCTTTGGTGCCCAAGAAGGGGTCCTTCCCCCGTGGCCCACTCCCAGGGCATGCTCTCGCCTCTGTACGCTCGTGGCGCGTGGTTTGTTTGGAGCAGCCCGTTGTTTTCTCCCCAGGCGCCTGTGAATCACGGACACGTCGGCTGAGCAGCCTGGAGAGCAGGACCCAATTATCCAGGCCTTGCAGCCCAGCACCTCCGTGCATCACAGCCTCGGCAGCAGCCGGGAAGAACAAAAAGCACAATCAGCACCAGTTAATCAATTTCCCTTAATGAAAGTGCCAGTCACAGCCTTGGATTTGGGCTAAATAACGATTTCCTCCCTTTCCTCTTCTCTTTCTTTCGTATGTGGGGGCTCATTAAACCACCCCACCAGTCAGGGCAAGAGGGAGAGAGACAGGTATGAGTGAGGTTTTTAGCATTTGATGTGCAAAAACGTTAGTGAAAAATCAGAGCTGACAAGGGACTGGGCTGCGCATCTGAAATCGCATGAGCTTTTAATTTGGTTAAAGCCAGATCGTGTCTGTGCAGTTACGCCCTCGTTATCGAGTGTCTGTATTACTGAATGCACAGCCAGGACGGTGTTGCCCCAGCTGTCAGAGGTTACTGTTCTCATTAAATATCAATCCAGAGTAACTCAGGTGAACTTAGAAAGCTCATTTTTCAGTGTTGACTTAGCTAGGAAAACAAACACGCAGCCTTCCGTAGGTGTTGGACAAGCAGCTCAGTGCGAAGCCGCAGACAGCACCTCCCTTGTTTAAAGAAACCCGCTCCCCTGGGTGCTGGCGTCTGGTAGGGAAAGCTCTGGGCCAGGCAGGGAAAGCCAGGGAGGCTTTGGAGAACCAAGCCTTGCCATGCTGCGTTCGCCCTGGTTTTGCTGGCCAGTGCCACAGGGCCTGGCCGGGGCAGCAGGAGCAGTTCAGGAAGGCAGCTCACCGGGAGGGATGAAGACTGGGGATGCCCCAGCTGCAAGGGGGGACTCCCCGTCCTCCACCTTGGGAGAGGTCTCCGCAAAACTGGGCTGGGGGAGCAGGGAGCTGCTGCCAGAGGAGGGGTCTGTGCCCGCCGTGGCTGCAGGCAGGGTCTTCTGTGGGATTTGCCTGCCTGAGCCCCACTCCCGGCCACAGCCCCCTCAAGCAGTTTAAGACTGGTTTCCCCAGACAGGAGGATGCAGAAGCGCAGAGCCTGGGCAGGTCAGGCAGCTCAGTCCCTGCAAAAACCCACTGCTCTCTAGTGTTCAAAGCACAGCACTTTGCTGGCAATGACCACTTTCAGGAGCAGCCACACGTGCTGCTGCAGGAACCCAGGGATTTACTCCCCTCTCTGCTACTATAGCCCACGGGCCTTGGCTGCGCCCACCCCAGCTCCAGGGCTGCAAATGCTGAAGGATCTATCTGAAGCATTTATTAAGGCTCCAGCTTTCCATGCCCATCAGCAAATGCTAAGGAGCATCATACTGTGCATTGTACGAATTTCTACTGCACCTCTTGCCCCCAGAGCCACGGCCGTGTCTAAATCACTGCAGCCAGCTGGGATTTCCCCTCCTGCACTGTGCTTCCCCATCCTGTATGGGGGACCCCACAGCCCAACACCGCCACGCTCCGTACAGCTCGCTCTGTCCCTGGCAGCAGCACTGGGTGCCCCTCTGTGAGCACCCACACCCCGGCCTGCCAGGGGCAGCTGGTGACCATGCTGCCTGCCCCAGCCGCACACCACAGCCATTGCCGCACTCGCCAAGTGACCCACCGCAGCTGTGTCCACGCAGGCAGATGCCGAGGAGCTCTCCGGCCAAAACCATGACAGAGGGATTATTTCCAGGGGTAACCCTGGCAGGCTGGACACTCTGGCTGCGCTGGGGGTCACAGCCCATTTCTGGGACCAGTGAATAAGGCGTGCTCAGTCACCTCGTGTGGGCAAGTGGGACAGGCTGGTCGTGCACGCTCCAGGGAACGGTGTTAAGTCAGTGGGAAGCCCAGGTGGTTTGTTAGGCACCAATGGCTTTGGAAGTAACAAGGAAGAATAAAGGGGATTGACTGATGGATATAGAAATCAATAGTCCTGAAATATATCATCCAAAGCCTCCTCCAGGTGACTGCAGAAAATGTTACATCTAAATCAGGTTCCCAGATGGCCCAGGAACCAATATAAGTTGTGTTGTTTGCTAGTCCCTCACGCTTTTAGACGAGGTGTGATTTAAAGGGTTTATGCTGAGAACGAAGGTGCCGAGACGTGTGAGCCTGTGGGGCGGGCAGCCGGGGAGGCACGGCAGCACAGCTCTCCTCCAGAGCTGCAGGTATTTATAGGGCTGGGAAGGCGCTGCAGGCAGGAGGGAGGCTGAAACGAAGGACAAGGAGGGAAAAGTGAAACACCCTCTCCTAGGTACTGGCACAGAGGGAAACACTGGGACCTTTACACCAAAGGTCACGAGGGACCACAGGGAGATTTGGAGCTGGGTATGTGCGCTCCCGAGGGCACCGGGCACTGTGGCCTGGCACCCTTTGGAAGCAGGAGGAGGAGCGGGGCTGGGGCAGCACACCACGGAGCAAGAGCATCCCATACCCACCACCGACATGCGGCACAAGCGCTGCCGTATTAACCTTGCTTGTGGTTCTGACTGTGCAGGACGCGATCCTGACAGCCTGACCCCCGACCGGGAGCACACCCTACACATACCACTGGGACAGCATGGAGGGGCTTGGGGGCGATCTGAAAAATGCCATAGGTCTCTCTCAGGACCTCAAAGAGCCCAGCAGGGGCCCAGCTGGTGGGAACATCGGCCCGATGACCCCGTCCAGCTTTGTGACTATGAAACATTGCATGGAAATGGTGTTTCATGGACATTGTGAAGCCCTCACCACACTGGAACAAACTGCAGTAGTCGGGCTGTAAAGCCCAAAGAGGGGTTTAAGGGCAGCTGGAAAAGGTAAATAGTTGTGAGTGAGGAAATTAAGAGGAGGTCAGCAAAAGGATTTCACACAGTGTGAAACCTGCAGGGCCACAAACTCGTCTCAGCCATTCAAGAAGGCAGCCTGGGCCAGATGGTTTGGATGAGCTCTGAGCGGCTGCAGAAGCTTCAGCCCGCCTCAGGGATGGGGACACAGCAGCAAACTGCCTGGCTCTGGTGCAAAAATCTCTCTGTTACAGCCTTCTCCCACCGATTTTATTTTTCAGTGTATTTAGTGCTGCAGTTTTGCTTCCGCTGCTAAAGTTTCTGGGCACAGGTCCAAAGTGAACGACGAGCACAATGCTGCCTGCTCCAGCCCAGCCAGCCTCCTTGCCTGCAGAAGCGGCAGCCGCTCTCCCGCGCCCCAGGGAGGGACAGAGGTTGCGGAAGATGTTATCTTGTGTCCTGCACCACACCATCGGACAAAATGTTTTTAAAGCATCTGTCAGATCGCAAGTAATGTGGGAAGGTTTTTCTTTGAAAAGAAAACCCGCATGTTTTTCAACTCATTCAGCTGTAATGTTGCAAATGCTCCAGCTACACTGTGACACATCGTGGTGTGAGGCTGTGACCCCCCGCACAGTGGTCCCCGAGCTCTCAGAGCTCCCAGCAATGGTGCATCCTCCCTGGAGGCAGAAAGCACCTCGTGAGCTTTGGGCTTGGGCGCGACTTGCGTGACACCGTCTTTTGCGGTGGCTTTTTGCAAAGCATGGACTCAGCCAAATGTTTCCAAAGAAGAGCAGCAAAGGCTACACGATTTCCAGACTTTCCTCTGCATGGCCGTATGGAGCCAACTTTTTGTGGTGGAGCTGCCACGTCCTTTCCTGCTCAGGCAGTGTTAACAGTGTATCAGAACTCAAACACACCGTGTTTGCCACCGTGTCGGGGTCAAACACATCGGAGGGTGTCTGAGGGGCAGGGACCCGTTGCTGGGTGCCCCATAAGCACTGAGAGCAGCCAAAGGCACCGAAGGTGAGCCCTGGGGTTCACAGTATCCTTGGGAATTCACACCCTCGGGTGGGGTGGCTGCCGCAATAAGGTGGGAGCCAAGCTTTTGCTGGTGGGCAGCGGGCCGGCGTGCTGGCACATCTCTCCGGCTCTGGCCGCAGAGGCAGCAGGCAATATATTAGCAGTTTGACCACCGAACGTCGTAGCCTGATGAGTGATGGTCCAAGTATTTTAGCATGAATTATGGGTCTAACACGATGCTAACAGTTATTGATTGTAAAATAACTCTTTGTCACCGAGGCCTTCAGAAATCTTTGAGGGAAGAATGAAAGCTATTTTTTAAATATTAAGTGATCAATATATTGAATAAGTGACATGGGGTAACTTTTTGCCCGGCTGCCTGCTCCCACAGCAGAGAGCGGTTCTCACGAGGCGCACGTACCAGGTGTGCACGGGAGTTGCCCTGCGAAACGCAGGGGAAGGTGGGTGAGCGGAGGCGCCTCCCCACGCCTCTACCGGGCCCAGGCTGGGCACATCAACGTGCCAGGGCTCTGCCAAGGCACCACGTCCCTGTGCCCGCACAGCCGGGCATGGGCCCATCCCTGGCACCGCTTCTTCCCCCCGTGAGATGAGAAACGCACGGACGCGATCGGTGACTACACCCTGTCCCCGTCCAGCAGAGCAACACCACGCTAATGCAATTAGTGACAAATTGATGCCAAAAGCGTCAGAGAGAATTGCGACTAGAGTCATGTATTTTTGTTCCCGTTCAAGCAAGATTGATTTTTAAATGGGTTTTGCATAGGAAAAGTAATAATGCTGCATAAAACTTGATTAGCTGGAGGTTTCGATTTCCTAATCTGGAGGAAATTATTCTCATTTCCTTGCGTGTGTACGCAGCCCCGCTCCGAGGAATCCCTCGGAAACCCCCCGAGATGAGCGGGGCCGGCACAGGTCCCTCGGGCCGCCCTGCCCCCGCCGCGGCCAGAGCCACGCCGGTCCCCGGCCTCCCGCCGTCACGGCCGCGGCCTGCGGCAGCGCGGGGTGACCCGGCCCATCACCCCCGAGAGGGCCCGGCCGCTGCCCTGGGCCGCGGAGCCGCGGGGCCCGGCCGCCCCCGCCTCCTCCGGGGAGGCTCGGCCGGGTCGGGCCGGGCCGAGCGCGGCTGCCCGAGGCCTCCGGGCCCCGCGGCGGGGGCTCCGCGGGCCGACACCGACCCCTGGCGGCCGCGGGGCGCACGGGCGCCGGCACCGGCACCGGGCCGAGGGGGCCCGTGGACCGGCCCCCGGCTCCCCATCAGCGGGACTCGGGGCCACCACCGAGCGGGGGAGAGCTGCGGCGGTGCTGAGGGACCCCGCAGAGCCGCCGCGTCCCCACGGGCCGGGCCCAGGCGCCCACGCTGCCGAGGACTGGCGGGCCTCTCGGAGGGTGCCGGTGGGCCGGGCAGCTCGGCCTGCTTCAGCATGGGGCCAGGGCAGCCCCTGTCTGTCTGCGGCTTTGGGGGGCTCAGCCCTGGGCACCGCCCTGCCTGCACCGCCCTGCCTGCCCTGCCTGCCGTGCCCTAACTGCCCTGCCCTGCCCGCACCACCCTGCCTGCCCTGCCTGCCGTGCCCTGCCTGCACCGCTCTGCCCTGCCTGCACTGACCTGCCCTGCCCTGCCTGCCGTGCCCTACCTGCACCGCCCTGCCCTGCCTCCACTGACCTGCCCTGCCCTGCCCTGCCCGCCGTGCCCTAACTGCCCTGCCCTGCCCGCACCACCCTGCCTGCCCTGCCTGCCGTGCCCTACCTGCACCGCCCTGCCCTGCCTGCACTGACCTGCCCTGCCCTGCCTGCCGTGCCCTACCTGCACCGCCCTGCCCTGCCTGCACCGCCCTGCCCTGCCCTGCCCTGCCTGCCCTGCCTGCCCTGCCTGCACCGCCCTGCCCTGCCTGCACCGCCCTGCCTGCCGTGCCCTACCTGCCCTGCCTGCCCTGCCTGCACCGCCCTGCTCTGCCTGTTGTGCCCTGCCTCCGCCGCCCTGCTCTGCCTGCACCGCCCTACCTGCCCTGCCCTGCCCGCACCACCCTGCCTGCCCTGCACTGCCTGCACCGCCCTCCCTGCCTGCCCTGCCCGCACCACCCTGCCTGCACTGCCTGCACCGCCCTCCCTGCCTGCCCTGCCCTGCCTGCACCCCCAGCTCCTCAGAGCAGGGCCTCTCCCAGCTCCTGCTGGGCAGAGGAAAGGGGTGACATGGGGATGGCCTGACACTGCAGCACCCACCCTCACTTCTGCTGCTATGGCCAGAGCCCCCGAACCCAGAGAGCCCCCCTGCACCCCATCTGCAGGGCAGGTTTGGGGCTGATGTGGGGCAGGTCAGCCCTGCAGCTCCAGCAGGACGGGCTGCAGGGCCCGGTCCCAGCCCGGCACCCTCCTCTCACCAGGCACCGCCATCGCCCGCTGCGCCTGGCCAGGCTGCCGTGTTGCGGTGGCTCAGCAGAGTGTGCTCTCTGCTCACACAATGCTGCCTGCGCCGGCAGGGAGCTGCTCCTGCCGCAGGCCTGGCACACCTGCCTCGGAGGGCGAAAGCTGGCATAGTCTCTTCTTGCAACGCTTGGAATCAAAGCCCTGCTGCTCTGGAGAAAGCCTGGCTAAAAAAAGATGGAGCCCAGTCTCCCTCCTTCACCAACCTTTTCTGTCAAGATGGGAGCCTGCAGTCCAGCCCCCTGGTAGCCTCCTGCCCAGCTCTGCATGAGGCTCACCTGGGGAGTCCTGTCACTTGGGCCACTGTCCAGCTAGCAGCTGGTTTTCTTAATCATCAGACCCTCCCTCCAGGCAGTGCTGAGCACCTCATGCTCATCAGCCTCTGAGTGAGCCTCTGAAGAGGCGTCAAAGCAATGAAAGCAAACCCTTCCTTCACTTTCCGCAGTAACGTGTGAAGCAGGATAGGCTGGGCTTTAGCTGCACTGCCATCTGTGCTGGCTGGAGATCTCTCTGGGGAGAGGGAAAAAGAAATACAGTAGTAAAACACCTTCTGTTAACCCTGGGACAATGACGGCTTGTGCTGAAGGGGCAAGATCACCGCTTCTGCTGGATTCCTGTCTTACCTAGAAAAAATCGTGGCTGTTCTGTAGTTAGCAAGCTTGCATGGCTGGAAAAGGCGAGGGAAGTAAGGGTGTGGGCTGCTCAGCTCCCAGGCAAACACGTGCTGGGAGCAGCTGAGGCAGAGTGCGAACAGGCGCTGCCCTTTGCTGCCAGTGCCGCAGATGCCGCACGGAGCAAGGGCCACTGCTCGCACTGCCCGCTTCAGCTCCGGCTCTGCAAGCCTCCGGCCCACCCTGGGTTTTAGAGAGGTCTGAGCGACCTCGGAGGTGCTGCCCGTCGGTGTGGCTCTGTACCCTGCCGGTCCTGTGCCAGCCCCTGTGCTGTGCTGCCAGAGGGCCTCGGCTGGAAGCTTGGTGGGACGGGGGAGCCCAGCCCAGCCGCAGCAGCGGCACTGCCTCTCCCAGCACCCGGGAGCTGCCTGTCCCCAAGGAAGGCAGCATGCTCCATAGTCCTCTACGAGCAGAAACTCCCTTGATGCACTTGCCAGGCTGGAGCTGGACCCATTCCTTCTGCAGGCTGTGTGCTGCCGCCGTGCTGGCGTGATTGAGTGTGGTGGAGTCTGAGTGCCTGTCGCGCTGCCTGGGTACATGGGTTCTATATACTCGTGTGGAGCAAAGCTGGGTAGCAACAACATCTCCTTTTATCTCCTCTGCCTGAAGGAAAAGAAAGAAAAGCAACTTTCTGTTCTGGGCTCTTTAATTATGTGTGGCACTTCACTGCCATGGTGAAGGTGCTCTAAAAACCAGGGAGAGGGATAGAGGCTCTCCAGCCCCAGTGGCCGGGGGAGCTCCCTCCCCCTGGACAGGACAGCAGCAACAGCAAGCAGTGGGAGGGAGCTGCTGCCGGCAGGGCAGCCGGACGCACCAGCCCCGCTGAGACCCCAGTTCCCACCGTTGCTGCTCCTGAGCAGCAGAAGGAGCACTGCAGCTGGATCTGCTTGCTCAGGAGAGGCTTTGCCCAGCTACCTTCGGGGCTGGCTGAGCTTTCTGCCCACTGGGGCTGCAGGAGGCTCCTGCCCCATGTGGTGCCCAGGGTGGAGAAACAAAGGCTGGTCCTTGGCCAGAGGCAGTTCCATCTCTCCTAGATGCTGCGGTTGGCTCTTGGGGAGCGGCTGCCTGTATTTAAGATCAGCCACTTGCTTGCCTGCCTGTTTGATTCCTGAGCAGCAGGCAACAATGCGCCTGCTGTGATAGTTCAAGTTGTGTTTGTTTCTGCCTTTCTTCCAGCTGAGAAATTCACTTTGTGAACTTTTCATCCCCTTCTCCTGGGGCAGAAGAGGCCGCGGCTGGTGAGGTGGGCGGTGGTGAGCGGGTGTGTTTGCTGCCTGCTCATAAAGAGGCTTTCCCTGCTGAATTAACCCTGCAAACTGAAGAGGCATGCAGGCAGCCGGCGTCCCTGACATGCACAGGCCCGCAAAGCAGTTATTTCAGGGATCGCCTCTGCTCCTGGCAGTGCTGGTGGCTCCTCAGCCTTGTCCTGGGCTGCACAGTCACCCTGGGAATGGCAGTGGAGGGGATCTGGGGGGCTTGGAAAAGAGGAGGATTTGCTGCATTTCCTGTGGGGCTAGCTGGGGCAGCCTCAGTGCAGAAGATCCTTGTGTGGGCACAAACCAGACCAGGCTCAGGAGGAGGAAATGTGTCCAGGCAGCCTCCTCCATTGCCTCGTTTGTCCAGGTGGCTGGAGAAGGCGAAGGAGGGAGGAGAGCGGGTGCTATGGGGCTTCCTCAGCAGGTCGGGGTGTGTGCCCCAAGCTCGTGGGGAGCCGGGTCTGGTGTGCTGAGCCAGGAGAGCCAGGCCTGCTGCTGGGAGCAGCCGCAGCTCGCAGCCCAGCCGGGGAGTGGGGCTGGAGGATTAGCATTCACGTCCCCTCCCCGCTAATAGATGGGGCTCTGGAAAGAGCAGCGCCTGCACCTGCTATTTCATTACACTTTGTTAAGCATCCTGTAACTGTGACCGATGGCTCTTCCCTGGGCAGCTGCTGCTATGTGCGTTTCAGTCGTATTTTTGCTGTGCTGGCAGCACAAAGCTGAGCAAAGGACAAGTGTAGCTGTGTAGAGACATTCACTCGGGCTCCTGGTGATGCTGAGGGAACTGCAGCAAGAAAAGCAACAGCTTTGTAGGGAAATCCGGAGGCGGGGAAAATGACTGCTGACAAAGCCATCGTGGCATGGCTTACCAAGCACCTAATGAAGGCTGGACTGTGCTTGGGCACCTTGCCCTGCTGATACACTCCTGCCCACTCCATGCCCTACCTGCCAAAGAGGCCTCCTGGCCTGTCCCCTTCCATTCGCCAACCACAAGGTGCTGAAGCGCGAGGTGACCTGGTCCCCCCTTGCAGCGCAGTTCCTCCCCGTAACAGCCAGGAGCATGCCTTGCCCCAGGGCACGCCGTGAGACCAGCTCCTTGTGCCACGGTGCATCCATGCCGTCCCCTGCCTGGGTGACAAGGACCTGGGAAACATTCCCGTCCGTCCCCAGAGGGCCAGAGCAAGCCCCAGTGCCACCAGCTGGTGCAGAGGGAAGCTCTGAAATGGCACCGGCTCCCACGGGCGGTGGGCTGCACTGTATGTTTAAACATGCTGAATGTGGGTACACTCTACCCGTGACACTTGACTAAATGGGGGATGGATGCCTGGTGTCCTCTGGACAGTCACTTAATGGATATACTGTAAAGGATGTGCTGCCCTGATTAAGTGTCTCGGGGACTTTTCTGTCTCACAGTGAAGACAGACAGTGAAGCACCTGGTAACTCTTTGCATGCCAAGACTTGTGGTACAAGAGGAAACAGATGGTGCTTTGCATTCACACAAGACGAGAGCAGAGAACTCTCTTCTGGCACTTCAAGTGTGAGCTAGGCAAGGAGCAGAATTTTGTATCTTCATATAAAATCTTCCCCCAAATATGCTCATGTTCTGGCAATAAATTAAAAAAAAAAATCTTGGCTGTTCTTATCAATGCATCAGCCTTTGCCCTCGTGGAACAGAGCTGCAACTGGCAAGAAAGAGCAGTCAATGTCGTGGGGTAGTTAAACACTTTGCAGCCCCCCCGAGCACCCCCATGGCCTTCCCAAAGGCATCACAACCCCAGCAGAGCTCCCAGACCTAACAGCAGGGTGACTAACAGCACGCAAACACTCACACAAGCCACTCTTGACCCCTGGGCGGGGGCAGGTGCTGGGTGACGATCCCCAAAGTCCAGTTTCCAGCAGCGCTGGGCATGGAGGTCGCCAGGCCGGTGCCCGTGCAGCTCAGGCCGCGCAGCCGGCCCGTTGCCAGCAGGTGCAGGGCAGAGGTGGCTCCCTGGCCAGACAAGGCTCTTCGGCTTCTGCAGTGTCAAAGGAAATTTTGGAGCACGTTCTATTCGCTCAGCAGCAACCTGCAGCCCTAAGGATGAGATCATGAACCTGTGAGAATTGTCAAGTCCCCTCTTTGCAATAAATCAACATCTCATTGCATTTGTAACCTATCTGATCGGCTTAATACAATCCTTATCCAAAAAGCACTAATCCAATTCCTCTAGAGAGATGCGTCTGATTAGATTAATTAATCTGTTTGCACTGGAGATTTTCCTAACAGTTGAACTCCTTCTGGGCAAACTCCTCTCTGAGCCCTGAGCTGTTCTGGGGAAGAAAGGGGAGAAGGGCAAAGGCATTGCCAAAAAGGCCCCGGTGCGGTGGCTGGTCCTGTCACGCCTGGGGGGGACATGCGGTAGAAGGGACTTTGAGAAGCGGGGCGCTGCCCAGGGGTGCTGCGAGCCCCGCAGCTGGTGCAGAGCCCTGCTTCTGGCCACGGCTCGCCTGCCCCATTGGGCACCAGCCCCATGCCCTGCGTAGCCAAACCCTGCGCTGCGGACGCACGATGCTGGGCACCGGCAGCGCCTGCCTCCCTCCGGTGTGGCACATCTGACCAGGGAGCTCTGCAGGGCTCTGCTTTCTGGTGCTTTTCTGAGTTGCCCCACTGTTTATATGTATTTTGATGAGTAAATTTGCCACATCAAGCCAATCTAACTCCCAGCAGAGCCCTCTGTGCACTCAAACATGATGGAATCAAAATCATGATGCTTTAATTGCCAGTCGGTATGGGCACACCTATTTTCAGCCATTATCTTCATAGCTGCCAAGATAAAAGCTTTGGAAAACTATTAAATTTTGCTCGGATATTTGCTTAATTACACCAAGATTATTGTGTTGGTCAGTGGCGTGTAGGTGCGGAGCTGAGGGGAGGGGGTGGGAAGGGCAGCAGGGTCCCCTCCTGCGGCAGGGCTCCAGAGGACAGAGCCTGAACGACGTCTGCAGCTGGGGTCAGCCCCAGCTCCACTCGGGTCCTGCCCGCCTCCGGCATCCTCCGAGCACTGTTGGCTGCGGGTCGGCGGAGATGGCAACTCCTGCAACACACTGCGAGCCCCGGCCGCCCTGGCAGGCAGATCTCAGAGGTGGGGACGCGTCGCCAAACACCGTCCCCAGGGCTGTTCCCCCTCTCTGCCAAGGACTTTAAAATACCATTAACGTTTGTATTCAGATATGCTCTCCCTACCCCTTCTCACATACAGCAAAAGAGGTGATTTAAAATTTATCAGCAAGTGTCAAGATAACCTTTGCAATTCAGAACCAAAGTGCAAAGACCAGGCAAAATGACAGCTGCAGCATCCATGGAGTCACATGTTTTATCTGAGTAAGTACATGAAAATTATAATGTGCTTTTCTGCTATTCAGGCTGAAGGGCTCCTTTAACACAGACCATCTCCTGATATCAAAGTGAATGATTTCTTTCATTATTCCTGGTTATGAAGCCTATTTTCATGTTATTTGTCATTTGTGAAGCAATTTGGTTTAAAGATGGCTCAAAGCTTTTGTACTGAGCAATCAGGGAGGAAGTAGGGAAGGAATAACTAAGGGGAAGATTGGGATTCTTCATCTGCTCTTGCATAACCAAACGCAGAAGCTGCCCTGTTGCAGGGCAGGGATCCTTTCCCCGGCAATTGGATTACGTGAGCTCTCCCAGGCTCGGATGATTTCCAGGCAGGTGGGTGTGCAGGAGAGGGGCTTGGCTCTGCGGTTTCAGCTTCTCAAGAGCTAACAGCACCTCTGGGACACGCGGGGAATTTAAGTGACTTTGGAGCCAGCGACTTTCTGCAACTCACAAATTTGGACTTAAGAGCCAATCAATTGTGCAGTTGTTTTCGCACCACCAGAAATGGAGTATGGATCTGCCGGGGGAATTTTAGAGGGACTTTTTATCCTCCCATCTGCAGCTGGGCTGCTATTCCTCATGCTGAAAAGCCAGCCATAAGAGTGTCCTGAAAACCAAACCCTGTGCTGTTGCAAGGCTGATATATCGCTCACCGAGGAGTAATACCGTGGTACCAGCTAGGAGGGAAACAAGGGGCAGAATCAATTCTCCAGCAAGTGTTGTTTGATTTTGTCATAAAACCCTAATATTCTATATTTAAAAACGTAGCTGCTCAGCCTTGAGATGAAAAGCTGCAGCATTAAAATGCCACGGAGGGCAGCTGCAGCCAGCGAGCACCAGTCGATTCCCACCCCGGGAGATGGGCACATTGCTCGCCTGGGCTGCTGGGCTGAGCCAGCCCCAAGCCCTGCTCACACCACGACCCACACCCTGGCTGCGGGGTGCTTCCCGTCACCATCCCCACAGGGCCCGCGTCCCCCAGTGCTCCCGCAGCCGGAGCTGGGCAGGACCCGCTGTCCCTGTGCTGCACCATGAGACAGAGCTGCCCCCACGCAACATGCCCCTGCCCGCCTGCAAGGGCTTCGGGGACGCCTGGCCTCTCACCGGTGAGCGCACAGGGCTAAAGGCAGTGCGGTGCTGAGGGCTGTCCCCATGGGGCACCACAGCCAGGGCTGGGGGGAGCGCGGCCAGAAACGCTGCGGGGAGCAGGGACCGCATGCAATGGAGGCTGAGCAGCCTTTGTGGAGGTGCCGCAGATGTCCCCAATATCAGTGGCGTGTCCTGCGGCCGCAGAAGGTGCTGCTCCCCCCAAGAAGCTGAAGGCACTTTGCACTCACGACAAGCAGCTTTGCTCTAAGAATCCTGTCGCTTCCGGGAGGATATTTTTATTGGCCGCTCGCAGAGAAGTGGCATTGCAAGTCTAAAATAGCTACTGATGTAAAAGCAAATATAGGGAATGTGCCTGCAGAGGCCCCTCCTGATGGAAACAGATTCCATCTGCTCCAGCACCAAGCACATTTCAAAAGGGTTTTAGTCCAGTTTCAGGGATTTTTTTCTCTCTCTTTGTATTTTAAGACTGAAGTGAGATAGGGTGACGTGAGTGGGGGTTTATCATGCACACAGCAAACCCCTCTTGTGAGCGGAGCCTTGGCAGAGGGGGGTCTGGAGCAGCCTCAGCCAGGTTGTCCGCAGTGGGTCCCTTGGGAGGCAGGGACCTTCCTGGTGCTTTCCGCCCTCAGGGGCTCTTTCCTGGAGGCAGAAACCATGAGGGCTATCACGAAACAGGACCGGAACGGGAGAAGCCTCTTCCTGCTGTCGGGTGCCCTCTGAGGCTTTGTGAGACAGTGCTGCGGGGCAGAGGGTGCGCTGGCAGGGGCGGAGGCAGGGCAGGCAGGAGTGCTGCTGCAGCCGTATGCCCTGGATCTGGCAGCGCAGGCAGCAGCTCCCTCACCCAGCGGACTCGTCCCTGCCTGCACAGCACCAGACACTCAAGTCCCTCGGACCCAGCTGCAGCAGCGGCATCAGCGGGGCATTCATCCTGGGGCGAGAGGCGGCGCGGGGCTGGGCTCTGCCTTTCCAAAACCGGCCAGCAGACAAACGGGCAAGATCTGTTCTGAGCCAAGGAGCCGCGAAGAAGCGGGGAACAGTAATCCTGGCTCGCAGGAGGCGGGTGGCTTCAGCTGCGCCCGGTTCCCGCAGCGGGGATCAGCTGTTGCCATGGCGTTCATGCGGAAAGCGGTGGCTGGTGCTGGAGGGGCCGGGGCTGCGGCGCCTGCGGCCTTGGGTGGCCAACGCGGCCATGCCGCGGGCTCCAGCACTGCAGGCGGATGCGGTGCATGTGGTGCCCGGCCAGGCATCCAGCAGCGGCTTTGGAGGGTTGTTTTGGGAGCACGGGCAAACGTCTTTTAATGAAATACTGATTTCACCAAAAACGGAGTTTCATAACGATGCCTTTTTTTTTCTTCTTTTTGCAAAAAAGTTAATTTGCTTTCAAAAGGAGTATGAAAGGTTGTAACTCTTAAGTAAGACCTACATGCTCCCTGTCCCTTCACGTCTCTCCTGGTCCTCACATGAAACATTCGCTGAGAGGAACATAAATACAACAGTCCCCTTAGAAATGTGCTTTATCAAACTCACCTTTCTCCCAGCAAACCTGCAATTAATTCTGTGCTGATTAGAAGTCACCGCTAATGAAGGAAGCTGGTGGAGGTGGGCTGGGACGCAGCAGGTAATAACGGCACTGGAGCACTTGAGAATTAATTGTAAAGACAGCAGAAAGGTATAAAAGCTGCAGTAAGCGTAACAAGTCAGCAAAGTGCCAGCTCCCCCGTGCTGCCCTGCAGCCTTGTTGTGGCATCCCAGCCGCCAGCCCCCCGAGCTCGCCGGGACTCACCAGTGGGTGCTGAGGACCCTGACGAGGGGGCTTATGTTACGCCCAGCCCAGCAAAGGGCTCTGCTCGCCGAGCCACTCCGAGCACAGCACACCGGCCTCGGCGCTGCCCCTCGCCCGCAGGGCTGTTACTCCCAGCTGCTGAAGCCCCGTCGTTGGCCATCAGGAGGGATAACCCTGCATAGTGGGCGGAGCAGCCTCTGGGAAGCCAGAGGTGGTCTGCACACTGCGGGACCCTGGGAGCCTTCTCCTGTCTGGGGCTGCAAGGGGACACTCAGACGTTACAGCTTCTCCTGCAAGACACACATATGTAGTGGCTCTGTTCAAGATCGCATCCTTAAAATTACAACAGTCTAGAGATGAAAAGAAAGCCTCTTCTATGACTGAAAATTAAAGACACTGCTTCCTGGTCATCATAAAATTGACTTCTAAAATTAGATAATTAAATGTATCCATTCTTCTGATACTACTCAAAAGAGTTAAGTCCAGCAAAGATGCAGAGATACTGTGGGATAACGTATTCATGTGGATGGTTATCTTCCTCATAAGGGCATTATGAAAGTAGCAAAAGTAATTGCATTATATTTATGTCAATTCTCTTATTTAACTTGGCTGCAAACGAAGTATTCTGTATTGAACTGCAACCCATTTTAATTTACAAAACCAGCTCTGCTTTGCTCAGTAGTATTGCAACTAATGAAAAATGACTCAAAGGAACAGATCTTTTCCATATGAATGCTCATATAGACCCCGAACAGACAGACTCGATAGATGGAGCGGCTCCCAGGGCTGAGGCATGCCATGAGCTGAGGGAAAAAAACAACTGAGCTTTAGCTTGCTCTGACACTTGCAGGAGCGGGGTGCTCCTCTCCCCACCAGGGCCCTCTCCTGGGGGGTGCGGCAGGAGGAGCCCCTCACCTCTCCTTGGGGCACCGCTGTCCCCTCGGCATCTGCTGCAAAGCTGCCTCTGACCTTGCCGCGCAGGGTGCGGGTCTTGGCTGCCATCGCCTCTGCTCCTGGGGGCTGGATGCTGCTCTCCTGGGCTGGGAAGCGCTGCCTCCTGCTCTCCCTGCATGCCGGCCGCAGCACCGCTCCTCCCCGCTCACCCCGACGCCAGCAGCAACTTGCAAGCGAAGCCATCAAGGCAGCCACGCGCTGGCCCAGCACAGCCCTGTCTTGCCACAGGGTCTGCTCCTGACTGACCTGAAATGCGGAATCCCTGCTGGCAGCCGGCCAGGGGCTCAGGCACGGTGCGGCCGGCATGACCTGGGCAGAGCAGAGGAGCTCGGTGCCGCAGCCAGGACGCAGAGCCCATCACAGGGCCTGGTGGCTGTCGGGGACAGGGCCACGGTGCCAGCAGGGGCTGAGGGACTGTCCTGGGGTGCGGGGGCTGTGCAGCCACCTTGCCTGGATGGGCCTTGCGCAGCCCCATGGCCAGCACAGGACGGCTCACCCGCCCGCTGCCGGCTGGCACCCAGCGCCGACGGGGACGCCGTGTCCCACCAGCACTGCCCCCGTGGGCCCCGGTCTGCGCCCCAGGCACATTCGGGAGGAGCGGGGCCACCCCATGCTGGCCCGTCACATGACAGCGGCATCTCAGCTGTGGCAGAGCAGCCACAGCGGCAGGATGTGCCCTTCGCCGCAGGCAGGGAGGAGGCGGCAGCGACACCCCTCCCGTCCCCATGTCAGGGCTGTGCACTAATCCAGCCTGATGTTTCTGCATACAGAGGCAGTCCTGAGTGTACTCAAACATGGTAATTTATTATTATTTATTTACAAGTGACAGAATGTCTTCTGACCTTTCGGTCCCCCCCGGGCCGGCACTGGAGCCGCAGCTCTAATCGCATCTTGCACATACAAAGAATGCCAAAAGCGATGCTGTCCTGGGCTGAATCCCCACGGCAAGAGGGGCCGGCGTGGCCGTGGGAGGCTGCATTTGCTCCAGCTGAGAGGAGCACTTAAAGCCAGCGGTGGGCTCGGGCAGCTGCCTCTCCATCCCGGTGGGCAGGGAGAGCTCCCAGGGCCCGGCAGCCTCTGCCAAGCACCGGCTTCTCCTCTCTGCCATCCTCCCAAGTGCTTTATCTCATCTCTGCATCCCCCGGGCCCAGGCTCAGCCACGTCCATCAGCAGGTCCCTGCATGTCCCGATCAATCTCCCAGTCAGGCACTTCGCAGAGTATCTGAGGGAGAGCAAAAGACCCTGCCTGCAGCGCTGGCTCTCCCAGCACCAGCCTCTCCAGCACCTGAAATACCTCCCTCCTGCCTGCTGAGTGTCTCAGCACTGCATCCATCAGGACAGCCCGCTCCTCCTCGCCAGAGGCTGGAGACACGTGTGCATGTCCCCGCCAGCTCTCTGCAGCCATCACGCCCTTTTCTCCTCCTCCTGCCTGCCTCTGCCTGCTCTGCAGGTCCCTGACATCTCGGGGATGCTCTGCCTTGCTCCGTGCTTTGCCCCGGCAAAAGCCTCCCTGTGCTGTGAGCAGGGCTGGGAGCCCAGGACAGAGCATGGGGCTGGGATGATGTGCGATGGGGCAAAAGGATCTCTGCTCTTTCAAATACATCAGAAAAGGTTTTGTTTACACAACACCAGGGGTCTCAGCTCACCTTCCAAGCCCCTGGGAGTGCTGGGTGAGCAGTGCTGGGCGAGCAGTGCTGGGCGCGCTTCCTAAACCCCACGTAGCCCCAAGGTGAGGGCTCGCCCCGCGCGCGCCCCGCACGCACCCCGGCCCCGGCACGCTGCCCGGGCTCGGCTGCCTGGCCCCAGCCTGCCCTGTATCTCCCTCACCCACCCTCGGTTGTGGATGCAGGAGCTTCGGTGCTTATGAAGCACATCTGAAGGCCACCGCTCACAGGTGGATGCGGAGATACAGAGATTTTCATTGTCAGTAACAATATTAATGTTGCATGATTTACAATCTCCTGCACGCCTGCTCTTCTGGCAGCAAAGCATCTGCTTCAGGCCCGTTTGGGTGGTTTAGAGCTGTCCTTGAGGCTCTAATAGAGTTATTGAGAGGACACAAACATTGACTGATCCATATTGACTTGCTTGGCAGAGGGTCTCACATGGTTGTGTGGGAGAGAAGGTTGGGGGCAGGCGATAGGGACCCACCGGGTGCTTGCCATGCGCCCCACAGCCGGCCCTGCTGACCCTTCCTGGAAATGCCACTCCTGGCGGTGGCAACGTGCTGAACCTGCCGCCCCTGCACAGCGGCGATGTGCTGAGCCACGTCCCTGCCACTGGCGTTTGGTTCCCGGCTCCGAGCAGCCGCAGAGCCCAGCCTGGTGCTGCCCCCCCAGGACACCCTGGCCCCCCACACTGAGGGGAAGGGCTGGAGCTCATGCCGCTGGACCACCCATCCCAGGGCCCTGGCCTCCTCTGCTTCGCCCCACCGGCAGCCGGTCCCACGGGCCAGTCCTGTCCTGGCAGAAGCAATGGCTGCTTGGCGCTGGGTGCCCGCGCGGGACCTGCCTGGTCCATCGGGGCTCGCTGAGCCCCAAGGCGCTGCATGTGCCTGCGCCGGCCGACCCGCAGCTGCGCCCTGGCTGACTGCAGGGACAACATCCTTGAACTGCTCCTAACAAAGAGACAAATCCTATTTGTGCCGTTCCCAGTGCAAAGGCCTCCCTACGAGGGGCTGCTGGGACACAGGCTCTGGAAACGCCACACTTAACCCCAAAGGAGAGGATGGGTGGCTCCCGTCTTCCCTCGGGCCGGCCCTGGTTTGATGTCCCCTGGTTTTGTGCTCCCCCAGCGCGTGTGCTCTGGAGATACTGGAATGAATAGAGATGAGGAGAGGAAAGAGATGTCCATAAAAATTCACCCTGTTCAATAAGCTGGAGCAGAGAGACACAGAAATCCATCATCCTGCAAAGCCATCTCTATTTTAAAGCTTGCAGTGTTTTCAAGTAGCCAGAGCCTGCTGGATCCGGCGAAGCTGGGAGCAAGGGTGATGGTTTTCAAGATGGAAAATTCATGCAGATCCAGCTAGCTGGAAGGCAATGGGTGGCAGTGACTCTGCAGCCCAGGCGGGGTGGCTCTGCACGGCGTGGATGCGCAGGGCAGGCAGCCAGGGGGGGCCTGTCTGTGCTGCCTATGGCCGCGGGGGCTCGGGCACTGCGGCCCCCAGACGGAGCCCAGAGCATGCCAGGACAAGACGGCATCCCCACCACCTTGCAGCACGGTCAGCAAGGACTTTGGGGGCTTGCTTTAAAAATGCTCCTGCAATATCAGTGCTGAAGCACCCTCAGAACAGAGTCAGATTTTGCTCGATCCCAGGCATGCAGACCGTGCGCCCGCATAGCACCCACATGGGTTTTGGGGGGGACGGCCCCCACCAAGCTGGCAGCAGGCACTGGTGGGGGATGTGCAGACTGGGGACCTTCTCCAGAGTGCCAGAAAGGGATGCCAGCTCTTGCCACCGCAGGAGACAACTTCAGGGCTGACTGTGACTGCGGGGGACAGCTGTGCAGCCCCAGGCAGGGGGGCTGCCGGCCAGCACTGTCCCCCCACCTGCAGAGCCCCCTCCCACCCCCTGTAGCCCCCTGGGCACATCCCTGGCGCTGCCCCGGCTCGTCCCCTCTCCCCCTGTGGTGACTTCATCACATAAACTGTTCCCTGAATTCAGAGACATTTGAGCCACGGTTTCTGCCACCCCCGAGGCTGCCTCCAGCCAGGGCACCCCAGGGTGATGAACGGCTGGCTCTGTCCACCCAGGGTCCCCCCGTGGGTGCCGGCAGTCGATCCATCCCCGCTCCAGTGGCATGCTTTCCCTCGTCCCAGCCACCCAAGGCAACAGTGGAGACACTGCTGGTGTGCGAGCTGGAAGGGGCAGCGCTGAAGGAGAGGGAAACTTGTGAATGCATTTTCTGCCAGCACGACTGACTGAATGACTAATGCCCTGCACATCCGCAGCTCCTGCCGCACAGCTAATAACCAGCCGGGTGCAAAGCTGCGGCCGCTGCCGGCAGCGCCAGGGCGGTGTGATGGGGCCCAGAGGGCGGGAGTGGGCGAGCAGCCGCCCAGCCGCGGCAGGAGCAGACAGCAAGACAAATACCTCCCTGGTATTTATAGGCACGGGGTACCGGCATAGGCTGGGTCTCGGCAGACCATCGCCAGGTCCTGACCCCAGCCAGCCGAGAGCCTGTGGGCGAGGGCGAGGGGCAGGGTGGGTTCGGGGGATTCCGCTCACCGTTCCTGGCTGCCCTGGGAGCTGCGGCTGTGCATTGCCCCGGCTGCAGCACGAGGGGACTGAGTAGCACTGCCAGCATCCAAGGTACCAGCCTGCTCGGGTGGGCGACAGCCCCCGAGCACAGCGGGAAGCCCCCTGGGCTGGCAGGTCGGCTGCCGCCCGCGTCCCTGGCATTCCGAGTGAGTGGCACGTGCTGCAGCAGCTCCCGCTGAGCAGCACCCCGAGATATAATTGAATTCACATTCTTGGATTTAACTCATTACCCTGTCAAGATTTTGGCATTTCAAATGATTCACAATTGCTTCAGTTATAAGAATTGGGATGTTTAGACAATTCTACCCACTCTGCCTTCCACCCTTCACATGCTTGGCGTTCCAGGCTGTCAGGCATGTAACCCATCCCCACTCCAGACCCTCGGCCAGAGGAGGGTCTCCTCCAGGGGCTCAGCTCTCCCTGTCGCTCCCCTCTACCTCCGGGGCGCACTTTGTGTCCCCTCACAAGGACCCTCGTGGGTGTGCGCAGGGTGGCGCTGGGACCCAGCCCTGCGCAGCGCATCTCCCCTTCCCTCCTGGAGCGGGTAACATTTATTTAAGGCAGCATCCGTCCTGGAAGCGCCCTGCAGACTCGCAAGGAAATTAATAGCTCTGTTTCCTGCTTTTGTGGTGCAGAATTGTAATTCTTCATGGCGCTGTAAAGAGCTGCGCACAGCGGTGCAGGGAGGGATGACCAGGAGCAAGCTCTGCAAAGGGACATTTAGACCTGACCTCAGGAAAACATTTGTTTATCATGGTAGGACCAGCTGGAATAAAGAGTAGCTGTCTGAAGGCAGGTGCACAGGCAGAGGAGAGGCAGGAGTTGAAACTGCATCCTGTGCAGTGCTGGGAGGTGCTGCCAGAGCCCACCAGCAGCTCCCGTCCCCCCCAGGGATGGGGGGCAGCACCAGGGTGCCGGGAGGGTGTCACCGTGCCTGGCACAGGGGTGTTGGGTGCCTCCTCCTGACCAGAGCTGCCCCACCAGCGTCCTTGGCAGGACCCTCTCACCACCCTCCAGCACCCCCCAAACCCCTCCTTGCCCCTAAGGCAAAGCCTTCCTCTGCAGACCCCAGACCCGCCGGGGCCGCCTCGGGAGCAGAAATCTCCCACTCCCACTTTGCTCCATGGTTATTTTACCCAACTCACCAGGCTGATGCCTGATCAATTTATAAGTACCCAGGACCAACTTTGGAGTCTTTAAATAAAGCAATTTTAAAAATAAAAATTGAAGAAGCAGTTAGAGAATTTGCTGCTTCTTTGGGACAAGAGATATTTTAATGCAATTCCTTGATAAGAGCTTAAACATTTCATGCCTGAACACCCTCCCAGCTCGGGGCCTGGGCACGTGCTCCTCCCTGGCATCTGCTCCACAAGCTCTCCCTCTCTGCAGGAGCCCGCCTTTGGATCTGAGTGGCTCCAAACCAGGAATCTCCCTCGAGTCCCTCCGAAATTGCTGCAGCGTGGTCTTGTCCCCTGCACCGCTGCCCCGGGCCAGGTGCTGCTGCCAACCCACACCTGCAGGGAACGTGCCCTGAACAGACATTAAATATGAACTCTGAAGGCAGTTTTAATGCTAACATCATTCATTCAGTTTTGTTCCTTCTTTTCCATGTTGCCCCTCCCTCTTTGTGCTCCGAAAATACAAAATACCGTTGCAACGCTTAAACTGTACTCTGAAAGTCATCAATCAAGAGCATGTAAAATATGTATTTGTACCAGGAACACAAAATTCATCATCTTGCGCACATTAAATATTTCCTATTTGGAGTTTCATGACAAAGTGCATATCAAGACATATTATGTAAAATGGACAAGGTAAATCCAATTGGCTCTGAGTTAACATCAGTATTAGAAGCTTAACTTTTGAATTTCCTAGCTTTTTGAAATTTCCAATGCAGAATTTCACTGTAGAGGTAAGGTTGAAGAGATTGCTTGTGATACCTGGGGTCCCCATGCTTCGCGCAGGTACTTTTAATATATCTCCTAAAACGCGTAGTCCCTCAGCTCCCGGTGCTCCCAAAGAGCTGTTTAGCAGCACTCATTGGCATTCAGCATGGAATATATTCATTAGATACTCACAGAAGTCAGCTGCGGCTTCAAAAAGCCCAAGCCCTTTATAGGAAACTCAAAACAATTAATACAACCACTGGTGTTTACTTACAGCACCAGTCTGACGGCAGCGAGGGGCTGCTCCTGGGTCTGCTCAGCAGCCGGGGCGCTGCCTGGCTCCTGGCGGCGGGCGGGTGGGATGGAGGGGAGAGACCCACCGGGGCTGGGGGCAACCCGCCCCAGCCCTGCTCGACGCCTCTCAGCACAGGCATCACATTTTGCTTCCTGCTAACTTCATTCTTCCACCAAACCAACTCCCCCATCGCTGGGCGAGCTGCTCTGGAGGCGCGGGGCACCCTCTCTCCGTGGGGCCTCTGTGCTGGGGGGGCTGGGGGCCAGGCTGGGGAGCAGTGCTGCCGCTCCAGCTGCTGGCCCAGCTGTGGAGCGATCCCCACGGGGAGCTGCCCCTCCTGCGTGCCGGCCAGCCGTGGCAGTACCGGGGACGGGCATGGCCAGCGCAGCGCGCTTCGCGGGGAGCCCGATGGCTGTGCACGCGCAGGCTCCGCAGAGCCCACCTCAGAGAGCCATGCTCGGGAGAGCTGCTCGGAGGCTGTGCGGCCTGTTGGCTTGTGTGTAATGGGAGAATCTCTCACATCTTTATAAATAGTTCGCTTGCTCCCTCATCTCGGCCCCTTTTCCAAAGCAAACCAGCGTTAACGCTGCTTCCTGCTTTGCCTGCTCCGGCTCAGAGGGGTCTCACCCCCCGGGCACGGGTGGGTGTCCTGTGCAGGAAACCTGCCTGAGCACTGGGGCACGGGGTAGCTGACCCCAGGCAGGCAGCCTCTTAGCCCCCAGCCCCTTTGCAGCCTCTGAGGGCTTTGCCCCGTGCTCCATGCGGAGGAGCCCTGCCTGCGTTCCCCTCTGCTCAGCTCGCCACAGCCTGGCTTCCCATAAGCCGGGCACCCAGCATCCATCCAGCCTCCGTCCACAGACTCCCGGGGCACAGCCCCAGCCCAGGGCACAGCCGAGCCCCCTGCAGCCAGGGGCACCTCCTGCAGCCCCGCACCTGGGGGTACCTCCTGCAGCCCCGCACCTGGGGCTCCTCCTGCAGCCCCACACCTGGGGCACCTCCTGAAGCCCTGCACCTGGGGCACCTCCTGCAGCCCCACACCTGGGGGCCTGACACCCTGGCCGGGCATTTCCTCTCCTCTAACGGAGACTATGGAAAACAGGGCTGAGCCCGCGCTGGCCCCAGCGGGCGCTGGTGCAAGCCCTGCTCCCCGTGCCGGGTGTGCACAGGGGCTTGTGTGCGCCGCGTCCCCCAGACCATCCCCGTGCTTCTGCAGGAGATATCTGCTCTGAAATGCTGCTCAGGGGAGGCAGAGGGGTTTGAAAACATACACAACCCTTTTCCCTCTGCTTTCTTTGTGTGCCTCTGGGTGCTGGCAGGAAGAGGAAGCAATCTTCCTCTAGCACCAAACAGGTTACCGAATTACATACAGCTGATTTGCTCTGAGGTACCCACAGCTATCCTGCTCTGTAACCCTTGTCCGTACCCAGCAGAAATACATTTATACCCACGTCTTGTCCTCTTTGTTCTGGTAGCCAGGCTGCTATTATCCCAGAGGGTTTCCAAATGCCAGTGTGCTGAGGGCGACACTTACACGCAGCTGCTCAGCTGATCGTTAATATTCTGCAGCTTTTTTTAAACTGTACCTGTTATTTTTTCCCAGCCCCATTCAGGAGTGCAGCATGCACAATGCAGAAGCACTGAACCCCACAGCCTGTTGTGCACGGGTGTGGAGAGGGAGGGAGGGAGGCTCTGAAGGAGCACCCCTCCTCATTCCCAGCTCCAGCACCAGGCAGGGCCAGGGCAGCAAGAGGACAGCGCTGCAACAGCATCGCTGTGCCGAGCTGAACCGCAGCAGCTGGGCTCCATCACGTGTGAAGCACCTTGCCTGCAGCTTCGGACTTCCCTCTGTGTCCGTATTTCTCCATTAACCCGATATACTGGATGCACTCGGAATACAGTCTGTGGGATTCATATGTGGTAGCTGCTTAACTACTCTGAAATCATGCTGTAATTTCTCCCTTGTGTGGCCGCCCTCATGCTGGCAGGCTGGGGCCCCCTGCGTGTGCCCACGGTGCCCTGTGCCGATGGGGGCCTGGGGACCGGCCGCAGCCGGTGGGCCCGGGGAGAAGCTGCCAGGAGGGAGCGAGGGCACTGAGGAGGGGTGATCACAGATGCTGGAGCGCTTTGGGTGAGCATTTGTGCAGATCATCCCCTGACCTTCCCCGGATTTTTCAATGATCAGCAACAAGCGTCTGAATATTAGCACCACAGCTCATTTCACTGAAGGAAGGGGAAGGCAGATGGCAATGATTTGTTGTTCCTGTTTGCAGAGCAGCACCTGCCTTCCCTGACCACAGGCTATCCTTGCAGACCCAGCGTGTCCAAGGAAAGGGCTCACCTCCTGTTCTCACTCATAAAAGCTGCAGGCTGCATCCTGAAACCCACTGCACAACTCTCCAGTGCAAGCCTACAGCCGCAGCCCTGCTCTGCCACGGCTCTGCTGCAACCCTGAGATGCCTGGCCAGGTCTGGCTTTCTGGTCATTTAACGAAGATGTTTGAAAATAAGAGACCTGTTTTGGGGGATGTCTTGTAGGGCTGCTGCCTCTCCGGTTCTGACGGTCCTACTGCAGACCCACAGCTTTTACCCTCTTCCCTCCGCTCCTTCCAGACTGCTATTCCTGGGGCTCCTTCCAACGCCCTCTGAGTGCTCCCCTGCCTCAAGGCATTTTCTCCCCCACCCATGACACCCAGCGTCCTGCTGGACCAGTCCATCGAGGGCTTTGCTTCCTTGGCTCTCAAAGACAATAAATGACTTCTGTGTCTGCTGCCAGAAGCTGGGGTGGGCTCCAACACTGCAGCTCCCATGGGGTGACAGGGGACAGTGCCCGCTGCGGCGGCAGCTATGCTGGGCTGGTCCCGCTGGAGATGAAGCACCCTCAGGCGCCGCAGCACAGCCTTGAGGCACCAGCATTGCTGGAGAGGGGATCTCCCCGCTGCCTTGCTTCCTGCCTCTCCAAGGGAATGACGCCAAGTTCAGCCACCTTTGGCCACTTCATTTCCACTGCAGGAAGCACATCTTGGCTTTGCTGTGTGAAAATGCGCCGGGGAGGTGTGCGGAGGTGGGGAGACGGCACTGCTTGCTGTCTGGCAGCACCGGGCACTTCTTTGCAGTCTATTATCTAAAGGCTTATTCAGCCCAGTTTATCTCTTCCGCTAATGAGCCCAGAAATGCATTCACCTGCAAAGAGCTTTCTCCGACACAGCCAGGAAGGGTCCCAAGGTCACCGGATGCTTCTCTCCGAGGCCGCATTTCGACGGAGCCATGTGCTCTCGCTCTGCAGTTGCAGGGTCACCTCAGGCAGAGGGACGTCGGGACTGGCCGCAGTCTGAGGGGAAGGAGGCACCTGGACCCAGTGCTCCCCCTCCCAGCTGCAATGCAAAGGCTGCACGCAGGGCTAGGTCCAGCCGCCCCTGCTCTGGGGAAGGGGGCCCGAAGGAACGATTTCACTGGAAATGCCAAGGAAAGACTAACCCCCTGGGAAAAAGGGAGGTGGCCAAGCGAGAGCCCCTTGGCATGCCCAGGCAGCCTCCTTCCCTGGGGCAGTGGGCTGGGCGCTCCCCTGCCCACAGAGCCCCTTGCAGGGGCAGCGGCTCCAGCCGGTGCTGTCCCCGACCGGGGCAAGCCCCGCGCACCCCCAGCCCCGCTCTCCCCAGGGATGGCATTTGGCCCCTCGCAGAGCCCAGGGCAGAGACTCAGGCCCCATCATCTCTCCCACAGCTGTTTCAGACCCTTTTTGTGCTGGCAAGAGCCCCGGTAGGGGGGATGCTCTCTCACCTCCTGCTAATAGCAGAGCGGAGGTTGGTGCAATATGTCCTGTTCACCAGGGAATAACAGCATTTCAGAAACCGCTTTCTCCAATCACAAAGGAAAGCCTTCACCTAGAGAATATTAGCTCAGACCCCCTGATGTAAGTGTGGTCGTTGAAATCCATCTCAACTCTTTAATAGAAAAGGTAGAAATTCCTCTGCTATTCATCTCAGATATTTATATAACTAACCACCGAGCTAAGGCATGCTCTGAGCACTGATCTCAAAAAAGTACTTATTCAAGACTAGAGATTTAATCATTACTTTTGAAAACATAGTTGTTGTTTTTCTTATTACATTTTAGAGAGACAGAGGGAGCGAGAGCTGCTTTTCCAGACCAGACTTGGGTTTGCTGCGGGTACAGTCCAACGCTGCGCGCCCTGTGGCTGGCTGGGGGGCAGGTGGCTGCACTCACGTGCCCCTCCTCGGCCCCTGCAGCACCCAGACCGGCCCCAGCGTGCCGATCGCTTCTCGCCATGCAGGTCGGTCCTTGCCCAAGCCTGGGAGAGGCTCCAAGGCAGAGCTTCCCCGATGGGAGGTCTTGCTTGTGCTGCTGATTTCAGAGCAGAGGTGGGGATGGGGCACGGGCTGGGACTTGCTCTAAATGGGAGAGGCTCCAGTGTGAAGAATCCTCGAACTCATGATGGAAAGAAACTTCTGAGCTGCAGTTGGTCTCAGATCTCCAAGCTGGCAGATGCAGGGTGGCAAATGAGGGTGCTCCTGCTGATGTCCAGGGCTTGGCTGCTGGGTAGTATCCAAACAACCATCTGAAGCGGCACTTTCAGAGGCCGGCGTGGCTCAATGGGAGCATTCGAGCACTGAGATGCTGGCAACAGGGCAACTGCTGGCTCCCTACACGTGGCCCCGCGTGTTTCCCCTGCATGGCTTGCAGTGCTGTCCCCGCCGTGCAGCTGGGCTGCAGGGCTCCAGCACAGCCGGCTGCGGGGCCTGGGGGCTGCCGCCGACCCCAGCACGCTCCCTCCGCACACCCTCTCAAAGCAACAGGGCAGCATAGCAGCTTATATTAATTAGGCCTTAAATTGTACCACAGCGCAGACAGGAGTGCAGTTTGTTTGTTTTTAAACAGGGCACATGTCACAGTAAATGCCAGCAGTCCCAGCGCTTGGAATAATAAATGTGCAAATAGCAATTAACAGTTGCGTCTTCTGCTCACATGCAAAGGACATAATTAGCTGGTTCCATCTGTTAATTATACCTGCCATGGTTCAGATATTCATATCCCAGCCAGAACTCATAGGAGGAAAGTGAGCTTGTGCAAGCAAAACTCTTGTCATCCAAATATTAGATCCAGCAAGCTTCTCTCTCTTCTCTTGGCTGCTGCTCAAAGGCACCACAGGCTTGCAGGGTGTAAGAGTGCAGGAGCTCCCCTTCCTCCCGCTGCTCCAGCCCCCTCACAGGGCCTCTCCCAATGCCCTCCTGCTGGCATTTCAGCAGTAATTGCTGCTCGCTGGAAAAGCCTGCAGCTGCAGAGCCCTTGGTAGATGGTTTCCAGACATGACTTCCCTCAAAGGCCTTCGAGGCCGGGTTTGGACAGACCTTTGCCAGGGCAGGAGTCGGAGCTCGAGTGCAGTGGTGGGAGGTTCAGGTCAGACCTTGGGCTGGGACTTGGTGGCTGATGAGGCTGAGCCCAACACAGACGGAGCAGAGACTTGAACACAGCACTCTGGCAGCGGCCTTGGTGCTTGCGCACCCCTTCGTGTGAACGTGTACCTCGGAGGAGATAAAGGACGAACGTGCCTGTCTCACCCCGCACCAGCCATGGGTAAGGGTGGAGGCAGCGCACGGCGCCGCGGAAACGGTTGGGCACGGTGCAGAGGCTGCAGGAGCAGAGCACAAGGGATGCTCCAGGTGGGGTGCATCAGCCCGGCTCTTGCTCCTGCCATCTCTGGCGCCGCTCATCCGGAGCCACCCATCCTGCCCCGCGGTGCCTGTCCCTGCCCCCGCCCGGCCCCCCAGCACCCAGCCCTGCCCCCTGACCGGCCTGGCAGCGGGGCTCAGCCCTGCAGCGCCTGGTGCTGCCGGGTCCAGCCGCTCACTCTCCCCTCCTGTCCCACTGCCGGCCCTTTCACTCACCCTTTGCAAAGGTTTGCGCACACGTTTTTGCAAACGCATCCCACCGGCCACTGCCTGTGCCCAATAACAGCCCAGGGGGGAGGGAGAGGGGCAGCACCCACGTCGGAGCCGTAAGCAGCTGCTTTGCCATTAAGGAGCAACTCCAAATTCAAGTGTGGAGGGTAAGGACTGCGTCCTGGCTCGCCAGACGCATTCCTGTATGCTAATTTCAAACAGACTTTCAGGATTTGCTCTCTCGGATCTAAGCAAGCAACAGAATCTTAACTATCAGAGCTCCTCGCTGGCTGATAAAATATGGATAAAGGAGCCATCACTTTAGAACAGCAGGAAGAAAAATAATTGCCAAGGTTGGCTCTCATTTGAATATTGTTTAAAACCCTTGTAGCATGGAGATGGCTGTTGCAGTTTCATTCTTCTTATGTGAATAATTCTGCTAGACAAGATTTCTACGTGGCACAGCCGGAGCAGAGGTAACGAGGGGTGCCTGCCAACTTCCCCATCAGACCCAAGTGATTCGCCTGCCTGATCCGGGTCCCCCCACCTCCTGTGCAGGGGGACCCTGGGTGCCATGGCTGCACTCGCCTGTGCCGGGCCCGGGGAGGAGAAGCAGCAGTAAATAGTGCGAGACATGACGGAATGAGCCACGGGGAGGGGAGCTGAGTCCTGGCAGGGTTTGGTTTGGTTTGGTTTGATCAGGCTTTTTTTTTGTTTTGGTTTGGTTTTTTTACCCGAGCTGGTGCAGAGGCTGACAAGGACGGTAAAGTGACACTGACTAATTGAATTCTGAACTAGCAGGAGCAATGCAAATATCTGACAAATTGATTTAATTGCATTCACGTACAATAAAGCTGAGATCTAAAAGGTCAGCTAGAAAATGGAAAGGGTCCCTGGAGTGCTAACAGGAGGAAGCTGACTTTAATACACATTCATCACATTTTATCATCTAATTAGTTCACACAATGCCAGACTGATAGACAGAGGCCTAAACAAAAGTATCGATTGATTATTAGCCACATATCTATCATATTGCCTCCAGCCGGCTGTCAGAGCGTGCTGGCAACTCCTGCCCAGTGTATCAGCAGAGGAGGGGTGCTTGATAAATAGTTTTTCTATAGCAGAATTTAGACTCTGGAAAGTGTTTTACACAGACACTGAATGATAAAGATCCTTGCAAAAGCTCTCTAGCAAAGCCGCAATCAAAGCCCAGCCAGTCTTGCCTGCATCGAGAATATTTATGAACGTATGGGCAGCCGTCTCTGCTCCAACGATGAGCACCCCGGCCCCGGCGTCAACTGCACCCCCTCTGCAGCCGCACTCGCCAGACCCTGGGGGGGCTGCCTGGGCAGGGCATCCCGCTCCGCTCCCTGGTACATCAGCTGTCTCTTCTGAGCCACTCATCAGGTAGTTTCTCTTTACTTTTCTAAAGCAAGATGATTTCAAGCAGGCAACTGGAAGCCTCCTTGTGAATCCACAGCGCGTCCAGTTTATTGCAGCACACAGGGCTGGCACCAGGGCTTCCACCGCCGAGCTGGGGCTCCTCCGAGGAGCACATCTTGGGGTCCTCCTGCCTCCGTGCACGGGGCATTGCAACCCCAGCACGAGAAGCTGCGCGACGCCTGGCAGAAGCCTCCTCCTGCGCCTGCCGCCGGGCAGGGTGCTTGTAGCGTCCAGCCTTACCCTGGGGGATTTACCCCAAATTGCACGGCTTCCCCCAAGCAGCCCCATGGCATGAGGTCTCTTCCTGGGCAGGGCGGGGGTGGGATGAGCACACCCCAAGGGGCAGCCGCAGTTTGGGAAGGGCAAGTCGGGGAGGAGGTGGGAAACCAGGATCTTCCACCAACAGACCCCCAGCCCATGCCAGCACCCAAGAGGACAGGCAGCAACAGCCAGGGCCTGGTGAGTGCCTGGCGCGACACCGTGGGCTCTGCCGGGATGATGGCTTCAGTGGAGCTTGCCAAGAGGCTGTGTCCTCACGCTGCTTCCCCACCAACCCTCCTCCCATTCCCACTGTGCTCGGGAAGCCTGTCAGCCTTGATGGCTCCACACTGCCCACCGAGAGCATGCGTGAACATCCCCAGAAATGCTGGTACCTGATCAAACCCTGCAGCTTTCCCAGAGCGCCCTTGCTGTTTCACCCGACATCCAGCTCCTGCTCTCAGGCCGCTTGTCTGCGCCCCGGGGGAAGCCCATCAGCACTCGTGCCGCTGGCTCCGCGTAGGGCTGGCGTCCAGGGCCTGCGAGGTGCATGGCAACACGGAGGAGAGAGCTGAGGAGCATCTGTCCTTGGCAAAGAGGAAAGCCCAGCCCGTGGGAGAAGATGACGGCATCGCCTGTGCCATCCATGTGTCCCCTTGCAGGCAGGGATGTCCAGCCTCTCCTGAGCCACTGGAGCAGCTATGTTATACATAAGTTCTTCTGCACACATGGATGCAGCCACTGCACAGGGCTTGGGCTGCAGCCAGCACGCTGGGCTGGCAGCAAGGATGCTGCTCCTGCCCCCAAGTCCCCACGGTACCAATAAACTCCTGAGAGACCCCGTGCTGGTTCAGAGCAAGTGCTTCACCTTTCCTCGGCCGGGACCCTCCATGAAGACCCCACGGGAAGGAAGGTCCCTGGGGCAGCTCCGTGTCCCCAGGTGCTGTGAGGCTGAGCCCAACTCCCTTCAGCTGCGCCCATGGCAGGGACCCCGCTCTGCTCCACTCTCTCAGCCCCGACAAGCACATTAGCCATGCTCCTTGGGAAGGCTCAGTGTGTATTTACTATTGATTTGTAAGACAGCAAATTTTATGAACTGTAATTTCATTAAGGAGGAAACAGTCGCAGCTTCCCACGACCCAGCTGCAAGACGCGAGGCAGCCAGGATTGATCCCCCATCAGCCGGGCAGGGAGCACTGGCCGTGTTAATAACCTGCAGCAGGGGCTCCCGCATGGAGGGGGGAGGCTAATTAATGACAGCCAGCTCCATGCAACTTCACTCTGTTCGCCACTTTGCAGCTTGTACTGGATTCAGCCCAGAGCAGGCACCACCAAAAGGGAGCCCCTGTAGGGGGGGCGAGGGGAGCACTCCAACCAGCAACGCACTGGGCACAGGCAAGCCAACAATTTGAACCCAGCACCGTAAGGTTACACACTGGTCTTCTGCCACACATCTACATTTGCATTTATTTGCATTGTTTTTGTCAGAACATACGGGATGGGACCTCACAAAAGGGGCTTGTTTTTCCTTTTCCTCAGGCTTTATTCATTTGTATTCTGGATTATCTAATCATTCGGGCTTTAAATATCTAGAGTTAGAAAACAGAGATTTGACTATGGCCTAATTCAGGAGAATTAGCTTCTGCTAAGACTGACATGTTCAACAGCTGCCAAAATCACATCAGCCTTAAAAAGAAAATGTCTTCGCTTCTTTTATTGTTAAAAAGTGAGCAGAGTTAATAACTGGAATGGAAGCATTTAATTGGTGCACAGAGTGTACTGAGTCTATTTGTTAATTAGACTGCAAATCAGGCCTTAGAAGCAATGTGGTTCTCAGCCTAAATATTCAGCCGGAGCTGAGGTGCCAGCTCAGGGAGCTGCAGGGAGCCTTGGCCAGACCCAGCTCACCTGCAGCCACAGCGTCCCGCAGCTCTCTCCCAGACCAGTCCTAATGCAGGGAAAATCTCCCCACAGAGACCTCCTCTGCCTCCTTGAAGCTCCCCGGTGATGCAGGGCTGGGCAGGGAGCACCCTGCAGGGGCTTCAGCTCCATGCCGCCCTCCCGCCCCGCTGCCCGCACGCCTCCCTGCGCTCCCCTGCCCACCAGCAGCTGCGGGCAAGGACTCCCCTTTCCCGGTGTGCTTCGGCCACATTTGGCAACACGAGTCCTCGCCTGGCAGCCCAGCCACTGTTTGGAGGCAGCAGCACGCACCAGCCGCAGCAGCTTCATCTCCCACTGGCATTTCTTCGTTATCCTTGAATGCTGTAGGAGAGGAGGAGGAGAGAAGGTCTTGAATGTGGTGGGATGCGCAGACTCACGCGTAGGGCTGGGTCTTCAGCCTGGCCTGGCCTCAGTTAAGTCTCTGACCTAGAGAAGGCTTCTTACATTCTGGTGTTTAGCCTGACTAATTATCTCTCTGAACAGACTACCACAGTTAATTTATTTTGAACAAAGCTAGAAATAAAAGGATAATCAGGTTATCCCAAATGACAGCTGCAACATCTGTATTTTCTGGTACACTGGGCACATTTGATGTACAGAATATTGTAATGAGGCTGAAAAACTTGTCAATGATATTTCTTTTGTCCCTTTCTCAAAGGAGCAATGGTTAGCTCTCCAAAAGAATATTAATTGGTGCAAAATGTGGGAAACAACATTTTTCTGCAACAATATTTGTTGTTTGCTCCTGACTTTCTGCAGAGAAACCTCTCCCTGCAGCAGCAAGCACACACATCCCCATCCTGGGGGATGCTCCCAGCCAGCGGGGAACAGCTGGAGCCACCTTCGGGAACCTTCACCTCCTCCTGACAAGTTGAGTTTCCAGCCAAAGACCCTCGCTGAGCTGCCCCCAGCCCCCAGCGCAGGAGCTCTGCCCGACCCTGCCCCTCGGGTCTCCCCTGCCCAGGCAGAGCAGCTGGCCTGGGATCCCGCTGGCTCTAGCATTGGGCAGACTGTAAACCATCAAAGCTGTTTAATTAATTGCAGGGAAACAGGGGGGGTCTGTGTAATCGAGGGCAAGGGCAGAGCGCGGGGAGCTGCCAGCGACAGCCTGCCCTGAGGGGGAACGCGGCGGCTCAGGGTGAAGGCGGACACAGTCCAGCCCAGCCTGGAGAGCAGCCGACAGCCGGCGGTACGGGACCCCTGCGGCAGGCACGTCCTCGGGCTCTGCCAGCCCCTTACCTCATCGCCTTCGGGACCCCCTTCCAGGCGTCCTCCCCCCCGCTCCCCCGGGCGGGCAGCCCCCGCCCTGCCGCAAGCCCCGAGCCTGAGCACCCAGCAGCGCAGGGACCCCCTCTGCCGCCTGTCACCGCCTCCCCAGCTCCGCTATGCCTCCTCCGGGGCTGGTGTACCAGGGCCTCCCCCGCTCGTCCAGTGGTCTCTGCAGGACTCTCCCCCTTCTGTCACCACGGTCACGCAGAGCATTTCTCTGCACAAGACACGCAAACCCGCCACATCCTCTTCCGAGGCCAACCAGCGGCTCCACCGTCACCCGCAGCACCCGCAGCACCCGCACCAGCCGGGAGGGAGCGGCCCTGTCCCGCCCGGTGCGCCGAAGGGGACGCGCCCACGGTCGGGATGGCCTCTGCGGGTGCCTCTCGTGCGGGTTTCAGAACAGCTTCAAGGCAGCAAAGCTTGGAGAACAATTACACATTTTCTGTTTACACTCATTTTTACTTTCAGCTTTTTAGCTCTGCTTATTCTGCAGGGGGATTATAGGCTACTCACCACCAGGCTACTGCTTAGTATTTTAAATTTTTTAAGCTATAAACCCATTTTCCACTCTTTCAAGAAAGCAGCTGCCACGGATTGCTGCCGGCAGGTCCAGGCTGAAGGCAGGGCAGTTTTCTCCCCACGGCCAGGGCAGCAGAAGGTGCTGGGTGTCCCTCGCACCAGGAGGTGCCGGCTTTGCTGACTGCGAATGGGGAGACTTCCTTAAGCCCTGATAAAACTCAGGGCACCGCTTCTTATGAAGTGTCCTGTTACAGCTTTTCTGTTTCCCAGAACTGTTGCTGCTTACATAAAAATTTTTAGTGCAGGCTTGACTGAGCCTCCTATTAAGGCTGAAACAACCATGAGAGTGAATCTATACCTGGAGTTAGTTAGAACCACAAAAAGCAGAAGCTGTTATCTTAATAAACACCCCTCCCCTGATCCAGACCCCCTGCCTATGCAGTAAAACCACTAATTCAAACAACACGAGATGCTCTGAGGAAGATCCTGGCGTAGTGCAGCCTCTTTCCCATCTCCCATCCCAAGCACAAAACCGAACAGCTACAGCCAGCCATGCTTCTCTCTCTTTCTTTTATCCTAATTAACAGTTATTGCTTTCTCCTGTGTGCCCAGCTGCTGCCCCTTGCCCTTAGTCTGAACTAAATGCTGCTGGGGAGCAGGGTCTCCATCCCTGTACGGCGTGCTGTCATCTGGGAACAGCTCTTCCCCCGCGAGGGAAAGCTGCTGCACAGTTTAATGTTTTACAGCTATTAAAAATACTTCGTGTGTTCCTCTCAGCCCTCTGAAGAGCAGAGAGCCAGCGGCCTGCAGGCACCGGGGCTGGGGAGACGCTCACCCTTCCCACCTTTGCCTGGCTCCCCACGCCCACCCTCCCTTCCCACCGCCCCGTTATCCCCAAGGGGCTGCGCAGCCGCCCCATCGCACATCGCGTGCCACTCTGGGTGCGGGGACCCCTGTATCTGGGTTGGCACAGTGGGGTCAGGGTCCCTGCACCCAGGCAGACACACAGAGCTGCAGGGGGTCTCCCCGCACGGGAGGGCTGCAGGAGCCCCTGGGCGGCCGTGGGGTGGGCTGGGGTGAGGGGATGCCGGGCTTGCTGAGGGACGTGCCAGAGGGACATGCCGCAGGTCCTGGCTGGCCACCTTCTGCAACCAGAGGAATCCCATTTGCCTGCAAGCTTACAGCTCATCTCCTGCTTCCTTTGACATGGGCTCACTAGAGCCACCCCGGCGTGGTGCTGCCACCCCCATGTGCTGCAGGGGATGCTGCCAGCTCAACGGGACTGAATGGGGTGCCGGCTCGGGGAGTGTCCCGTAATTCACTACTTTTCATTTGAATCGAGCTTTCTGCTGCTTTGATGAGGGAACGTATTAAAGCCAGCGTGGCTGACGTTTTTTAAATAAATTCCAAGATGAATTCCACACATATCCTGCATTAATGTGGAAGGTGGAGATAGAGGCCAGGGTGAGCTGAAGCAGAAAGTATACTGTAAATTGAAGCTTGGCATTGAATATAAATGGCAAAGGTTGCTGACTGCCAATAACAGTAAATCAGGTTCAAACAGCACGAGGCGATAAGGCTGCGAGATGGATTGCCAGAGCTCGCCCGGTCGGGAGGGCGGCTCGGAGACTGGCTTGCAGAGGGGATGGTCCTGGTGGGTGAGGAGCCTCGGAGGGCACACGGTCAGGCACATGGTCTCCACTGGCCCTGGGGAAGGGGACGCGGAGGTGCTGAGGAGGCTGGCAGGGAGCAGCTCCTCCTGCCCCGCAGCTTGGCCCCAGCCCTGCTTGCCAGCCTTGATACCCCGTCTGGAGCTGGAGGGCTCAAGGCTGTTCATGGTAGGCACTGGCTAATTTGTTTGGGAGATAATGGAGATAAGTAATATCTCCTTTATGCCTGAGCTGTAACTGTGCTGTCACAGGGATTCCTGCAAAGCTGCCAGGAGAGTCCAGGAAATTTTCTCCAAGGGGCAGCAGCTGACACCTGGAGGGAGTGGGGGCTTTGCAGAGCTCTTCCCCAGGGCATCACCCCTCCTGTCCTGGGGCAGCCGAAAATGCACACCCGGAGGGGCGAGGGGAGAGAAGGAAGATGACCACAGAGAGTCAGTTTGAGAAATGAGAAGACAGACCAGAATGTTTTTATAACAAAGAAGGAACCCGTGCAAAATTGTTTTCGATTAATCTGCAGCTAACTGAGATTATTGAATTGAAATTATTTCATGCAGGGCCATGACAGGGTGCCTGCAAAAAGCTCTGTTAGAGAACAGGGCGCATCAAACCCTGCAATGCTGGCAAACTTTGGCCACAAATCCACTGGAGCAGGAGGCACGAGTGGGAGGTCGGCTGCCTGGCCCTGAGTGGGGCCGCTGGTGGAAGCATGGGCAGCGCTGGAGCGGGATGCTCCGGGAGATCCTTGAGATAAATAACGTGGGGGGCACGTCCTGCCCACCCCTCGTCACAGTCGCCGCGATGCTCGGCCTGGTGCCTGGCTTCCCTGTGTTTCGGTGGTAGAGAGCTGCGTAAGCAAAGCCAAGCTCTGCTGCCCTCAGGCAACAGCTCCCAGTCGCCCAGTGCTCCTAAGCATGATGGCTTGCTGGGCTGACTGGTATGCGTGGGAGGGAGGGTGACCTTCTGGTAACGGCCAGACGTAACAGGATGGCTCAGAAATGTACAGGACACATTGAGAGTATATGGGCCTTAATTCAGCCCCTTTTTCATGTCTTGTTTGAATCCCAACCTCAGTGGAATTTAGCCATTTTTAGTAGTTTTTTTCTGAGGCAGCCGAAGAAAATGAGCAGCAGGAAAATGCCGGAGCCTGCCACACCCGTGGGAAAGCCCGCAGGAGGACTGCTGGGCTCTGTGTCCCCACTCTGTCCCCTGGCACTGCCACTGCCACCGCGCGCCCGGGTCCTCCTGCTGAGCCCAGTCCCACCCGGCGGCCGGTCCCGGCCCGCCTCTGCACGCCAGGGTGCTCCTCACCCCGCGGGTGGTGGGTCTGGGTGCAAAGGAGACGGAGCTGCAGGCAATCACTGCCCAGGCCTTGCCCAGAGGGGTTCCAGAGCCCCAGGAGGGGACCGAGATTGATTGGAGCCGAGGCAGGACGACGGCTCTCACTGACCAGACCTGAGGATCTGAACTGGCTCCCAGCTCCTCATGGAAAGCCGGCCAGACCGGGGTGCTGCGTGTGACGCTCGACTGCAGCATTCTGTCCTCAAAGGCAAAGCGGCTTCAAGGTTATGAATGCAGAAATCTGCGGGGCTTAGTGTCAGTACTAATCCCACATCTGCTGCGTGGGAGCAAGTCCTGGCTTTGCAAAAGTGTTCCCCAAATCATCGCTGTCTTGCACTCTCTTCCCAGACCTGGTTTTGCCTTGACAGCAGCCTGATTCTTCTGACCTGGAGGATGATTCCAGATTTATGCTGGGGTGTGAGAAAAAACCAGGGCTGATCAGGCCTGGTGGGAACAACAGAAGACAAAGACCAGCTGTCTTCCTAATGTGTCCCTAATAATGCAAACCTTTTAACATGATAATTTTGAAAACGGATTTATCTCAAATGGGCCTGAAAACCAGTCTGCTCGTGGAAAGTAATCCTCCCGGACCCAGCCTGGAGGAATCCACAATACAGGGCCTTTCACAATGGTGAGTCCCAGCCCCCTTGGCCTGCTCCTGCCTCTCCCAGGGAAGCAGCAGACAAACAGTCTCATGCGCGTCGGATCCACAGGCCGGGAATGGCCCCAGCCTCTCCCAGGTTTTGGGTGGGCAGCTCTCAGCCTGCAGACGGTGTTTTTCTCTTCCAGGAAACCGTGAGCATTCACTGAAACGCCGTGGAAGTGCCATTGCCTCTGCTCCTTGAGGATCGATTTCCACTCTTATCACCACAGTAATGCTCTCTGTGAGGCAATATGATTTTCTTCTATGTAAACAGCAATAACTTCAGAATTACTCAGGAAAGACAGAGACCTCAAGAGATGTTTAAATTACTGGCTATCTCATTAATCAAACACAAATGCAAGACTAGCAAAGGCCCTAGTTGCTGAGCTGGAAAATGCTTAAATTCATTTATGGAGACAGCAGGGAAAAGCGGATCCCTGCCAAGGGCCGGGAGGTCCGAGAGCCGGGAGGTGACCGTGCCAATGTGCAGCTTTCACTGCGGTTGTTTCCGGAGGCTCCAGAGCCTTTGGCCCAGGCACCAGCCTCCTGCCCCGGGGTTTGCTCCTGCCACACCCGGGCTGAGCTCGGCCCTTCAACCAGAGTGGATGCGAGCCCGGGTGCTGGGCTCCTGTCCCAGGAGCTGGGCCTGGCACTGCCCACCGTGTTGCTCTGTTCGGGGCTTTTGCACCATCTGCCTAGATCAGCAGAGCACTGGCACGAAGGAGCCGGGATGTGTCTCCAGCCAAGCCACACTGCATGCGGGTGGGACAAGAGCCATGAGAGCTGTGCCATCTATCCTCCCGGGTTGCCATGCCAACAGAGACAGGAACTGATTTAATTTGCAGAATCACCCTCTTGACACAAAATCCAAGCAGCTTGTGAAGAGTAGGGTGAAAGATGTCAAGGGAGCAGGAAGAGATTCATCCAGTGTATGGCAGTGCTTCGTTTCCCAGAAAGGTCTCCAACACCTCTGCTGCAGAGCTGGGAACACAGGAGCCAGACATAAGCCCAAGGGAGGGTCACCTGGCTAGGATTTGGAAAGCATCTGGGAACCCACTGGGTATCTCAGCACAAAATGCATCAGCATGCCGCTTTTAACGGCACAATCACAAGTAGGAAGCACTGTAGGAAGCATGGAAATGCCTTCGCCTCAGATGCTCCTTCCCCATTGTGATGAGAAGGGGAGAGAAATGGTGGAAACTGCAAAGCCAGTTCTGCTCTTCATGCTTGAAATCAACTGGGACTGTGGATGATGAAGACGTAGCATCATTCCTCTCTGACCAGCTTCGTCTGGACTTGCAACCCCAGGAGGCTCTTTTCCTGGAGAGATGTCCAAAGATAAGGGCCAGAAATGACTGCCTGTGCTGTGTGCCTTGCTCAGGGACGGACAGTGTGCATGTAGCACGATATGTCATGTCTGGCCATCCGTGGAGATCTCCTTTCTGACTGCTTATCATATTCGTATCACAGAGATCAGTGCTGGAGCCACCAGGAGCTCCACGCTGTGCTGCCAGGAAGAGGGCATGCCCCAGTGATGTTCCGTGGTCAGAAAGACCCGTGTAGTGGGGAGCAGGTCCCGGGCCTTCCCCGGCCAAGTTTCCCTGTGCCCAGCTGCAGGTGCCCACATACAGTGAGATCATAGATGTAAAAAAAGAAAAATTATTATTTCCTCAGACATCCTGTGGTGCTGCTCCATTTTCCTCCACAGCAGCCTCTGTTCCACCCTTCCTCTCCATCTCTGTCTGTGCAATTGCCACCCCGTGCACCCTGCTTTAACTCAGGTTAAAAACGCATTAAAAAGACCCCGCCACCAGACGTGTTTTCAGTGTGCCCGGTAAGGGACTGAGCTCCTGCCTGTGGTTCTTCCATGCCAGTGTGATTGATGCGATAAACAAGAGCAACGGTGGACACAGTGTCCTTAACAACAGCACAACATTTAATTCTGTGCTCCTGCTTCAGCCTCTGGTGTGAAATCTGAAGAAATATAGACTGGTCTTGGAAGGCTTTTTGGAGTTTTCACAGCAGTCTGGAGCACCCAGGATCACAGGATCTGGCCGCATTATCTCAGCATTGGGCTGCCATTATCACCAATCAATATCCCAAATTACCTCTTCATACTGAAGGTGCTTTGCTAATTTTCATGGATCCCCTGTGTTTCATGCCCTTGGTGTCCTGTCATGCACTGATAGTTTCAGTCCACAAGCTAGAGTGCAATATGCTTATGAGTAATAGCATCTTATTGGAGTGTAAAGATCTTCCTATTTCACTGATTTATCCTGCACTTAAACTAATTCAAAATTCACTTACTTCAAAAGTACTGGAAGCAAAATGCTCTCTGTAAATAGCCTAGCTTTTTCTAAACTGATATTGCTGAAAGGGAAGATGGAATAACTTGCACTATCTATTTTCTCTTGGAGGTAGCATCACTGTATTATTTTGACTGTTTTCCATAACGAGGGCCATAGTTGATTCTACTCTGTAAAGGAGGCTCATGGGCTGGCAAGGACTATTTGACCTTTATATCCGAGTCTTTAGAAACTCTGCTCAGATGACTCTGAAGTTTGTTTAAGCAGCTACTTAGGCAGCCACTTCGTTTTCAGTTCACTGCACGGTGGATTTCTGAATCACAAAATGCCAGATACCCAAACCCAGTCCCCTTGCACTGGCCTTGTGGGGTTTCTTTGCTTTTCCTTTCCTCAAGCCTTTCAGATACTCTTTGGAGTTTATGAGCTGTCACTTCTCACATCGTGGAAGAAAAACTGAACGCGGCCAGGACCGGTCGCATTGCTCGGCTGTGACAGAAAGCTGCACAGCTGGAAACGCGGGAATGGGGAACAACGCAGGGGATGCGAGGGCAAGCGCCAGTGACTAGCACAGCTCCTGACATCCACAGGATGGGGACAAGGAGAGCAGGGTGGGAAATCCTCGCAGCAAAAAGGCCCAGTGGTCCCTGCGAAGGCATTTCCATCTCCCTCCTCCACCCATTCCCTGCCGTGACCTGAGCCCCTGGCAGGTGGCAGCAGCCTTTCCCTTGGTCACTGTCTCCAGTCTGGAGCCAGCCCAGGAGCACCCCAGATCCACCATGTAGATTTAAGAGGTCCTGAGAACTGAGCTAGTGCCACAGCAAGGGCAGCACTGGACCACACTGGCCATCCCTTTAGCAGTAGTTGGAGGGAAGGGCTGGAGGCACGGGTGGGTGATGGGGGCTGCTGGAGGTGGGCAGTGTGTGCTGCCAGCCTGCTCCTGCCACTGTGGTCCTGGGGGAACCCGGGCATCGCCGGCTCCCGGCAAGGCCAAGCCCTGGTGTTCCAAGCTGGTGGGTGCCAAGGGAGAAGGAACAGAGAAGAGCATGGTCAAGGTGCAGCAGCCCAGGAGATGCAAGCGCAGCCCTGCTGTGGTCCCTCGAGAGGAGGCAATCTGGGGAAGCATGGGCTATTTCCCTGTCGTGCTTTAGCTGTAGATAATGCCCTGTCCTGACACAGAGTGACACAGCTCATGAAAGCCCATCGTTTGGCACACTGCAGGGGTTTTCTGCTCCCAAATGAAGCCAAATGTTTTACATGAGTCAGTCCTACCTAGAAATCACACCTACAGCTGGACTGAACTGCAAGCTGAATACATTTACTGTATTCTGGCACAGCAGAGGACAAGCTCAAGCTACAAAATTTATCAAAAAGGGTTGCATGCGAATTGGAGAATGGGTGGCAAGCACCCGTTTTGTTTCCTGGTCCTTTTCTTAATCCCTTGGTGTTCCATACCCCAGAGCAGGACTGCTCCATCACTTGTGGCTATGGGATGTGAACTGTCATTGCCAGGGAATGCCTTCAAAGGCCGGATTCCTGAGTGCTTGTGGGCAAGAAGGGTTTCATCTGAACTAAACTATCATAAAAGCTCTGGCTCCCTTCCTGCTTCCTCTCTTCTCTGTTGCCTCTAACAAAGGCTCAGATGTTCTCTGAGACACCCGCAGGGAGGTACAGCAACCGCCTCTCCCTTCCACCGCAGTGGGATGCTCAGGGTGGTGGTGAGGATTGCATCCCACCACCAATTTTGGCAAGCACTGGCCATGTCGCCTCGCTCTTCTGTGGCAGGCGATGGCCCTCCTCGGCTTGCAGGTGGTGAAGGAGGGGTGATAGGATCTGGCTCTGCACCACCGCGGGCTCCCAGGAGGTCTCAGGCTGTGTCTGCGGTGCTGCTGGCCAGGTGAGGCTCTGATGCCATGCCGGCAGCTAGCTCGTAGCCAGGTGATGATGAAACAACAGATTGGAAAATTTAACATCTCAACAGTATTTCTAACATGAGAGAACAAGAACTTCTCATTTTTGATAGAGAGGAAATGACTTCAGACTTCGCGAAATGTCATCCCAGGCTACATTAACTGCTGTCTTGCTCAGAGCACGCTGTCTAGCTGGTTGTATAAGGCGTGGAGCACAGTTCATTTCCCCACTTGAAATTCAGGTATTTGCGTCACAGCAGTTAGGGATACATGAGCAGAGGTTTCTTCTTCTAGACTATAGAAGATACCAGAACCAAGGAAGGCAGATGCAGTATCAAAATCTAGTAAATGAATAGCCACTTCAGTGAAAAAGTTCACTTATTAATCCTGTTTCAATCCCAGGTAAAATCATTCAAAATCCTAAAAGAAAGAGTACCTAAGCAGTTAGAGTAGGAGGCATGGGTGTTTCTGAAGAATAAATCTTAGTGGGAACCTCGGGCTGGGTACCTCGTTACCAGGCAGAGAGTGATAAATTAGGCAGCTCACAGAAGAGCTAAAGAAATGATGAGGGAGGTGGAGGATCCATCTAATGAGCAGAGATTAAATTACTGAAATTGGCAGGGCTTGGCTGAGTGGCAAGTGAGGAGGAGAGGAGGAACTGTGTAGGGGAAAGGGAAGGATGAGTAAGAACAGGGATGATTTAGAGATCCACGCCGGGCATTGCTCCTGCCAGCGAAGGGCAGTACGTTATGGGCAGGTCCTGGGAAGCCTCACTGCTGGGTCCCTGTAGAACCTGACGCTGATTCGGGGGGGCAGCTCTGTACCATGGCAGTAGGGTGAAAGCCCTCCTGGCTGAGCACCCGCTACCGCCAGTGCTGCGGCATGCATCGATGAGCCGCAGATGAGCAGCGGGTCTCTGTGGCCGCCATCCACTACGAGATCAGGGACGTTGATGCTGAGCTGCATCCAGGGCAACGCTGGGGAATCATGGGTTATGATGCACAATCAGGTTCTGATGCTGGTACAGGTTTGTCAGCTCTAATGTAACAGTTTAAACTGGCAGCATTGCTGGCTACCCACAGGTCTGCTGCAGAGGAGTGATGAAGCGAGCGAGGTGACAGTGTCTTTGCTCCATGGCCAA
The DNA here is from genome assembly GCF_949628215.1 of Phalacrocorax aristotelis. Lineage (NCBI taxonomy): Eukaryota > Metazoa > Chordata > Aves > Suliformes > Phalacrocoracidae > Phalacrocorax > Phalacrocorax aristotelis. The sequence goes on along the minus strand of NC_134285.1, from coordinate 617,606 downwards.
GCACCAGCGTGCGATGGAGAGGGAGAGCATCTTGACTGGTGGATCTGGGTTGGGGCTCAGGAGGAGCTGCCCCCGGTGGACACACGGCTGCAGAGGCTACGCTGGCCGTTCCCTCTCCAGGCAGCCTATCCGATTGCTATGGTAACACATGCGAAGCACCTCGGAGCACGGCATGAGCCAGCTGCCCAAGGTGGAGCTGGGAGGCTGGCACGGCTGTGCTGACCCAATGGCATCCAGCCATAGACCGTCACCCCTGGCCCGAGCAAGCGCAGGAGAGGTCCTGCACTGGAGGGGGTGATGCTGTGCAAGGCTGCAGCGCAGTGGCCCACATGCTCCTCGGGCAGCCAAGCCACCTGCCAGCGCGTTCTTCTGGAGTGGACCTTGCAGCTGGTGATGTGTGTTTTAGAAAGCGCGGTGTACGTTGGCAAAGCACTTCTAATCTGGCCTCCCGATGCCAAGCTGGCAGCAGGCCGTGCTGCGGATGAGCCGTATCCGAGGCCCTGGGCTCTGCGCTCTTCGGTAGGTACGTCCCGCTCCTTCCCAGTTCAGGGTTTGACCTGGTGCTGTAGTATCCAGACACTCTTTCAGCACCAAGCGAGCAGGGCACCAGCAGCGTCAGTGGAGCGGCTCAGATGGCGAGGTGGAGAGGCCAGGCAGTGTCCTGGCTGTCCTGCTAATCTCTCATCCTTGGCTGGCTGGCTGCATGATGTCATGGTGGCTCAGAATGAGCTCACTGCAGCCAGCAGCGTCGCAGCCCACGTCAGCGGCAGGTCACGTCCGTGCTCTGCTCGCAGCTGTCCCAGAGGCAGCCCTGTTGCAGCGCCGCAGTGTCGGTAGCTGAGGCCAGGTCTCTGCGTGATGCGCTGCCAGCCTCTGCAAGCCTCCGTCCCTGAGCGCCGGGAGAGCAGGGCTGTGCTGCACGCGCGCCGGGGCTGGGATGCGGACAAGGTGCCTTCCAAAACTGGGATCAAAGCCACTCTGTGACCACAGGCTAATCTATTCTTCTCTCCCTGCCTTGGTTTCCCTTTCTGTAGCCAAGCAATAAAGTACTTGACCACCTTGCAAACCTGAGATTGCCTCTCTGCGGCTGCTGCATTCCCCTTTCCTACCATCATCACTACTTTAGCACAGGATGGAGACAGCCAGCTGACTCTGTGTTCCGCGGGGCTTTGCCGTGTCATCCTGTTGAGTGATCAGCGAAGGGCTTCCTTTGCAAGTGCTTGTTCTCATTCTGCAAGAGCCGAGATTAGAACAGGAGATTATCCCCTGATAATGTGCAGATAGAGCCACTCAATCACTTACACTGAGTAAGTACACGACAGATGGGATAGGTCCCGCAGTACCCTTCCCACAGGGACAACAGCCTGCTCCCGTGCTCATCAGTGAGACCAAGGGCAGCTGTGAGATGAACCGGAGGCTTCAGTCCTGAGCAATAAGTGGGGCTGGCAGAGCGGGAGCAGGTTGCTCAGCAGCAGTGGGAGGTCTGAGCCTCTGGCCACGGCAGAGCAGGACCTTGACGTGCAGCCGCCCCTAGCGGGACGCTCGTCAAGCTGAGCCCCACGTAGCCTCGCTGCCTGGGGCCGTGTCTCTGGGGCTGCCCGCAGCCCCAGGCTGGGCTTGCTGCCAGCACGGTGGCTGCAGCCGTCGTGTTTCTCCATCGCGTCTCCTGCGGACAGGCTCTTCCCCAGGGAGAGGCGAGGCTGGCTCTCCCCATAGTGCCGCAGGATCCAGGTCAGCAGCCGGCTTGCAGGAAAAGTGAGGAGGAGGAGGCAGAGCCCCACCACAGCAAGCACGGGGAGGATTAGAGGGAGCAGATACGTAATTCAAATGTTCAGCAATGGAAAGGAAACTCCTGGCTTCAATGTTTTCACGGCTTTCCTAGGGGCTGGCTTACCAGAACAGTGACAGCAGAATCAAGAGATCCCAGGAGCCCCTGCTTCCCCCAGCATTTGCCACAACCTCTCCGACTGCTCACATGGTTGGAGCCAGGGGTCTTCACAGTCTTTGGCCATGCAAAATGTACAGAAACAGGTTCCAAGGGCTGGAAGAACCTCGAGGGTCCATCCAGTTCATTCCTGCGCCTGTGCCACATATGCCTGCCCCTGTCTAACCTCTTTTATTGCCTCTGCCAGCACCCGCCTCTCAGACTGAATGGCTTTCCCTCCGGCTATGTTTTCAGGACTATTCACTGTATAAATCATGTACCACAACATATTTGTTGCACATACAGGTTTCCAAGCCTAAGAGCTGTTCCCTTTTTTAGAGCAACTGTGACCAATGCATCAGTGAAGCAGGGGGTTTGGTTTCTGAGTACCTTGCCCAGAGATGCTTTTCTTCCACCCTTTGTTAATTTTAGGCAAGGAAGATGGATGTATGTTGCTAGGCTGTACAGTTTAGATCACGGGAGCCATTACTAAAAGCCACCTGAACAAACACTTATTCTAAAACTGATGCTGTTTCCATGAATGGGAAAATGCCTTGACCGTGTGGAATGCTACTGCAAAACATCTTGAGGGCCTTCTTGGACTAGAGTTTAAATGTCATTGCATTTTTACTGTTTATTTTCTATTTGGTATATATTTACAAACTTAATTCATTCCCTGAAGGAGGTAGAGGACCGTGTGAATTAATCTACCTCTTTTCACTGCTTCTGATGACAAGTAAATAACGAGGAGGAATTATGGGAGGCTAGCCTCTGACGTTTCCTGAAAAAATATATTTCTAGTGTTTGTAAAAGTCAGGAAATAGGGTGATCATCTCTGGAAACTTACTTAGCAGAAGCAATAATTGAGATAGTGGCATGTAGAGACTCACAGGCCAGAGACCTCCCTGCGGGGACCACATCCCCAGCTTACAGCTTGGCCCAGGGGGACCATTTCTTTCAAAAGACTCTTCCAGTTGCAGTGTAAAGCCTTCCAAGAGGGGTAACCTGCCACATCCCTTCACAAATTATTACAAAAAGAAATTACTGTCCCTGTCAAAATACACACTTTTCACTTCACTCAAATGTGTCTAATTTCAGCTTCCCATCAATGGGTCTTGTTAAGCCTTTGATGGATTAAAGAACCCTTTCCTGTCAGAGGTCTTCTTCTCGGATTGGTTCTTGTGAATCACAACAGGAGCGTAGAACTGGAAGGGACAGCTTGGGCCATCGAATCCCATTTCCCTGCAATTGCTGGCAACCCTGTTATAAAGTCCATTTCAAACTCAATCTTAAAACTAATTGCATGCCTTGCCCCCAATACTCCTCTCAGGAATCTGTTCCAGAACAACATTTCTCCAACAGTTATAAACCATCTGATTTCCAGCCAAAATGTATTTGTGCCAATTCATACCTCTTTGGTTTTGTGCCAGCACTGCCTGTTATCTGAGGCCATCTTCCTCCTTCCTTGGTGCTCATCTGCTTGAGTGTTTAGAGAGCAGGGCTATGCTCCCCAGCCCTCCTCCCACATGGCTAAATATGCCCAGATCCCCTGAGACGGGCTTGTCAGTCTCGAGGTTGTCCTTGGAGTCTGGCTCTGCCCCTGTTCCTCTCCCAGTTTATGTTCCTGGAGCAGAGGTGATGAGAATGGTGGACGTTTCCATGCCTAAACAGAGAATGAGCCAACTCTCACATGTCCCTGCCTGCCTTGGAGTGGAGTTCTGCTTCCCCTTCATGAGCCCGGCCACCGGCCTTTGCACAGCACCAACCAGGGGTGGGAGACCCTTGTGCTGCACCTCCGTGCAGCAACATCTCAGAAAGCGCTCTCCAGTCTATCACATGGGAAAAACGGCTCTAATTAGAGTCTCACCTTCAGTGCATGCAGGGTCAGGCCCTACCAGCTGGTGCGGGGAAGGGCTCCTACCTGCCTGCCGTGACTTACTGTCACACGCCCCCATAACCAAGAGTTTGGCACGAATCTCAGCGCTGCTGTCCATTTGGAGATGAGAGCATCCCAGGCATGTCCCCCAGGCTGAGAGAGCCACAAGTCACACTAATTGAAGGGGACTTAAAAGAAACTGCATCTGAGCGGGGGCTGCTCCACAGCTGCCCATGACAGAGTTCTTCCACCTTTCTCCAAAGCAATTGGTCTTGATCCCTGCTGAAATCTGGGGCATGAACCAGGTGATCCACCAAACTGACCTGTTCTGGGAATTCCCATGCAGGGATCACAGCACCAGTTTGCCTCGCTAGACTGGACACTTACTGGATGCTTGGGGAGCATTCTTACTGCTAATTAATGGGAGTAGAAGTGTGCAGGTATGCCGTGTAAATACATAAGCCTTTAAAAGCAGAACTGTCAAATAAAGTGTTACACTCCATCAGCTCCTATTGCATCCACTGGCTGAACACCACCAGACGCTTGGATAACACTCAGATCTGCTCATGGATGCGTTTGACGTCCATGCAGGAGAAATACACATTCTATGATGAATAAAAAGAGTCAGAGCCCAGGCAGCAGGCATTTAAGGCTAAACCATTTGTTTTAGAGGGCTTTACATTCTGGTTGTAAAATTTCCTCTGGGCTGGAAGCTGGTGCCTGAGAAGAAATAGTCTTTCCGTTATGTATGATTTGCCTGCAAATCCTATTATTCTTCCGTGCAGCACATCACAGGAGAAGAGACACGAGGATGTCAAACCAGGGCATTTTGCTAAGCACTGCGGTTTAGATGTGTGCTCAGTATAAGAAAGACCAAAGCACTGCGACTCTTCATTAAGTGGTGTCTATTTTGAGGTTTATCTTGTATTTTTGGAACAGAAAACAATTTCTATTTTTTTTTAATTTGGTGTGATATTGGGAAACTGAAGAGCAGGTTTATTGATGAAGCAGATTCTGTGGGTTCTCCAGTTTGGAATAAATGTATCTCCATGTATGAGGAGGATTCATCTCTCTCAAGGTAGATCTATACGTATTATAGCAGTTATGTGAAAGGACATATATACAGGCTAAGCAGAGCAAACCCACTCTGCTCAGGGCTTCCCGAGAACGCCAGCCTGTCCCCAGTCCTGCAGCCCATGCTCCCCTCTGCCATGGCCCAAACTGCACCTACTCAGGATTTTCACTGGAGGTCCAAGTCTGGTTGCCAGAATTCCGTGGGCTCAGCCTGCCCAGGGCCGTGTGTCTC